>NW_018742738.1:10377870-10977870 GCF_001683475.1 Chenopodium quinoa | reverse complement strand
AAATCAAAGACGAATATGTACACTTGATCAGATTAATTAATCAATCTAACATCACCTATTTCGAGAAAAATTAAATTAAATGTAAGGATTAACATGAGAAGAGTAATCTCTAATTCCAGCACCTTCCCAACCCATCCACTCCTCCCATAATTCCCATTCTGAATCATTGTCTGTTCCTCTAAATCCTTCATCTGGATCATAATATGCTTCCACTGCTTCCTCTTTTGTTTCGCCTCGAAAATTACTCATTAACATCTACATTAACACCAAATTCAAAGTCAATTAAGCTACGTTTGTTCAAGATTATTGTGCTGTGAATTTGTCTATTTGAAAATTGAATAATAAATAGAAAAGAATCAGTATTGCTTACATCATAAGCTTCATTGATTTGGTGAAAATTGATTGTGCAATTATCTCCTCTACATACATCTGGATGATACTGTAAACACCACATTTTACAAATCCAATTAGATTTACCATAAAAACACTTCAAATTCCACAAAAATCAACACGATTTAGTAAATTACAGCTGAAATGTCTTAAATTAGATCCAAATTGATAAAATTTCTCAAAATCAAACCTCTCCAATAAATTAAAGCAAATTTCACGAAACTTAACGGGAAAAAATATTTCATTGGCGAAAAAACTCAATTTTAAGCAAAATACGCATCAATAAGGGAAAAAAAAACAACTCAGGCAGAAAAAACATACAGTATTAATTCAACAGATAAAATACGGTTGAAATTTCTTAAATTAGACGAAAACAGATTTTTTTTCACAAAATAAGAATCTACAACCAGATTAACAGTAAAATAAATTAGAGAAATCGATGAAATTTTCACAAAACATTAAAAAAAAAACAAAAACAATGAAAAATCAGAGTGAAGCACAGATATTAAAGCAAAATCAAAGGAAATTACCTGCAAAGCAAGGCGTCGGAAAGCCTTCTTGACCTCAGATTCAGACGCTCCGCGATGAACGCTAAGAGTCTGGTAAGGATCAGCGTAAGTAGTAGCAGCCGAAGCAGAAACAAACGCAACACGATTTCTGCTCGTTTTGTTCTTCCTCTTCTTCATCAATGGAGAAAAAGATGAAATTGAAGAGGATAAACCTTTCACTGCCGCCATTAAAGCTCTAAAACAAAGCAAATTTAGATAATTCTAACAAAATAAATAATTTCGGATAAAATTTGAGACAAAAAAAATTTGGATAGAATAAATAATTGTAGGAAGAAGAAGGGTTGGTAGAGTTGTATATATATAGAGAAAAAAGGGAAACAAGGATGACGTGTAAAGACGTGGATTGTGGAAAAAGGACTGAGTCTCGCTTGTGGTGCTAGATAAGGATCTGCCAATGATCTTATCCGTGTAATAAAAATAGGAGTTTTGTGGTTTTAGGGGTATTATTTATTTATTTATTTTTAGCTCGTTTTGTTTTTATTTTTTTATTATAATATGTGATAATGATCTGTTTTGAACGTGGCAGTCCACCGCGGATGACATAATGCCACGTGTTTAAAAGTTGAAGGTTAAATTGTTTAGATAGGGTACTTTTTTGCATTATTAGTTTATACTTTTATCTAATTCCTAGAGCGGTATTGTCGGTTTGGAAGCTGGAATGAGCCCAATGTTTTGCACAAAACTGGTTTTTCTTCTCGGGTGCAAAATTGCAAATTATGCAAGGAGTTGAGTACTTATGATATTAATGAAGCATATGTCATCAATCATTTAAAAAAAACATATTTATTGGTGAAAAATAAAAAGACCAATCATATTTTATTATAATGCTTTACATGGATTTTAAATGTTCAAAAGGGTGAATGAAAATTTTAGAATCCCGCCATATATATTTCAAGAGACCTGAATATGAGTGAGAAAATTATGATTTCAGTGGAACCATTAATTGCAAACAAAAAAAATAAAATAAAAGTAATGTCACATCACCAGTGGCGGATCTAGGATTTTCAACAAAGGGGGCACCAATATCTACCAACATAAAAGGATATAGACGAATTTATTTTTTTTAAAAAAAACTTCTATTCATAGAGGTAAATTCATAATGTAATAAAAAATTTCAATCATAACAAAGTTCTACTTAAAAAGTTACAATTGTTCTCGTCGAGTTTTCATATGTTGGAATCGGTTTACGATAGCATCTATGCTTACACTAAAAAACAAATCTTTTTCTAGACTAGTAACCAAACAATCATTCAACAACTGATCTCCCATGCTATTGCGCAATTTGCTTTTAATTTGAGTCATTCCTGAAAAAGCTCTTTCAACACTTGTTGTCGCCACAGGGAGAAGCAACACTAACTTCAAAAGCATGTATACTATCGGATGAGTTTCATTCTTTTGTGTCTCAACAAGTTTCATGGAAAGCTCATTAAGGTTCTTCAAATTCAAAAATCTCTCATCACTTTTTATATTCACAATAAAATTTTTAAGTGAATCTTCCATAAAAGAAATTTCAACACTCGAAAATTCATTGGGATAAAATTTAGCAAGTCGAATCAATTTGTTAATGTCAAAAGAAGAAAACTGGTTAATGGGATTGAAGCAAGACATGCATATAAGTAATTCCTTACTTACCTCATCAAATCGATAATCAAGTTCTTGCAATTGTAGATCAATGACACTTAGAAAAACTTCGACTCGAAAATGGTGAAGATTAGTCACGTGTGGCCTACCACCACGAAATTGTCGTCTCCTTGGGACAACATACTTTTCCTCCATGTTAGGAATTTCAATGTCATACTTAACCATAAATGTGGTTACTTTTTCCTTGTGAGAATCCCAATCATCATCTCGTAACTCTTGTAAATGTCTCTTAGTTACATCCACCATTGTCATTGCATTCACAATATCTTGATCACTTTTTTGTAATGGCATATTCAACTCATTTGTAATAGAAACACTAGTAGAAAAAATCAAAAAGGCACCCCCTAATTGGCACCGGTTCAGTCCAAACCCGTGCCAAAAATGGCCTTAAAATTTGGTGGGAAGTTGAACCAGGATATATGACACCGGTTCACTTCAAACCGGTGGCAAAAACATAAAAGGGCACCGGTTTAAAGTGAACCAGTGCCATTAAATATTAAAAAAAAAACCGGCCCATATAAAAGCCCCCAACCCAAACACATTAGCTCATTTAGCCGTTTCTCTTTCTCTCTCCTCCTCTCTTCCTCTTTCTCTCTCCTCTCCTCCTCTTTCTCGATTTCCTTCTCCGTCCTCCTTCTATTTCTCTTCCCTCATCTCCTTCTCCCTCATCTCCTTCCAACATGCAACACCGTCCTCACTTCTTTCAATCGATTTCTTGGTATTTTTTTTTATATTTTATTTTGATTATTATTTTTGATTTCTGTTCATTTTTATTCGATTTTAATAGGTTTTTTTTTTCGATTTTCTGGGTTTTTTTCTTCGAATTATGGGTATTTGTTTTCGATTTCATTTTTGGGTATTTGTTTTTCGATTTCATTTCTAGGTAATTGTTTTTCGATTTCATTTTTGGGTTTTGTTTTTCGATTACATTTCTGGGTATTATTATTGTTTTTCGATTTTGATTCATTTTTCGATTATTATTTGTTTTTCGATTTTAACTAATTTTTGATTTTAATTTTTTTTATTTTTTTATTTTCTGGGTTTTAATTTTTTTCGATTTTCTGGGTTTTAATTTAATTTTTTCTTCATTTTCTGGATTTTCTCGATTTTCTGGGTTTTAACTAATATTCGATTTTAATTTTTTCGATTTAATAGGTTTTAATTTTTTTTCGATTTTAATTTTTTCGATTTTTCTAATTTTCTGGGTTTTTAACTAATTTTCGATTTTAATTTTTTTTTGGATTTTTTTTTTTATTTTCTGGGTTTTAATTTTTTTTGATTTTCTGGGTTTTAATTTAATTTTTTCTTCATTTTCTGTATTTTCTAGGTTTTAACTAATTTTCGATTTTAATTTTTTCAATTTTCTGCGTTTTAATTTTTTTTCGATTTTAATTTTTTCGATTTTTTTTTTAATTTCTGGGTTTTTAACTAATTTCGCAGCTAATACATTACTATTTGCTTTGCAGGACCAAAATATTGCACATAATTGAAGAATCAAGAATCAAGAATATTGATTTAGATGTTTGGGTTTTTTTTTTTTATTGTGATGTTGTAATATTTTTTTTTTGATTTATATTGTAGTTCTTTTTTATTTATTTATATGTTGTAATTTTATAATTTGTATATTGTAATTTTTTCTTGATTATATACTGTAAATTTCGGCTATATTCAATGATATTCGATTAATATGTTGTTGTTCTTATTTATTTTAGTCAATTTGATTTTTAAGTGAAAAATGACGACGACAAAAAAAATGATTTTTGGGGGTTTTTTGGCACCGGTTAACCGGTGCCAAAAACTTTGAAATAATTTTCCGTGGGCCTTTTTGGCACCGGTTCAAACCGGTGCCTTAGGCCGGGTTTGAACCGGTGCCAAATTCATTTTTTCACGTAGTGAAAATATACTCTTCATCAAATGTGCCACAAAGATAAAATCAAATGTCATCAATAAGTGAGTAAGTGACTCAGCTTTACTCCTATCAACACGATCAGAAATAGCTCCAATGTCATCAAGTGACTCAAGAATCATGGGATACATATTAAGCACATTCAAAATGGTTCTAAAGTGAGAACCCCAACGAGTATCGCCGAGTCTACTCAAGCTACGCTCCTGATTTAAACTAGTTCCCGATTCAAGTTCACCCAAAGTTAGTGCCTCCACAACATGTTCAGCCTGTTTTTGTCAAAGAAATTCTTTTCTCTTAGGTGAAACACCCACAAAATTTAATAATGGTGCAAGCACATCAACAAATAGCCACCCACAATCAGCATTTTTCTTAGCTACGGCAACAAGAGTCAATTGGAGTTGATGGGCAAAACAATGAACAAAATATGCAGATTCACATTCACTTTTAATTAAAGTTTCAAGGCCGTTAATTTCACCTTGCATATTGCTGGCACCGTCATAACCTTGACCACGAACTCTAGAAAAAGTAAGAGAATGCTCCATAAGTAAAGATTCTATTGCAGATTTTAGTGTCAGAGATTTGGTATCAGCAACATGGATAATACCAAGAAAGCGCTCAGTCACCTCTCCTCTTTTATTTATGTATCTCAAACAAAGAGCCATTTGTTCTTTATCAGATATATCAGCAGACTCATCAGCAAGAATAGCAAAAAAATCACTTCCCAATTCATCAGTTATTGCTTTGGTTGTTTCTTTTGCACAAGCATTAATGATGTCTTTTTGAATAGTAGGAGATGTCATTTGAGAGTTACCCGAAGCATTTTCAAGAACTACTTGCCGAACATCAAAATTTTCAGTTGCAAGAAATTTCAGAAGTTCTAAAAAATTACCTCGATTCGACGAAGACTCACTTTCATCATGACCACGTTGGGGTAACCCTTGAAGTAATAACCACCTCAAACACTTAATAGAAGCTTGTAGTCTCTTTCGATACTTACTCATAGTATCCTCAGTTTGCTTAGATAAACCAGATGCAATGGAACCCTTCTGATTTTTAAAAGCATTTAAACTCCCCATAGCTTGATTGTGGGCACTCATATGTCCTCCAATATGCTTATCATATGCATCTGTTTTATTCCAAGCTCTAAATCCACCACTTACAAAAGCATCTCCACCCGGTGAATTTTCATTCTTGAATAAATAGCAAGGAAAACAAAACGCTGCATCCTTTTCAACACTATACTCAAGCCAAGATCTATACTTTTAAAACCAATTAGGGTTAAAACGACGCATTTTTTGCCCAAAAGGTCTTTGAGGAAATTCATATTCTTTAGGCTGGCAAAGTTTTCTTTGAATATATGCTCTCCTAACAAGGTCCCTGTCATCTGGATGAAACTCATGTATCTTTTTTCTTAGTCTTGGATCATGAGGAAGATTTACAACGTCAACCACAGTTAATCTTTCTTCATCGTTTAGAACTTCAATCCTAGGATTTGAACTAGCTCCAATTTCTGCTTCACCTCCTAAATTTTGAGGGCTATTTTCAGTTTCTTGAGATGGAGGATTATCAATTGGTTGAGAAATATCAGGTTGATTTGCTTGAGATTGGGGAGGATTAGGACTAGAGGTAGCACCAGATTCTTTATGAACTCTTTTTTAAAAAAAAACTTGTAATATCTCTTGTTTTTGTTCTCTTCATACTGTAATTTTAAATGAGTATAATTAGATTTTTTTACAATTACTTTAACAAGATACAATTATTTTGTATAGCTTTACAATTAATTGATAATCCCCTCATTCCCTCAAACAAATTAACAATTTACTAATAGTAATAAAGTACCACTGTAACAAATTATTATTTATTAATGTGCAATATTCAACATATTATATAATTCATATCAATTTCAATTATAAAATTTATTAAAAATATCAACATTCGACAACCAAATCAAGGAAAAAATTAAGAACATTAAAGAATAAAGAATAACAAAGGATAATAAGAAAGTAACTGACCTTAATTTGGTAGATGTGACACCTGATTAGGGGATTTTTATCCACCAATCACCGTTTGACAAGTGGACCAACCAGGTTCCGCCACGTGTCCTTCGCGTAGGCCAATAGGAGCCTGCCACTTGTCAATCACAGATACGTCCTCTACGGACCAATTGAGACACGCCACGTGTCCACCCATGCCAAATGGGAAAACCGGCCAACAAGGCCCAATCCTGTTTAGAGGCCCGGTCAGCCCTAGGTTTACCCTAAACCTAGAGAGTGGCACGCTTCTCAAGACTATAAATACTTAATTAATCCTCATTAAAAGGGAATTAAGCAATCAAGCAATTAAGAGAGCAATTGATCAAGCAACTAATCTCACCTGAAGAACGGAACAGAACAGAAACATTACGGAACACTAATAACCGGCTAATCTCGCTAACAACGCAGATTACCAACATTAAACACTCTCACCTAGAGAGATCTTATTACTTTAAATTCCGTATTAATTACTCCTTAATCAGGTACTAACTTGACCGTTGGAGGCGGAGCTCTCAGGAGTCTCCGTTATTTTGCAGGTACAGGCGTCCGGTTCCAGTCTCGGAATTGTAACTCTCCCGCAGGACATCAGAAAACCCCGAAACATTTGGCGCCGTCTGTGGGGAGAGTACTTCAGAGATGGCATCCAAGTCTGTACCGACTCCTGAAGAGAGGCGTCCCCTAAACGACCCTCAAGTTCAGTCGGACCATGACACCGAAAGTGAATTTGAAGTTGAAACTCATACAGCTCCAGACGGGACCCTAAGGGCCCGACGTACCCGTCATACCGAAAGGAGGGAACGGGAGCATCTTCAAACAGGAAGCGAGCCAGCAGGCGCACCGCCTGCTCGGCAACAGCCGACTGATGGGTCTGCTCCCATCACAAGGAACGAACTCATGACCTTCATGAGGGACTTCAAGGGAGAGATTCAAGAGTTGATCAACAGGAAGCCGCCTGCTTCAGTCAAGGAGCAGTCGGCCAAGAAACCTTCCACTTCACAGAAGAGGAAGCCAGTTCAAGGGCGAGAGGCGACTCCTCATCCTAAATCTAGGAAGCGTGAGCCACCTGCCCTTGATTTCACAAAATTCCGTTATCCTACAGGAAATAGGAAACCGGTTCTTCATATTCAGGCGGACGGGTCAAAGCAAACATTCACAGATGCTCGGCTACTGCTAGAGCAGAAGAAGAGTGACCGATTGTCAGAGTCGGCTTCTACTTCAAATTTTCAAGACAGTTTGCGAAATGCCTCGATGAGGCATACTCAGTCGTACCATGAGAGTCAGTCAGGCGGCACCTCCCGTCAGTCCGGCTTTCATAGTGCCCAGGCGGTACCAAACTTACCATTTGTGCCGCAACAACAGTATTTTATGCAGCCACCTCCATTTGGTGGACCTGCAGCAAAAAACGTCCAACCTATGGGCTGGCAGCTACGGTTGCTTAGACTTGGTGAACAGCCGTCGGCCTTCTCCAAGGAAATTACTGAAGCCGCTCAGCCGGCCAAAGTAAAAAATGTACTAGTAGGCGCCTATGACGGCACTACTAACCCAGAAGACCATCTGATGGCATTCACCAACCTGATGTACCTTCAAGGGTTGGATGATCCCACTTGGTGCAAGTCTTTCCCAGCGACTCTCAAGGGAATCGCACAGCAATGGTTTGGCAACCTGCCGACTGGTTGTGTAAACAGCTTCAGGACGCTTGCTTACTTATTTGCCTCCAACTTCGCCATGAACATCCCTGCGAAGAAAACGACCCTTGATTTGAGAACAATTCAGCAGGGCGAGAAGGAGGGGCTTCGCTCTTACATCAGGCGATTCAACCTAATGAGAATACAGATTCAAGGGTTACCGGATGAGGTAGCTTATACCGACTTTTTTAGAGGTCTCAAAGATGGGTCTACCTTCAAATTTGATTTGGTTCGAAAAAGGGTGGCGACTCTTCAAGAGGCCTTGATTGAAGCAGAAGCCTATATACAGGCGACTGATCTGTGTACGATAAAACAGTCGGACGGGAAAAGGTTCGACAAAAGAGAAGGACGACAGAAACAGTCGTCTAACAAAGATGAGAAAAGAAAAGAGGTCTGGGCGGCTGATTTCTCTAAACAGCCGGCCCAGAAAAAGAAAAAAGAATTCAAACCATACTCCCCAAAGTATGTGTTTAACAAGGATAACCAGTTTATCCTAAAAGAAATAAAGGGACGGATCTCAATTGAGAAGCCGGTCCCCATGAAGGGTTCTGCAAACAACCGGAACCAAGATAAAATCTGTGCTTATCATGATGACGTTGGTCATCACACCAATGACTGCATCAGTCTCATGCGGTACCTAGACCGCCTGGCTGAGCAAGGTGATCTTGACACTTACGTCAAGAAATCTACGGGGAACACTTCCTCAAAAAAGCAGTCGGCCAAAAAGAATCAACAGGCCGACAGCTCCGATACAAATGATGCAGTCGTCTACACCATTGCAGGCGGCTTCTCAGGAGGCGGCCCCACTATTAGGGGCAACAAAGATAATATAAGGCGGTTAGATGTAAATTCCGTTCACCAAGAACGGCCGTCCAAATATACATTTCCTGAGATTGTCATCACTGAAGAGGATCTAGGAGGAATAAGGGGGCCGCATGACGACCCTCTCGTTATTGAATGTAAAGTGGCCAACCAGAGAGTTGGCCGAATCCTCATAGATACCGGGAGCTCCTCAGATCTCATCAGCAGCAAATGTCTGTCAAAACTGAAATATCAGACGGACTGCATACATCCGGCCTCCCACCCTTTAATAGGGTTTGGAGGAGGAGTCGTCCACCCACTGGGACGAGTAGATTTGCCCATTCGCCTTGGCGAAAAAGGGGAAGGACGACACATGGTAGTCCGGTTCCTAGTAGTAGAGGAACTCTCGGCCTACAACATGATTCTGGGTCGACCAACCCTGAATAATTCCAAGGCTGTTATAATCCCGTCTCTTATGTTGCTCAAGTTTGAGAGGGATAATGGAACAGTCGGCTCCCTAAGGGGAGATCAGAGGATGGCCCGAGAGTGCTATCTCTCGGATGTCAAGCCCACTGTTATGGCCACTGGGTCAAGTGGAGAAAAAACAGACCTTGACAATATCAAGGAGAGTACGCCTGTTCAAGAAACAGGCGACAAAAAGAGAAAGGCGTCCCAGACAGAGTCCGCAAGAAAAGCAAGAAAATAGCAGTCATTGGCGGAGGAGCGGCCGGATGAGTTCCGCCCTCAGCCGGCTGGTGAGCATTCGGACCTGATCTTAGACGACTCACGTCCTGACCGAACAGTCAAAGTTGGGACGACTGCTCTGAGAAACCTGGGTGACGACTTTCATAACCTATTGAAAGAATACAAGGATATCTTTGCATTTGAAGTCCATGAAATGCCAGGCATCAGTCCTGATCTGGCGGTACATAAACTCGCTCTGGATCCGAAAAAGAAGCCGGTACGGCAAAAGAAGCGGAACCATGGCGAAGAAAGAAGTCAGGCGGCAGCCACCGAAGTTAAAAAATTACTTGATGCAGGGTTCATTCGGCAATGTTAGTTCCCAGACTGGGTTGCAAATGTGGTGCTTGTTAAAAAGCCGAATGGCACCTGGCGAATGTGTGTAGACTACACAGACTTAAACAAGGCGTGCCCCAAAGACAGTTACCCTCTGCCTAAAATTGATAATCTGGTCGACTCAACAGCCGGCCATGCCTTGATGAGTTTCATGGACGCCTATTCTGGTTTCCATCAAATTCCCTTATGGAAGAAAGATCAGGAGAAGACGGCCTTCGTCACTGATCAGGGGTTATACTGTTACACGGTCATGCCGTTTGGTCTTAAGAATGCCCCGGCTACCTTCCAACGAATGATAAACACAGTGTTCTTTGATCAGATTGGGAGAAACGTCGAGGCATATATTGATGATATGATTGTCAAGACTAAACTTCAGAAAGATCATCTGACGGACCTCCGAGAAACTTTCGCCACACTCAGGCGGCACCATGTCATGCTCAATCCCAAGAAATGTGTATTTGGAGTTGAGTCTGGGAAATTTCTCGGATTCCTTATCAATCAGAGAGGAATAGAAGCGAACCCTGAGAAGGTGCAGGCGGTCATTGACATGCAGTCGCCTCGTACCATCCGAGAGGTTCAGAAGTTAACGGGTTGTCTGGCGGCCTTGGGAAGATTTCTAAGCCGATCAGGCGACAAATGCCTATACTTTTTCCAGGCAATTAAGAAAAAGGCAAGGTTTGAATGGGGGCCGGATGCTGAGGCCGCCTTCCAGAAATTAAAAGTTCACTTGCATTCCTTGCCGAGGCTGGTCAGCCCTTTGCCCAAAGAGGATCTGTACATGTACCTGGCCGTCTCTGATCATGCGTTAAGCGTTGTTCTCCTTGCTGAAAGGGACGGCTGTCAGCTCCCGGTCTACTTTGTCAGTCACGTACTGAAAAATGCCGAGTTGAGGTATCCCCTAGTGGAGAAATTTGGTCTTGCACTCTTCATGGCTGTTAAAAAATTGAAGCCCTACTTTTTGGCGCATGCAGTCGTCGTGTATACAGACCAACCTATCAAGCGGCCCCTTACAATCATGGAGTTGTCAGGACGAATGATCAAATGGGCCATAGAAATACAGAGCCTCGAAGTTACTTTCGAGCCTAGAAAAGCAGTGAAGGGGCAAGCCTTTGCTGACTTTATTGTAGAGATGACTCGTCCTCCTGACTCTCAAGTTCCAGACCAAGTATGGAAGGTATATGTGGACGGAAGCTCTACTTCAAATGGTTGTGGAGCAGGCGTCGTATGTCAATCTCCAGAGGGCGACAGGTTCGAGTATGCTCTACGCTTTAGTTTTCAGGCTTCAAACAATGAGGCAGAATATGAAGCTATACTAGCCGGGATCCGCATGTGCAAGGCGGCAGGGGCAAGAAAAATAGACGCCTGTTCTGATTCACAATTGATAGTGAGTCAGTACAACGGCGAATACGAAGCAACCCATCCGGCCATGATCAAGTACTTACAGGCGGTCCGACAAGCAGTCGGCTCCCTTGAGGATTTCCATCTGATCCAAGTGCCGAGATCAGAAAACAACCAGGCGGATGCACTGTCAAAATTAGCATCATCCGCCTCCTCCGATACTCCTCGAACTGTTTTTTGGGAAGTAATAGAGAAGAGAAGCATCGAGGAAAACCCTATTGGAATCCTAGACAGAAGCTCAACCTGGATGGATTCAATCAGGGCATATCTGACAAACGGTACACTGCCGGATGATCCTCAACAGGCGGCAGCTCTGAAAAAACGAGCCACCTGTTTTGAAATGATTAAGGGAGAACTTCATAAGAGGGGGTACCTTCAACCCTTCTTAAAGTGTGTTACTCCTGAAAAGGGACGAGAGATACTAGATGATCTTCACTCTGGTTACTGTGCTTCTCATATAGGTGGTAGGATGCTTGCTCAAAGGGCAAGGCGGCAGGGCTACTTTTGGCCTACTTTGGAAGCAGATGCAATGGAGAGGGTGAAAAAATGTGACAAGTGCCAAAGGTTTGGCAAGCTAATTCACCGTCCGGCTACTGACCTCACTACCATTCACAGCCCACTACCGTTTGCTAAGTGGGGCATGGACATCCTGGGTCCATATACGCCTGCTACAGGCGGCAGAAGGTACATACTTGTTGCCGTTGACTACTTCACTAAATGGGTGGAGGCGGAGGCTGTAAAGGGAATCAAGACGAAAGATGTAATTTCATTCATTTGGAAAAATGTCATCACTCGGTTCGGGGTTCCCATGTCTATGGTTTTTGATAATGGTCCCCAATTTGAGACGCCTGTTCTCAAAAGCTGGTTGGGAGACCAAGGAATAGCAAACTACTTTGCATCTGTCGGCCGTCCACAAGCAAACGGCCAGGTAGAAGCCTTTAATAAAATCATCTCAGACGGTCTCAAGAAAAAGATTGAACGAGCAGGCGGCCTATGGGCGGATGAACTACCACATGTTCTCTGGGCCATTAGGACGACTGAAAAAGGGGCGACTGGAGAAACTCCATTCCTCCTAACTTATGGTGCGGAAGCTGTTCTTCCAATAGAACACTACGAGCCGACTCTTCGAGTAATGCTATATGACGAAGAGGCAAACTGGGAAGCCATGCGCCTGGCATTAGACTCACTTCCTGAAAAGAGGGGCAATGCTGTTTTGCGCCATGAGATCTATCGCCTGAGAATGACTAGATCATACAACAAAAAAGTACACAGGCGTCCACTCAAAGTAGGGGACTTTGTACTTAGAAAAATGGAAGCAGTTGGTAGGGCTAATGAGTCTGGCAAACTAACTCCCAACTGGGAAGGACCCTACCGAATCTATGAGGAATTCAGGGACGGTACCTACCGTCTGGAAACACCAGACGGACAACCGTTGCCTCGAACTTGGAATGTAGATAATCTTAAAAAATATTTCTTCTGAATGATGTAAAGTAAAGAGCTACTTAATAAAAGTTTGCACTTGCTATTCAATTTTGTATTACGAGGGGCATGCCGTCTGTACCTTTACAGTCGGCTACTCTCCATTGAGTTTTTCACTCTATCTTACGAGGGGCATGCCGTCTGTACCTTTACAGTCGGCTACTCTCCATTGAGTTTTTCACTATCTTCAGAGGGGCATGCCGTCTGTACCTTTACAGTCGGCTACTCTCCATTGAGTATTTTACTCACAATACTTAGCTAAAAAGATTAGGGCCTGGCCGACCCTGTGCCTAACAGGCGGCTACCCTTCTTTTACTTAGCACCCACGTTCACCAAGAACTTACCAAGGCCACCGGCCGAATGATCAGACCAGGCGCCAAGCCAACTGATCAAATTAACAAAACTAATACGACCTGTCCCAACATCATAGCAGGCGTCCGACGGCATCCCTCCGGATGAAATTCGTCGCAGAGAGCAGCTCCCTTTTGGGTGGAACATTGTTCTATAAACTAATTACACGGCACCTATACGACTGTCCCCAAGGGCAACCACGTAGCCGTTTTTGAGACAAGGATAACTCTATCACTAACCAAACCAGTGGTAGCAGTTGACATCTGAGTCAGATGACCGCCTGTATTACTTGGGATAAATGCAGGGGGTACCTATTGAGTTAATAGCCAACAAACATTGGCGAATCAAGGGGTCTAGCCGGCCTACGCCGCCTGGTACCTCTACTTCTCAAACAAAAGTGACGGCGACTGAGTAGCTCCAACGTTAACTCATAGTCACTCCTTCAAATTTGGTATGGAACCTAAAAGGTTTGAGTCGTCCGCCTGTTTTTAACAAACAAGGGCACTCAAACCCCTATTCCTACTAGGTAACCTATTGAGTTAATAGCCAACAAACATTGGCAAATCAAGAGGATCAGCCGGCCTCCGCCGCCTGGTACCTCTACTATTCAATCTAGAGTGTGACGAAGACTAAGTAACTCCTATATTAACTTAATAGTCACTCAAACTTAGTATGGAGCCTAAAAGGTATGAGTCGTCCGCCTGTTTTTAACAAACAGGGACTCTCAACCACTACTCTTGCTAGGTTAATAAATTACGAGTTAAAAGCCAACATTGGCAATAAAGGGAAACAACCGGTACCCGCCGCTTGTTATCCTACTTACTTAATTCCTTGGCGACTAGGTAATACTATTTACTTGGTCAGACCACTTTCCTACTTGGTTAAAATTACAAAAAGACAGGCACGTTTGCCTAAAAAGGATCCAAACAAAATAGTTCGAATACCGATTGAATAAATGGCCGACTGATCGTCTATCCTGGAAACAGACAACCAGTCGTCCAGGGGCATAGGCGGTGTACTTACTATTTGTACCTGTCTGCAACGTTCGGCCATGTACAACAGTCGGTCTAGTGAACAATGGGATGTTAGATATGGACTACTTAGACAAATTTGAAGCAAAACAAAAATTTGATTAAAAATAAGCCGGTCATTAAAGACCAGCAAAATATTCAAAGCCCCGGCCCCCTGGTCAGCACTCTTCTTGCTGGACTCGGCTTCAGCTGCATCCTCTTTTGATGCCTTACCCCCAAGTGGCACAAGCGCCACAACCGGCTCTTCCTCCTCCTCCAACGCATCTCCCAACGCCTCTTCTTCAGCAGCCGCCAGGATCTCTTGATTATATGTTTCCGAACACTGGCGGTACGTTCTTTCCCAAGAGGCAAAGTCGGCATTGGGGAACAGGCGGCCCCAGGTCATGCGCTGGATTTGAGCGGAGTCTTCCACCATCTCCCGGACGAGCTCTTTCTTCTCTTGCTCGGCCTTTTCCGAGAGCTCTTGGGTAAGACTCTTCTCTTGGCTCACCAGGCGTTCTTTTACGTTGGCCAAAGATTTCTCCATGGCTTCGTAAGAGTGCATTTTTTGGCGAAAAGGTTTCAGCTCGGCCTTAAGATTTGTGACGGTCGCCTCCAGCTCGTCATTCTTCTTCTGGGCCGCCTCTAACTGAGCCCGAACAGCGGCGGTAGCCTGCGCCTGATAATAAAGAATATCAATGGTCAGTACTTCATTTTGGGCAATTTGAAACATTGCCTTATCACAGTTGGAGGCGGCCAAGCTTTTGCAGCCTTTACCTCTTTGTTTTTCCGATCAAGCGGCTTGCGAAGGCTGTTAACTCGGAGCAGGGCCTAAGTACAAAAAGAAAACAGGCGTCAGTTTCTAAACAAAAAAGATAACAGGCGTCCTGGAATTCAAATACTCAAAAAAGTATACCTCAGCAAGGACCCCTGCAATCCCATCAAGGTCAAGGGTGCCGGCACCCCTGACCGCCTCCCTTTCAGATGGAGGAACTACTTTGATCATGGACTTGGCTACCTCAACCAAGTCAAGCCCCTGAGGGCCGGCTGCATCAAGCGCAAAAAAAAGCAAGTTAGACCTAGTCAAGAAGGAAGCAAGTGAGTTTTTACAAGTAATTGTCCATACTTCTAGGCGGCCCCGCCGGGGTTTTAGAAGAAGTGGCCGGCTGCTTCTCAGCCGCCACTGTTTTCCCGGAAGACCCAGGAGAGCTTGCAACAGTCGTCCTCCGGGCCTTGGGGTCCGGCTGTTGCGAGGAAGAAGCTCTTGGAGTGCCCGACTGAAAATAAAAAGAGTTAGTATATGCATAAGACAACTCCTAAAAGAGGAAGAGTTTTCGAAGCCTACCAAGGGTGCCCCCTTGTTGGGGGAGTCGGTACAAGACTGTTGCATGAGAGAGGCCCGCAACATGGCCGCCGCAGTCTTGGATGCTGTTATTTTACTCATGGCGTCAGCTGCAAAAAAAAATGAACAGCAAAGTTAGTAAAGATCCCAAGTAAACAAAGCGTGAAAAAACAGAGTATTTGACAGGCCGGCTACCTCTAGAGCACCGGCTGCTGAGGCCACAGGCGGCCAAAAAGTACTCGTCATAGAGCCACTTGAAGCTCGGGACGCAGTTTAGGGGTACTTGCTCTCGTACCCCTGAAGTAGAGTTCACCCTAGTCTCTACTTTGAAGAGTCCTTTGTCTAGGATCTCTTTTTTAGCCTTTGGGGGAACAGGTGGCATGCTGCGGCCGCCTGCGAGAAGAGGTGGATCCCTATTCCACTTGTTAAAGCGTTGGTTCAGCTCCGTGTCTGAACCCTCGATGATAAGGAAGGTGTTCCGCCAGTCCTTCCATTTGTTCGCCTTACCTCTCGTCATGAGGTAACCCCTATGGCTTGTTAATTGATACCAGCCGGTACCTCCCGACTTAGGGGTCCGGCTGAGATAGTTCATGTGGGCGAAAGCCTCAAAGCTTGGCTCCACCCCGTACATTTCGCACCCGGCCACATAGCCGAGTACGTTTACCCAAGAGTTGGGGGCTAACTACCATAACCCCAAATCATACCCATCTAAAATCCGCTGAACAGCCGGATGTAATGGGAAGCGCAGTCCAGCTTTGATGGCCGCCACATAGCAGCCAAAGCAGCCGTCATCATAGCTGGTACCAGCCGGCCAGACGACAGTGTCTTCTGGATCCGGCACGAACAGTAAAAATTCCGGGCCCATTCTGTGGTTAGCAATAAAGCTCTCCACTTTGTCTTGCATGGTTGCGATCCGGCCCCGGGGTACCATGCAGTAGTAGGGGGCGTTTTCCTCTCTGTAAGAGGCGGACGGCTCCGCCCAATTGTCCCCCTTCTCAACTGCATGAGAAAGCCTCGCCTCTTGTAGGCGGCTGTTTCTTTCTTCTGAGCCTGGAGAACTGTGGCCAGAAGAGCTGGACTCGGACTCGTCCTCTGACGAGTCCGAAGAGGACGACTCCTCCCCTCTCCCAGAGGGGCCCGCCTCCTCTCCCTTAGAAGGAGCAGGAGGAAAATTAGACATATCAACGGTCAAATGGGAAGGGACCACCTTGACCCCTCTCTCAGAACTGTCGGCTTGGCAGTCGCCTCGTTTCACTTCTACATCTGGCGCCTGGTCAGATGTTTCACTAATGAGCACCCTTTGGGAGGAGCCGTCCGAGTTTGAGATCATAGCAGTCTTTTTTGTTCTGGCCATCACGTTCTGCATAGACACAGATACAGTCGGACTTTGTATAAAGGGCAAAGATGGGTCCAGAAAAGGGCAGGCGGCACTCCTAGTCCTAGATTCAGCCGTCCCCGGTGACCGGCTGATCACTAACTTAGGTCGTGTCGTGTGCTTCCGTGGTGCCATTTCAAAAAATAAAAAGAAAATTAAGAGTAAGAGAACTGAGTTACCTGAACGAGTGACGGTTGATGAAGTTCTGGAAATCCGGTGCAGTCGGCTTGTCAGAACAGGCGGTAGGCAGAAAAGGTCCGAAATGTCAGAGCAAGTTCAGGGGTCCGAATGTTCTCGCAAAGTTCTCAAATGTGAAAATGACCGAAGTCAGCACTTCCTTATATAGGCAAAGTGAGAAGGCGAAGGGTCGCTTCCAAATTCAAAATTTGGGCGGGAAATCTCTCGGCCATTTGCAAGGTGACACCTGTAGCAGGCCGTCGCCTGTCACCGTGCGACACCTGTCACAGGCGACACGTGACCAGTCACGCGCCACCTGTGAGGGGCAAATGATTAGGGGATTTTTATCCACCAATCACCGTTTGACAAGTGGACCAACCAGGTTCCGCCACATGTCCTTCGCGTAGGCCAATAGGAGCCTGCCACTTGTCAATCACAGATACGTCCTCTACGGACCAATTGAGACACGCCACGTGTCCACCCATGCCAAATGGGAAAACCGGCCAACAAGGCCCAATCCTGTTTAGAGGCCCGGTCAGCCCTAGGTTTACCCTAAACCTAGAGAGTGGCACGCTTCTCAAGACTATAAATACTTAATTAATCCTCATTAAAAGGGAATTAAGCAATCAAGCAATTAAGAGAGCAATTGATCAAGCAACTAATCTCACCTGAAGAACGGAACAGAACAGAAACATTACGGAACACTAATAACCGGCTAATCTCGCTAACAACGCAGATTACCAACATTAAACACTCTCACCTAGAGAGATCTTATTACTTTAAATTCCGTATTAATTACTCCTTAATCAGGTACTAACTTGACCGTTGGAGGCGGAGCTCTCAGGAGTCTCCGTTATTTTGCAGGTACAGGCGTCCGGTTCCAGTCTCGGAATTGTAACTCTCCCGCAGGACATCAGAAAACCCCGAAACAACACCCACAAACAAGAAACAATACAAAATTACACAAGAATTCGGCCAATTTTCACTTTCGTCGAAACCTAAAGATTATAATTACTGTTGAATAAGCAATTACTCGTATTCTTTTACTATTGACTGTTTGTTTTTTAGTGTGGTTGGGGTATTGGGGTCAGAGGCGGATTTGTACCAGTTGTTGGGAATTTTGGGAAGTCGAAAAATTGGGGTATTACTTGCCACTAATTGGGGTTTGGGCCTTGGGGTTTTGTACCGGTTGTTGAATTTTGGGAAGTCTAAAAATTGAAAATATTAAATTTTAGGGGAATAGGGGTTAGGTGAATAGGTGTAGCCGTGGAATCCTAGAAAAAGTAGTATTTTTTTTTTTAAATTGTACTTTTAAGATTTTTTTATTATTTTTTGTTTTACTTTTAGTCACAATTGTCAGAGGCTCAAATAAAGGAAACTTACTACTCTAACACTAGTAGTCTAATGGAGTAATGGGATGTTTAGACGGCAGATGTAGGGGCACGCTTATCAATTTTTTTTAAAAGAGTCAATTAGATATTTTTTAATAAAGGGGGGGAGGGGGCACATCACAACTACCCCGTATTTAGGGATAGTTAGTATGCGCCCGTAACATGGGTTATAACTATTAATAGGATTTAAAAAATAAAAAATATCACATAAAAAAATAAATATAAAAAACTAACTAAAAAGAAAAGAAAAATATGACATACATTTTTTTTTTAGGTAATAAAATGTCACTTTTTTTTTACAAAAAGAAAAAGAAATTCATTAATGAAAGATAGTCAAAAGGCACTTACACACAATTCCTAGGAAATCGAAAATTCAAATACAAGTACAAATCACCTTAAACCTTGTTACATCGCAGATTCGATCGACGACCGCCTTAATAAAAAACTTCATCTAAAGCAATACAATCTATGAGTTAGCTCTAATTCGACTAAAGATCTACGGATGAGTAGTTGTTTAGGTGAAGAAACTAAATGGCCTTCTAGATACTTTCCAAAACGATGAAACCTAGCACATGAACAAACAAAAAAACATAAGCCTAATTGAATAAACCCATCATAAAAAGGTTTTACCGGTGATAAGCCCCTACAAAAATTTATTGAAAGCAATTAAATAGGTTTTACTGGTGGTAAGCCCCTATAAAAATTTACAATTGAGATTAGAAGAAAAGAGATGGAAGATAAGAAAAAAAAAAAGGAAAAGAGTGAAGGAAAACCTTCAAAAAAAGCAGAAAAAACCTAGCAATGATGGTTAGAAAAACCCTCCCAAGGGAAAATCCTAGAGGAACCAAAAAAACCCTCCCAAGGAGAAAACCTAATAAAATGTCACATTTTAAATTGTTGATAGGAATATATGAAATTAAAAGTAGTGGAACTTATGGTAAAATTAAAAAATGGAAATGCACATAATTTAGGGAAAAAAATTTGCACTTATTGGTGTTTCTAAAAAGAAATTTATTGGATAATATAATTAAATAGGTAGTTTTTTGAGGTAGTATGTGTTATTAGGAAAAATATTAAAATAATAGTAGAAAAAAAAAACCAAATAACTATTGATTACTTACACAAACAAATTGAAATATACATCAATAAACCAGAAAAATCAAATTTAAAACCATAAAAATGGAATCATAGTAATTATAAGTACCTAAACAAAATTGAAATTTTAGATAATCATAACTAAACAAAGATTTAGAGCCCGTTTTGATTGACTGAACTATGCTGAACTGAATTGAATATTTTATGAGAGAAGGAAATTAAGAAATGAACTAAACTGAACTTAAAAATAATTTAAAGAGAACGGACCCTTAAAGCAAAGATGATTGCTTACCAAATCGGACTACATAAAACCCAATATAATAATGTATTCTATCCCAAAGTTGATTTTTTTTCCTTTTTGTTGTTTTTGTGGTTAACTACGAATATTGAATACTATTGTAGTGATCTAAGCTTTCATAATTCATGTGTAGTTAAGGAATAGTGTATGTGTGGGTAGTGTAAATGAAAGTGGAGTTGAATGATGATGACTTGTTGAGATAACTGCATCTAGTCTATTACATTTTTTTTTTTGAAGTTGAAATTATAATTAGTTAGTTTTAGATAAGATTAATTTGATTGGAGAGTAGTTAGTAGATGAGTAGTTGGGTGTATTATATATATACCTTTTTTTGAATTAAAGGAAAAGGAGGGAGTAGTTTTTAGGTGGGAGTGAATGAGGAGGCTTGGTTGGGGTTTTGGAGGCTCCTCATTCACTTACTCTACAATTATATATTAGATTTGGGATATTTAGAGTTAAAAAATTTAAAGTTCTCTATTTAAAAAAAAAGTTAATGAATTTAATATGTACTTGACTTATGTTTATTGAAATATAAACATCATTGTGCACCTCTTTCAAATGTTGTACTTGATACATTTGTTGTGCTTCCTTATGTGTCATTAGAAATCATGAACTAATCATGGAAATAAATAAATAATAAATAAACAAAGCATGCAATTGTTTTAATTACGAACAATAGATAAGTACAGTACTCACTGTGGCTTGTCTTTGGAATCCAGAAGGGTAGGTGTAAACACCAACTCCTATATGGTGCATTGGCACACTTGATTGTGAATGTTGAATTCTAGATTGGGTTAAGGGTTGTTTTTGCTTCTTTTGCTTTTGAACAATAAGTGGTGTAGCAGTAGTAGATGAGGTCGTGGACTGTGGCTGACTTGGACAAGTCTTTTTGTTATGACCTTCTAGACCACATTGACTACATTTGTGTCTCCATTTGCTCCCTTTTTTATTTAACTTAACAGCCTCAGCTTCCCCTATTGAAAGCTTCCTTTTCACCTTAGGTCTATTGTTAATCTTCTTAACTAAAGGTGCTTGAATAAGTTCCTTTTCAGATTGTGGCCACTCCATTCAGGGGCTCTAAAGGGTATTGGTATGCCCGCAAGTAGAAGTTTTTCGTATAACATTGAGCAACATAATGTTCCGGATGCTCCACGTCCTTCCATTTTTTTGTAATAGCATGATTGCAAGGAATCCCGCTAAGTTGCCATGCATTAATACTACATGTTTTGTTCAACAAGCTCACAACATACCTAACTTGAGTTGCTCCCTCTCTAACACCATAAGAGAAAAATTCCATCCCAGAACGCAACCCATCCTTTAGCATCAAGTTTGACCTTCTCCAGCTTCTTTTGTATCCGAGGGCATACAACAATTTCTTTCTTTGCAATGAAGTCTCTCTTCTTATGAAGTATTTCCATCAAACCTTCCCTAATATCTTCTAACATGGTAATTATGGGTTTATGCCTAGATGAGAGTATGTATGCATTGAAAACTTCATTCATGTTGTTATCAATGGTGTCACATGTAGATCGAGAAGTGAAGAAAGCCCTAACCCACTTCTTATAGTTCCTCTTCATTAGGTCTTCTCTTGTTGCTTTTGAAATCTCTGAAAATAGCTCTAAATTTTTCTTAAAATCATTTTCAGTTGTGCTTTTAGCTATCTTCCAAAAACCTCTCCTATATTGTAAACCACCACCAAATACTTGTCTGAAGTTATAGTACACATGCCTGTGCATACCCTAGTTTCAGCTTTAGGCCAAGCAGTTGCAGCTGCTTTTAGTAATCCCTTTTGTTGATCGGACATAATTGTGTAGCCATTACCATCGATTGTGCCTAGATCATTAGCTAATAACTCAAAAAACCAACTCCAATTTTCAGTTCCTCAACTTCTACAACCGCCCAAGCGATAGGGAACATTTGATTATTCTCATCTCTCCCTACGGCCACAAGCAACTGACCCCTAAAAGGACCTTTGAGAAAGAAACCATGAATACCAAAAAAGGTTGACAACCAGCCAAAAAACCCCTTTTAATTGCATCAAAACATATGTACAATCTTTGAAATACATTGTTATTAAGTTTGAATTTGATTGTGTTTAAAGGATTTGATCTTTTAATCTCTAGGGCATATCTATTAAGTAAAGAGTATTGCTCCCTATATTCTCCAAGTATAAGATTTTGGGCTTTTCCCCTTGCTTTCAAAGCTAACCACAATGAGACTTTGATACCATATTCAGACCATATAGTGTCAACTATTTCCTGGAATTTCAAGTACGGGTTTACTTTGAATTTTGAGTGATAAGTCTTAGCTATCCAAGCAGCCCTTATTTTTTCATAACTGGCAACCTACTACAATTGGGGGTTGACACAAGAGTTTTCATTGTAAAGGTGCCCTTCCCACGCTCTAATGAAGCCCAAATCCTCCAAGGGCAACCTGTTGCTTCACATCTAAGACCAACCCTATTTTTATCATTCTTAGTGTAGCGCAAGTTCCTCCATATGCTCATGCAATAATTAGAAACATCAAGTCTGAATTCAACCACATCCTCAAATTGTTGGCCTAAGAAAAACTTTTCATCATCACCAGAACCTAACAGTAGGCTACTTGATTTTGTGACAATCCTAGGTTTCTTCCTCATAGTTGGTGGGGGAACAAGATAACCACAATCACTCTCACTCTCTTCAGCAGAGTTACATGGTCTATCTAACTCATTAGATTCAAACCCATCATCACTTCCCTCATTTAGATAATTTTTTCCACTTATATCCTCTAACCTACTCAATGACTCCATTTCTTTTAAGAATTGTAGTTGTGTAGCCTTTTCATATTTTATCCTCTTTCTAGCATCTTGAACTTCTTTATCTTCATTATC
The DNA here is from genome assembly GCF_001683475.1 of Chenopodium quinoa. Taxonomy (NCBI): domain Eukaryota; kingdom Viridiplantae; phylum Streptophyta; class Magnoliopsida; order Caryophyllales; family Amaranthaceae; genus Chenopodium; species Chenopodium quinoa. The sequence continues at coordinate 10,954,980 of NW_018742738.1, read as the reverse complement.
ATTTTGTAGGCGTCGTTCGAAGTGCGCCTACGTTAAAGCATGTGTTAATATGCTTGGCACTCATAGGAAGTGGGAATTGACATATACGATTGGGGACAAGGGAAGTAGGGAGCCGCCAACAAGTTTTTAAGGAACTTGTAAACCGTTCATGGATCATTAAAGGCAACCACGATTAAGGGACAACGATAGACCCGTGAAGGTTACACCCCATTCATAATCCATGAGATAACTAACTCCATATGGTTCGGAACTACGAAAGGAGGATCGGGGATGATGGTACGAAGTGAGTCATGGAGTCACATTCGCCCGTATTGGCCTCTACTCGATTCTTCTAGTGAAAAGTGATTCCTGCGATCTCAAAGGCATGCAAACAAAACACTCAATTCGCTCCAAACTATTGGTTTAATATTAATGCAACATATTATTCTAAAATATTGTGATCACTTGATTAAACAACAAGATTAAAAAGGAACCTAAACCGGTTGCCAAATTATCTTATTAGGCGTGATTTTCAATTACATATTCCCTTTAACATGCAATATAGTGATCATAAATAATAATAGAATAAACATTAATATTGGAAGCAATTTAACAATAATAGCGTTAGTCAAATCAAAAATAAAATAACCTAATCATGATACTAGCAATATAAAATAAAATAAGAGTAATTAAATTAATTAATTACTCACATTCCGCGTCTTCTTTTAAATTGCTACATCATGAATAAATTGTTAGTAACTTTAATAAAAATATAAACCAAATGGAAATTAAATTAAATTAAAAGTTGATTTGATTTGGTCCAAACCCTCAATTAATTCTACCTATCACGCCTTGGTTAAAGTATAGAACTTCAGGTATTGGATGGACTCGTTGGAGTGCTTAAAGGAAGAAATAGTGAAAGAATGGGGAGGCTAGTGTTTAGGCTAAAGAGGGAGAAGGGAATGATTTGATGATCAATCTTGTTGATCATTGAAAAAAAGGGAGATATGACCTCTATTTATAGAGGGTCGAAAAAAAAAGATAAGATCCGAATTAAATCGGAATAAAGCTCGATAGACTGCAGTTTTTGCGGTTTTTGTTTTTATCATATCTTTTGTTCCAGATATCGGAATAGGATAAATAAGATACCGTTGAAAATCTCTTGAAGTATAATTTCTAACCCAATTAAAATCAGATTAAAATATTTTGTAGAATAAAAGATATTACCGAAATAGTGAGACGGTGTCAGTTTTGGATTGAGTTTGATATTTTAATCATATCTTTTCCATTATAGCTCGGAATTGATATTATAATATATCATTGGAAAGATAATTTCAAGAGCTATCCAACCATATAAAAATTGGATAAAAAATATGAGGCACAAAAATTATATCTGTCTATCTTTGAACGTCTTTCAATTCGGATAGAATTAGGACTTTTAAAAAGAAAAGTTTTATTCAATTTCAAACTCTTTAATTTTATCTTTTCAAAAATGATAACTAAGATCTTTTAGAAGCTTATAGAAGCTTCCAATTAATTCTAATTGGTTTAGGAATGGGATTAAATAATCTGGACCCTTCACATGATCATTGGGTCGTAGGTAAGGTGAGCTTAGGTTTAGTTTGGGCTCAGTTTAGCATTTTGGCCATAACTTATTCGTTATAACTCGGATTTGGGCTTATAATATATCGTTGGAAAGATCTTTTCAAGCCCCATCCAAATATTCAATCATTGGACCCAGATTATGGACCAAAAATAAACTGGAATAAACGTTTTTATAAAAAGGACACGAAATGAATGATTTTTAAGGACACGAAATGAATTATTTTGGGTTTAAAGGCATGAAAAGAGAAACCCAAAATAAGTTATGTTTTGGGGAAATGGGATAGCAATTGGGTTGGTTTATGAAACGGAAATATGGATTTAAGCACTCCAAAGATTAAATACTCAACCCGACCAATAATGACGGTGAAAGGTTGTTCATCATTGGGTTTGATTTTGGGGAGACATTTTTAGGTGTCTACACATTTGCTTCTTCATCGTAATCAATATCATCTAAAGCTACAACATTGAGGTTGAATTCAGCATCATCATTCCATTCTAAGTCACTGACCTCATATTCACTTGCACATACACCTTTAGTACCACTAATCATTTCACCATCCCCACCAATCCCATTGAGTCCTGATGAGGAGGATTTATCAATTATATTATTGCCATAATGACCCTCGTCGTCATGTTCAGTCCATACATCAATCACTTTGTATTGACATAACATGCTAATGAATTTAGTGAATGTAACATCATCATAACCCAAGAACCTAATCCCTGTCTCGATATCTTTAGTTGGATCACAATAATGCAATTTAAGAACATTTGTATATCCCAAAGAATTAATCACACTCTTTAAGTAATTTGCATCAGATCATATGGAAGATCATTAAATAACCTTGTTGTGCCACCATCGTATATCAAGTTAGGATTATTAACCCACTTTCCACCATGATGAATTACAAGACATGGTGCAATATCCATTTATGAAACATCATAATCAAAATTATACTTCAGAATCAATGATCTACCTTACAAGACTTGTTCATTTGTTTTTTAAAGAAGTAAAACTATAACATCAGTAGCATAATAATAATGTCATCTCACAACAGTCAAAATATCATATTCAAAGTCATAAGCTCACACATTGGTCATATACTTTGTATGCTTTAGTGATATATGCATATGATATTGCACACTTTTGGCCTTATCTCGGCCATTCACAAAGTCGGAAAGCATTGCATTTGTATGAACAAATGATTGAATTTTTAGCAACCCCATCCCCTGCTTTACGGTAATTAAACACAACACTACTATAAATTTCACAATCTGAAGACATGAAAAATATTCTTCCCATGATTAAACACAACAACACTAAAATATATGTAATTTCATCAGTTACTACCACAAATAAACAAATTAATTTTTAAAAATTAATATATTTCAAAAACCCTAAACCAATACAAAAACTCAATGATATAACACCCTCAATTATGTAATAAAAACAAAGAAATTGATTATCTAATGTCTTACCTTCAATTCTAGATGAAATTTGCTGCAAACCCTTCAAATTCTTGTAAAAATGGAAGCTTTATTTCATACCAAAAATGCTGCAAATAAGTTCTAGAGTAAGAGAGAGGGAAGATGTGTTGGCGCCAGTCTTGCAATTGTTCCCAATACCCGTGTAAAATTTGGGGGTAAGTATGATTAAATTTTGTTTTATCCAAAAAATTTACGTCAATTGCCATTTATTTACATTTAATAATAATAAAGTATTAAAGTTTGACTAAAGGGGACCCACTAGCTAGTTTAACTATTGTGGTTAAATCTCACCAGAAAAGTGTCAATAGATCCTTAATGGTGAAAATAAAAATAAGAGGTCCTTAACGGTGAAAAAAGTAAAAGTTCAGGTCCTTTGTATATGCTTGACTCGGGATATTTAATAAAAATTCACTTACGAAAAAGGGAAAGTAGGAATGTAAGTTTGAAACACCCAAAAAGGAAAGCAAGAATGTAAATAAGGGATGGAGGGAGTACAATTTATTGTGTACTTCTTGGGTAGGAAATTGGTTTTGGCACCATATGTGAGAAAAACATAGAATACTGTGATATCACACAGGGGTTTGCCAAAATCAATTTTGGTGTGCCAAAATCATTTTTCCTTATATAGTGTGTACACAACATGTATTTAGGATAAGGTGTGTTTTTTTCTATAGAAAACACACACACACAAAATAAAAATGAAAGCTAAGAAGTTGACAATGACGAGCCGAAGTAACTAGATCATGAGCAAAGGCCGAAAGGCCATAGATTGACACGCAACTTTCATAATTTGGCAAATAATTTAGGAAAAGCTAACACTCCACAAGATGATGAAGAAATGGAGATAGGACATAAGAGCGGTATGGTAAAAAACTAAAAACATATCATGAAGCATTGTATGAGATTGGACTCACAGTAAGTCTAGTGTATTAAGTTGTAATTATATCAACATTGTAATATTATATGGGAAAAATTGATTTAATAATCTCAACTTTTCCAGATTTTCTTTTATTAATCTCAACTTTTCCAGATTTTCTTTTATTAATCTCAACTCTGGAGTCGTTTTCTTTTTTCAATCCCAAACTGGTCAACAAAAACCAATGACCTGCTATAACCTACATGACATGTGTTAAGCCGTGATTGGTCCAAATATTTTTTATAAATAAATAAATAAAATAAAAATATAAAACAAAGAAGCTCCACATGAACCCCCAAAAAACACCCCCTATCCCTAACCCCTCCCTTCCCCCCCGTCAGAAGGAAACATCTCACCCCGCGCCCGACCCTCTACCCAACCAGTTGATCGGAAACAAATAAAACCCTGATCCTTTGCCCTGGAAACCACCCTAAACCCCCTCCTTGAAACCCTATCGGCCCTTACCTGAAACCCTTCCCTCTACTCCTTGAAAATCCAACCCTAGCACAACGCCGGTGTTTTAGTGTGTGGTTAAGGACCACCGGTGGCAATTTTAGTGCTTTGAGGGAGAGAGAAAGAAAATGGTCGTCGAGTTGTTATTCGAGGGGTTGCGATGTGGGTGTTGGTGATGATGGGTATTTTGATGTGTGAGGAAGGTATGGCTACTACGAGTTGTTGTTTGAGGGGTTGCGATGTGGGTGTTAGAGATGTTGGGTATTTTGTTTCATTATGATTGAAGAAAGAAAAAAAAACCTCCAAAGTTAGAATTTTTTTAGGATAATCCAAAGTTGAGATTGTTAAAAGAAAATCGAGCAAAGTTGGGTTGTTAAAACCAATTTTTCCTACTATGTTTCAATTTTTTTTAATCAAATTTTGATGTTATAATATCATATTTTGACCATTTAACATGAGATTTTGACAATTTTTTTATTAGATTTTGACATTGGTGTATCATATTTTGATTATCTTAAATCAGATTTTTGACATTTTTAAATTAGTTTTTAATGTGTTTATATAAGCTATTGACATTTTAATATCAAAATTTGACATTCTAATATTAGATTGTGATATTTCTATATTAAATTTTAATATTTTTATACCTAATACCAACCCTTTAACACCGAATACCAACCCTTTGATACTTGATACCTAATATCAACTTATTATTCTCTAATATAAACCATTCCATCAACTTACCTTTTCTTCTATTTTGTTATATCATTTTTACCTTTGTCGGTAAATCCATCAATCGACCCTTTTCTTTTCTTCTATTAATTTCTAGGGTTTTCAATTCAAAACTTACCCCCAATTTTAACCCCCAAATCATTCAAAAATCATCAATTAATCATAAAATCTTTTCATGATATCACTCAATTTACTCATATAATCCCTCAAATTCATCCAATTTTCTAAACCTAATTAATGTCGACGTGCCAATCGTGAGTGGTGTTAGAAGGCAATTTTGATTGAGATAGTTGTAGTAGAAGATAAGTCATTATGTGTAGATCCCAACCACCCAAAAGCCATCATAAGCAACTACAATTTCTACTTACTTTAAGTGAAACATTCCCTCAATGGAGGTAGGAAGAGGAACCATCACTAACATGAGCGAGTTATGGTGTGAAGGAGAAGGGAAATGAGGAGTTGGGCAGTTTTTGTTGATGCTTGTGTGGAGAGTGAGAAAGCTTCATAAACATAGGGAAAAGAAGATTTGTGAGAAAAGGAAAGGCGAGATGGTGAAGTTGGGGGGAAGAAATAATTTTGTATCTAGGTGGATTGACTCACCATGAGTCTGACTCACCCAATACTTTACAAATACGTACATAGTGATCCCTACCTAAGAAAAGGGAAGAAAGTGAAAATTGTGCAGATAATAACAATGATAATTAATATCATCATGGCTTCATAATCTCATGAGAAATAATAACTCATGACCACTCTAGTTTCTTAAAGATTTTAACGATCATTTTATGGCTTAGGTAGGTAGTCATCTTTTTGTTCAAAGTGATTATTGGTTGACATTGGAGTTATTGGAAATTTTTTTTGCTTAATTACCTATAGTAGAATAGAAAATATGATTCACATGATTGTACAGAGGAATTTATTGTCAATCACTTATGGAATTTGTTATAGTTGATGAACTAGGTTTTGCAATGAATTTTAATTTGTCAAAGAATTTGAAAGATAAGATTGGTTAGTTTAAGTAACAAAATACGCATGAGCAATTTTAAAGGATAGGCATTGTGTTAGAATTTTGTACTCTTTGGTGTGGGATATTGGCTTGAAATATACAAAGAATATAAATTTTGAATAAATGGCTGCAATGTTTGTGGACTTATTGCATACAATGACTAAATTCAAGAAATAAAGTTTGACTTCAAACGATCTAAAAAGATAATAAGTAAATACTCTCATAGTGTTTTAAAAGCATTTTTGAAGCTTTAGAAATTCGACTTTTGTCGCATATTTAGGGTCTGTTCTTTTCACCTTGTTTTCACTTATTTCAGGTTTAATAAGTTTAGTTTAGGAAAAATAAGTTTTGAAAATAATTATCAAAGTCCAAATTATAACTAAAATAAGTTTTAATAAGGTCTAATAAAGTCAGATAAGTAAAAACTAGGTGAATAGAATACACCCTTAGAACATCTCGAATGGTGTATTTTAAAGACCTGCTTGCAAATTTGAAAAATATTAAAATTGTTGCTTGCCCATTGGAGCACTATTGAAATACTTGCTCCCTTGAGCAGTGCTGCAGAGTTATAAGCAACACTGCGTGAAAAATTCAAGTAAATAAAAGTTAATTTTATAAAATGAGGCATGGGGTACATATTTGATTTTGTATCAAACATGAGGTACAATTGTTGTACAAGATAAGAGCAACATCAGTTTTTAACTTTTTCTAAAAAAATATTTTAATATATATTATATTCAACACTATTATGCATGTAGTGATACTTTTTACCATCATATACATTGAATATTTTTCTCCAAAATATTTACCACCTATATCACCTATTATACATGTAATGGTACGATTTTCATCCTATATGTTTGCTAAATCTATAGGAGCTATACGCTAAGGGTTAATCTCAATTGAAACATAGTTGAGATGTTAACTGACAGACGTGGTATTAATTCTACATTCCTAGAGTAGGTAGACTATTGTAGAGGACCTAGATGTGTACATGTGTTGTACACATCGTATGTTTTTTTTTTAATTTTTTTTTTTTATAATATTTAAACTAAAATTTATTTGATTATTTCATTTAATAACAAACTAGACTTTTCAACAAAGGATTTTGTCAAAATTTTAGCTAACGCAACGTAGTTTGTAATCACATTTAGATTTGAGTTATCTTTTATTTATGAGCTAATGCTTCTATAAATAACATTCTAAAACTTTAGAATACATCCAGTATATTGTTTCATAGCAATATAATCCTTAAATACTTTCAAATCTATAATTAATTTCTCGTAAAAAATTAGATGGATGATGCAGATAATCCATTTAGTCAATATATTGGTTATTTTGGACATTCATCACACCAAAAATTACACTTTCAAAAGTTCACACCCTTAAACACACTACCATCTTGGCTACTATTACCCCAATACTACAATGTCTATTTTTATGACACTATATCGAGCAACTATCTTCAACCTTCACTTTCGAGTGAATCGTATGTGGTTCATGATGCTACAAGAAGAGAAAGTATAGGGGTCTCTAGCATGTATCATGAATCTTCCTTTCAAAGGTCTCAAATGGAGTTTGACGCTCCTCAAAGTGATAACATATAAGAGATAAATGCGCAAACTATTAATAATCGATAGATAAGCTTTTATGAACCTAATATATGGACGAAGATTTATGCATGAGTTGGTTAGATTTCACAACTGATAATCAAAGGCACCAATCAAAGTAAGGTGATTATTGGAAAATTATATATAGTAGAGTATATTATAGTGAGTGGAAAAGGGAAAGTCCTTCAATAACCATTGAGCAAGCTACAAATCACTGGTATAAAATGAATCCTGATGTTAGCAAGTTCAACTCGTGTTATATACATGTTAGACAATGACGATAACCAAATAATTAGTAATCCCCAAAAAGCTTTTTACTAACCAACGTGAAAACAAGAGAAGAATTTTCCATATCTTCACTCTTGGAATATTCTTCAAAATGCACTGAAGTGGAAGGATTAATTTTCTTCACAAGGTAGTTCTACAAAAAGAATAACAACTTCTACTCTTGGTGATTACACTACCTCTACTTCTTCAAATCTTGATACTAGTGAGATTTTTGATAATATGGAAGTGGGAAATAAATGACCAATGGGACAAAAAGCGACTAGCGGTTGCGAGGACTAAAAGCAAAGTAAAAAACAAAACAACACATCTTGACAAGTGTTTGGGTAATTCTCAAGATATACAATAAAAAAAAGACTTACATATAATTAAAGAACACATTTGACAATAATATTTCGTGATGCTTTGCAAGAACACGTCTAAAATGGACGGAAAAGCTAGATAAAATCAAGAGCAAGTATGCGAAATCATTAAGGCCAATTAAGTATGGAATGTATGTCATGATCACAAATCAGATTAATATATATGATGAGTGAAGTATTTTTTATATTTTTTTTGTTAGATGGGTGTAATTTAGGTACTTCTAAACTCTTTAAGTAAGTTATTAGATTTTTTTTTTCTTTTCATTTCATTGTTTAAAGTTTTATTATTCTTATGTATTAAAGTTCATAGCATCATTGTTCTCTTTGTTATTTTTCTATTATTAATGATTAAAGTTAATCTTTAATTTGTTATTTATTGTTTTCATTTCATTGTTATACATCTGAATTTTTCAAAAACAAGCAATTCTTTATATATATATGGAAGAGAATATATAACTAACTTTGACTAATCGTTTTTTTTTTTTTTTTTTTTTTTTTTTAAATAATAATATATGCATTTTTACGAGAATATGGTTATATATACATTACATATATAGAATTTTACTTGTATAGGGTAATTAGATTATTATATACTTCTTGCGTTTTTAGTTGATGTATTTGCATTTTTGACATTATTTATATTTTTACGAGAATATAGTATGTGTATACAATGACACTTTTATTAATTGACACGTTTATGTCTTTACGAGAGTATTTTATATGTATACACCAACTTTACTTTGACTAATTAACTTTTATGATTTATAGTCATCTTAAAATAGAGGAAATTTTGTCAAGAACTACTAATTAAAACACGTGTTTTGAAAACAACTATCTATTACAATTTATTTTCTTAAAGAACTACCACAAAGTTATAAAAAGTTTAACTAGCACTACTACTCTAACAATTTCGACTAAAATATCCGACATGTATGTTCCACTTTTTACCTTTAACTCATAAAATCACCATTTAAATAGACTAAATTACCCTTCATAAAGGTAAAAAGTGGTAAAAAAGAGAACCAAATACCAAAAAGTCCAGCGAATTGTTAGAGTGGTAGTGGTTGTTAAAGTTTTTACAACTTTGTGTAGGGAATATTTCAAGCATTAACCCCTAGCTTGAACCCCACTGTGATCATACATTAAAGTACGGTGGCGTCCAAAAGGGAAGAAGATAGAGCAAAAGAGTCGCCAACAAGTTTTAGGAACTTGTAAACCGTTCACGAGATGAAGGTTACACCCCTTAAAGATCCAAGAGATCGTCAACTCCATAAGGTCTTGAACCAAATAAGGGTTCGGGGATGAAGGTACAAATCCAACCTAAAAGAGATTGAACCTGCCCTAACAACAGACCTCTACTTTATTCTGATCGTATTCATGTGCGCTTCTTGAATAACATACAATCAATAGGATTAACCTTAAACCTGTTAATCTATGTTGGTTGAATATTAATGCACAAATAAATTTATTATTGGCGATCACTTGAAATATAATCAAATTACCCTAAACAAGATTATTAATTATCTTATTAAGCATGATTACAAGTACCAATTCCCTTTAAACATGCATAAAAGGTGTGATCAAGCAGTAACAATAAAATATCAAGCAACATAATAAAAAATCATCATAATAACTATAATCATCATAATAAAAATTATCATAATAATAATCATTATAATAATAATCATATTAATCATAATCAAAACAATTATAAAAATAATCATAAGTCACGTTAAGGCATAATAAAAATAGCAAGATCCTAGGCATGATACTAACAAGATTAATAACAAACCCTAACATGTGACTAAGCAATAAAAATCAAATCTTTAACCCTAACATGATACTAACAATCATAAATATTAGGAAGAGAATAAAAGGCATCGTAACAATCATACTTAATATTAAAATTACCCTAGACATGATACTAGGAATATCATAACAATTTAAACATGATTTCTACATCATAACATCAATAAAAACCATTAAAGTACTTACTTTGATGCCTCGTGTTTCGGGGTTTTCTGATGTCCTGCGGGAGAGTTACAATTCCGAGACTGGAACCGGACGCCTGTACCTGCAAAACAAACGGATGCTCCGGATGATTGGAGATCCGCCTCCGACGGTCAAGTTAGTACTTGATTAAGGAGTAATTAATGCGGAAATTAAAGTGAATGGGTCTCTCTAGGTGAGAGTGTTTAATGTGTGTAATATGCGTAATCCCCCTTAATGAGGATTAAGGGAGGTATTTATAACCTCGGGAAACGTGCCAATCCTAGGTTTAGGTTAACCTTGGGCTGATTGGGCTTCCCTCGGAAGTTGGGCCTAGGTGGCCGACTTCTCCATTAGGCATGGAGTATGCCACGTGTCATGACATAATAGGTCCAGGGTGGACGAATAAGCGTGTGCCACGTGGCAAGCCCTGAGAGGTCCAATTGGGGGACACTTGGCATGACCTGATTGGCCCACGTGGCGCATTCCGATTGGTGGGAGCAAAATCCCCTAATCATTTGCCCCTCACAAGTGGCACGTGACTGGTCACGTGTTACCTGTGACAGGTGTCGCCCTGTAACAGGCGACGACCTGCTACAGGTTTCACTCGGCGAAAGGCCGAGAGATTCTCCCGCCCAAATTTTGAATTCCGGAAGTGACCCTTCGCCTTCTCACTTTGCCTATATAAGGGAGTGTTGCCTTTGGTCATTTTCACACTTGAGAACTTTGTGAGAGAACATTCGGACCCCTGAACTTGCTCTGACATTTTGGACCCTTTCTGTCTACCGTCTGCTCTGACAAGCCGACTGCAAAGGATTTTCAGAACTTCATCAATCGTCACTTGTTCAGGTAACCGTCGGTTCTCTTACTCTTAATTTTCTCTTTACTTTATTCTTTTTTGAAATGGCATCACGGAAGCACACGACACGACCTAGGTTAGCGATCAGCCGGTCACCGGGGATGGCTGAATCTAGGACTAGGAGTGCCGCCTGCCCTTTTCTGGACCCATCTTTTCCCTTTATACAAAGTCCGACTGTATCTGTGTCTATGCAGAACATGATGGCCAGAACAAAAAAGACGTCTAGGATCTCGAACTCAGACGACTCCTCCCACCGGGTGCCGATTAGTGAAACATCTTACCAAGCGCCAGATGTGGAAGTGAAACAAAGCGGCTTGAAAGCCGGCAGTTCTGAGGGAGGAGTCAAAGTGACCCCTTCCCATTTTACAGTTGACAATTCTACATTCTCTCCTGCTCCTTTTAAAGGAGAGGAGGCGGGCCCCTCTGGGAGAGGGGAAGAGTCGTCCTCTTCGGACTCGTCAGAGGACGAATCCGAGTCTAGCTCTTCTGGCCATGCTTCTCTGGACACAGAAGATAAAAACAGTCGCCTACAAGAGGCGAGGCTTTCTCACGCAGTTGAGAAGGGGGACAATTGGGCGGAGCCATCCGCCTCTCACCGAGAGCAAAATACCCCCTACTACTGCACGGTACCTCGGAGCCGGATCACGACCATGCAAGAAAAAGTGGGGAGCTTTATCGCAAACCACACAATGGGCCCCGGCTTTTTAGTGTTTGTGCCGGATCCAGAAGACACAGTCGTCTGGCCGGCTGGTACTAGCTATGATGGCGCCTGCTTTGGCTACAACGAGGCGGCCATCAAGGCTGGGCTGCGCTTCCCACTACATCCGGCTGTTCAGCGGATCTTGGATGGGTATGAGTTGGGGTTATGACAGTTAGCCCCGAACTCCTGGGTCAACGTACTCGGCTATGTGGCCGGGTGCGAACTGCACGGGGTGGAGCCGAATTTCGAGGCTTTCGCCCACATGAACTACCTCAGCCGGACCCCTAAGGCAGGCGGTACCGGCTGGTATCAATTGACGAGCCACAGGGGCTACCTCATGAAAAGAGGTAAAGCAAGCAAATGGAAGGACTGGCGGAGCACCTTCCTTATCATTGAGAGTTCAGACACAGAGCTGAACAAGCGCTTCAACAGGTGGAACAGGGATCCGCCCCTTCTTGCAGGCGGCCGCAACATGCCGCCTGTTCCCCCCAAGGCTAAGAAAGAGATCCTAGATAAAGGACTCTTCAAAGTAGAGTCGAAGGTGAACTCTACTTCAGGGGTACGAGAGCAAGTATCCCTGCACTGCGTCCCGAGCTTCAAATGGCTCTACGACGAGTACTTTTTGGCCGCCTGTGGCCTCAGTAGTCGGTGCTCAAGAGGTAGCCGGCCTGTCGAATACTCTGTTGTTCCATGCATTTCTGTTATGACTTTTATTAACTTTGCTATTTGTTTTTGCAGCGGACGCCATGAGCAAAATTACCGCCTCCAAGACTGCGGCGGCCATGTTGCGGGCCTCCATCATGCAACAGTCTTCAACCGACTCCCCCAACAAGGGGGCACCCTTGGTGGGCTTCGAACCCTTCACTCTCTTTTTGGAGTTGTGTTTATGCATATACTGACTCTTTTCTTCTTTTTTAGACGGGTGCTCCAAGAGCTTCTTCTTCCCAACAGCCGGACTCCAAGGCCCGGAGGACGACTGTTGCGAGCTCTCCTGGTTCTGCCAGGAAACATGCGGCGGCTGAGAAACAGCCGGCCACTCCTTCCAAAAATCCAATTGGGCTGCCTAGAAGTATGAAGTTGTCCTTGTAAATTTTAGACTTGCTCCCTTCTTTACTAGGTCTAATCCGTTTGTCTATGCTTAATGCAGCCGGCCCTCAGGAGCCTGACTTGGTCGAGGTGGCCAAGTCTATGATCAAGGCCGTTCCTCCAGCTGAAAGGGAGGCGGTCAGGGGTGTCGGCACCCTTGACCTAGACGGGATTGCAGGAGTCTTTGCTGAGGTATACTTAACATATTTTTGAGTATTTGAATTCCAGGACGCCTCTTTTTTTTTTTTTTTTGTTTGGAAACTGACGCCTGTTCCCCTTTTTACTTAGGCCCTGCTCCGAGTAAACGGCCTCCGTAAGCCGCTTGACAGGAAGAACAAAGAGGTAAAGGCTGCAAAAGCTATGGCCGCCTCTGACTGTGATAAGGCAATGTTTCAAATTGCCCAAAATGAGGTTCTGACAATTGATATTCTTTATTATCAGGCGCAGGCTACCGCCGCTATCCGGGCTCAGTTAGAGGCGGCCTAGAAGAGGAATAGCGAGCTGGAGGCGACCATCAACAATCTCAAGGCCGAGCTGAGACCTCTTCGCCAAAAGATGTCCTCATACGACACCTTGGAGAAATCCTTGGCGGCTGTTAAGGAACGCCTGGTGACCCAGGAGAAGAGTCTTACTCAGGAGCTCTCGGAAAAGGCCGAGCAAGAAAAGAAAGAGCTGGTCCGGGAGATGATGGAAGACTCTGCTCAAATCCATCGCATGACTTGGGGCCGCCTCTTCCCCAATGCCGACTTTGCCTCCTGGGAAAAAACGTACCGCCAGTATTCTGATAGATATAATCAAGAGATCCTGGTGGCTGCTGAGGACGAGGCGTTGGAGGAGGAGGAGCAGCCGGTAGTGGCGCTTGTGCCGCTTGGGGGTAATGCATCGAAGAAGGATGCAGCTGAAGCCGAGTCCATCAAAAAGAGTGCTGACCAGGCGGCAACTGCTAATATTGAAGATCTGCCCCCTTCTTAAGCTTTATGTCTTCTTTCCACGGCCTGCGTGCCGTTTGTTTGTATTTACCCGGCCAGGGGGCCGGGGCTCTGAATATTTGGCCGGTCTTTAATGACCGGCTTCCTTTTAATGAATATTTTTGTTTTGCTTCAAATTTGTTTAAGTATTGAATATTCTGATATCCAATTGCACACTATACCGACTGTTTTACATGGCCGATAGTTGCAGACAGGTACGGATAGTTAGTCACGCCGCCTATGCCCCTGGACGACTGGTTGTCTGTTTCTAGGCTAGGCGATCAGTCGGCCATTTATCCAATCGGTATTCGACCCATTTTAAAGACTGGATCCCCTTTAGGTAGGCGGTCCTGTCATTTGTAAAATTAACCAAGTAGGAAAGTGGTTTCCTACCTGTCATGTTTTTAGGCTAGAGACTTTAGGCAATCTAGGCCGACTGTTCCCCGCCACATTTAATCTAGTGTGAACGGGTGCTGTATGAACACCTTTTTAGTTTCATACTAAATTTTTAAGGAGTGACCAAGTAAACATGATTGTTACCTAGTCGCCGAGTGACTGAGTAGTAGAGGTTTCAAGCGGTGGGTACCGGTTGCTCCCCTTTATTCGCCAATGTTTGTTGGCTATCAACTCATAAGATACCGACTGTTCTTATCCCAAGTAGTCCAGTCGGTTGGTTGACACGGATGGTTACTGCGAACACTTGTTTGACCTGATTAGTCAGTTAAGTGAGAGGTATCCTTGTCCGGGAAACAGCTACGTGGTTGTCTTGTTTAGACAGTCGTATAGGTGCCGTGTAATGATTTTATAGAACAATGTTCCACCCAAAAGGGAGCTGCTCTCTGCGACGAATTTCATCCGGATGGATGCCGTCGGACGCCTGCTATAACGTTGGGACAGGTCGAATTGAATTTTTATATTTTGATCAGTTGGCTTGACGCCTGGTCTGATCATTTTAGCCATGAGCCTTTGACAGTTCTTGGTGAGCTGTATTATGGGAGAGTAGCCGGTTGAGTGAAACAAGCGGCGTGCCCCTCTTAAGTAAGAATAATAATTAAACATGGAGAGTAGCCGACTGTTTGTCAGTAGGCATGCCCCTCTTAGGTAAAAATGAAAACTAAATATGGAGAGTAGCCGACTGTTTGTTAGTAGGCGTGCCCCTCTTAGTACAAAATTGAATGTAACAGCAAACTTTTATTAAGTAGCCCTTGACTATTTACATCATTCAAAAGAAATATTTCTTAAGATTATCTACATTCCAAGTTCGAGGCAACGGTTGGCCGTCTGGTGTTTCCAGACGGTAGGTACCGTCCCTAACCTCTTCACAGATTCGGTAAGGTCCTTCCCAGTTGGGAGTTAGTTTGCCAGACTCATTAGCCCTACCAACTGCTTCCATTTTTCTAAGTACAAAGTCCCCCACTTTGAGTGGACGCCTGTGTACTTTTTTGTTGTATGATCTAGTCATTCTCAGGCAGTAAATTTCATGGCACAAGACAGCATTGCCCCTCCTTTCAGGGAGTGAGTCTAATGCCAGGCGCATGGCTTCCCAGTTTGCCTCTTCGTCATATAGCATTACTCAAAGAGTCGACTCGTAGTGTTCTATTGGAAGAACAGCTTCCGCACCATAAGTTAGGAGGAATGGAGTTTCTCCAGTCGCCCCTTTTTCAGTCGTCCTAATGGCCCAGAGAACATGTGGTAATTCATCCGCCCATAGGCCGCCTGCTCGTTCAATCTTTTTCTTGAGACCGTCTGAGATGATTTTATTAAAGGCTTCTACCTGGCCGTTTGCTTGTGGACGGCCGACAGATGCAAAGTAGTGTGCAATTCCTTGGTCACCCAACCAGCTTTTGAGAACAGGCGTCTCAAATTGGGGACCATTATCAAAAACCATAGACATGGGAACCCCGAACCGAGTGATGACATTTTTCCAAATGAATGAAATTACATCCTTCGTCTTGATTCCCTTTACAGCCTCCGCCTCTACCCATTTAGTGAAGTAGTCGACTGCAACAAGTATGAACCTCCTTCCGCCTGCAGCAGGCGTATATGGACCCAGAATATCCATGCCCCACTTAGCAAACGGTAGTGGGCTATGAATGGTAGTGAGGTCAGTAGCCGGACGGTGAATTAGTTTGCCAAACCTTTGGCACTTGTCACATTTTTTCACCATCTCCATTGCATATGCTTCTAAAGTAGGCCAAAAGTAGCCCTGCCGCCTTTCCCGTTGAGCAAGCGTCCTACCGCCTATATGGGAAGCACAGTAACCAGAGTGAAGATCGTCTAGTATCTCTCGCCCCTTTTCTGGAGTAACACACTTCAAGAAGGGTTGAAGGTACCCCCTTTTGTGAAGTTCTCCCTTTATCATTTCAAAACTGGTTGCTCGTTTTTTCAGTGCTGCCGCCTGTTGATGATCATCCGGTAGGGTACCGTTTGTCAGATATGCCCTGATTGGATCCATCCAGGTTGAGCTTCTGTCTAGGATTCCAATAGGGTCTTCCTCGATGCTTCTCTTCTCCATTACTTTCCAAAAAACAGTTCGAGGAGTATCACAGGAGGCGGATGATGCTAATTTTGAAAGTGCATCCGCCTGGTTGTTTTCTGATCTCGGCACTTGGGTCAGATGGAAATCCTCAAGGGATCCGACTGCTTGTCGGACCGCCTATAAATACTTGATCATGGCCGGATGGGTTGCTTCGTATTCGCCATTGTACTGACTCACTATCAATTGTGAATCGGAACAGGCGTCTATTTTTCTTGCCTCTGCCACCTTGCACATGCGGATTCCGGCTAGTAGACCAGGAGCTGACAGCCGTCTCTTTCAGCAAGAAGAACAGCGCTTAGCGCATGATCAGAGACGGCCAGGTACATGTAAAGTACTTCTTTGGGTAAAGGGCTGACCAGCCTCGACAAGGAATGCAAGTGAACTTTCAATTTCTGGAAGACCGCCTCAGCATCCGGCCCCCATTCAAACCTTGCCTTCTTCTTAATTGCCTGGAAAAAGTATAGACATTTGTCGCCTGATCGGCTTAGAAATCTTCCCAAGGCCGCCAGACAACCTGTTAACTTCTGAACCTCTCGGATGGTACGAGGCAACTGCATGTCGATGACCGCCTGCACCTTCTCAGGGTTCGCCTCTATTCCTCTCTGATTGATAAGGAATCCGAGAAATTTCCCAGACTCAACTCCAAAGACACATTTCTTGGGATTGAGCATGACATGGTGCCGCCTGAGTGTGCCGCCTGACTTGACAATCATATCATCAATATATGCCTCGACATTTCTCCCAATCTGATCAAAGAACACAGTGTTTATCATTCGCTGGAAAGTGGCCGGGGCATTCTTAAGACCAAACGGCATGACCGTGTAACAGTATAACCCTTGATCAGTGACAAAGGCCGTCTTCTCCTGATCTTTCTTCCATAAAGGAATTTGATGGAAACCAGAGTAGGCGTCCATAAAGCTCATCAAAGCATGGCCGGCTGTTGAGTCGACCAGGTTATCAATTTTAGGCAGAGGGTAACTGTCTTTGGGGCACGCCTTGTTTAAGTCTGTGTAGTCTACACACATTTGCCAGGTGCCATTCGGCTTTTTAACAAGCACCACATTTTCAACCCAGTCTGGGAAGTAACATTGCCGGATGAACCCTGCATCAAGTAATTTTTTAACTTCGGCAGCTGCCGCCTGACTTCTTTCTTCCCCATGGTTCCGCTTCTTCTGCCTTACCGGCTTCTTTTTCGGATCCACGGCCAGTTTATGTACCGCCAGATCAGGACTGATGCCTGGCATTTCATGGACTTCGAATGCAAAGATGTCCTTGTATTCTTTCAATAGTTTGTGAAAGTCGTCACCCAGGACCCTTAGAGCAGTCGTCCCAACTTTGACTGTTCTGTCAGGACGCGAGTCATCTAAGATCAGGTCTGTATGCTCACCAGCTGGCTGAGGGCGGAATTCATCCGACCGCTCCTCTGCCAATGATTGCTATTTTCTGTCTTTTCTTGCGGCCCCCGTCTGGGATGCCTTTCTCTTCTTGCCGCCTGCTTCTTGAACAGGCGCACTCTCCTTGACATTGTCAAGGTCTATTTTTCCACCACTCGACCTAGCGGCCATAACAGTGGGCTTGACATCCGAGAGATAGCACTCTCGGGCCATCCTCTGATCTCCCCTTAGGGACCCAACTGTTCCATTATCCCTCTCAAACTTGAGCAACATAAGAGATGGGATTATAACAGCCTTGGAATTATTCAGGGTTGGTCGTCCCAGAATCATGTTGTATGCCGAGAGTTCTTCTATTACCAGGAACCGGACTATCATGTGTCGTCCTTCCCCTTTTTCACCCAGGCGGATGGGTAAATCCACTCGTCCCACTGGGTGGACGACTCCTCCTCCAAACCCTACTAAAGGGTGGGATGCCGGATGTATGCAATCAGTCTGATATTTTAGTTTCGACAGACATTTGCTACTGATGAGATCTGAGGAGCTTCCGGTATCTATGAGGATTCGGCCAACTCTCTGGTTGGCCACTTTACATTCAATAACGATAGGGTCGTCATGCGGCCCTCTTACTCCTCCTAGATCTTCTTCAGTGATGACAATCTCAGGAAATGAATATTTGGAGGGCCGTTCTTGGTGAACGGAATTTACATCTAGCCGTCTGATATTGTCTTTGTTGCCCTTAATAGTGGGGCCGCCTCCTGAGAAGCCGCCTGCAATGGTGTAGACGACTGCATCATCTGTATCGGAGCTGTCGGCCTGTTGATTCTTTTTGGCCGACTGCTTTTTCTAGGAAGTGTTCCCCGTAGATTTCTTGACATAAGTATCAAGATCACCTTGCTCAGCCAGGCGGTCCAGATACTGCATGAGACTGATGCATTCATTGGTGTGATGACCAACATCTTCATGATAATCACAAAATTTTTCTTGGTTCCGGTTGTTTGCAGAACCCTTCATGGGGACCGGCTTCTCAATTGAGATCCGTCCCTTGATTTCCTTTAGGATAAATTGGCTATCCTTGTTAAACGCATACTTTGGGGAGTATGGTTTGAATTCTTTTTTCTTCTTCTGGGCCGGCTGTTTAGAGGAATCAGCCGCCCATACCTCTTTTCTCTTCTCATCTTTGTTTGACGACTGTTTCTGTCGTCCTTCTCTTTTGTCGGACCTTTTCCCGTCTGACTGTTTTACCGTACTACAAAGATCAGTCGCCTGTATATAGGCTTCCGCTTCAATCAAGGCCTCTTGAAGAGTCGCCACCCTCTTTCGGACCAAATCAAATTTGAAGGTCGACCCGTCTTTAAGACCTCTGAAAAATTCAGTATAGGCTACTTTGTCCGGTAACCCTTGAATCTGTATTCTCATCAGGTTAAACCGCCTGATGTAAGAACGAAGCCCCTCCTTCTCGCCCTGCTGAATCGTTCCTAAATCAAGGGTCGTCTTCTTCGCAGGGATGTTCATGGCGAAGTTGGAGGTGAATAAGTAAGCAAGTGTCCTGAAGTTATTTACACAACCAGTCGGCAGGTTGCCGAACCATTGTTGTGCGATTCCTTTGAGAGTCGTTGGGAAACACTTGCACCAAGTGGGATCATCCAACCCTTGAAGGTACATCAGGTTGGTGAATGCCATCAGATGGTCTTCTGGGTTAGTAGTGCCGTCATAGGCGCCTACTAATACATTTTTCACTTTGGCCGGCTGAGCGGCTTCAGTAATTTCCTTGGAGAAGGCTGACGGCTGTTCGCCAAGTCTAAGCAACCGTAGCTGCTAGTCCATAGGTTGGACATTTTTTACTTCATGTCCACCAAACGGAGGTGGCTGCAAAAAATACTGTTGTTGCGGTACAAACGGTAATTTTGGTACCGCCTGGTCGCTATGAAAGCCGGACTGACGAGAGGTGCCGCCTGACTGACTCTCATGATACGACTGAGTATGCCTCATCGATGTATTGCGCAGACTGTCTTGGAAGTTTGAAGTAGAGGCCGACTCTGACAATCGGTCACTCTTCTTCTGCTCTAGCAGTAGCCGAGCATCTGTGTATGTTTTCCTCGACCCGTCCGCCTGAATATGACGAACAGGTTTCCTCTTTCCTGGAGTAGGAAAACGGTATTTTGTGAAATCAAGGGCAGGCGGCTCCCACTTCCTATATTTAGGATGAGGGGTCGCCTCTTGCCCTTGAACTGGCTTCCTCTTCAGTGAAGTGGAGGGTTTCTTAGCCGACTGCTCCTTGTCCAGAGCAAGCGGCTTCTTGTTGATCAACTCTTGAATTTCTCCCTTGAAGTCCCTCATGAAGGTCATGAGTTCGTTCTTTGTGATGGGAGCAGACTCATCAGTCGGCTGCTTCCGAACAGGCGGTGCGCCTGCTGGCTCACTTCCAGTTTGAAGATGTTCCCGTTCCCTCCTTTCGGTATGACGGGTACGTCGGGCCCTTAGGGTCCCGTCTGAAGCTGTTTGAGCTTCAACTTCAAATTCATTCTCAGTATCGTGGTCCGACTGAACTAGAGGGTCGTCCAGGGGACGTCTCTCTTCAGGAGCCGGTACAAACGTGGATGCCATCTCAGAAGTACTCTCCCCACAGACGGCGCCAAAAATGTTTGGGGGTTTTCTGATGTCCTGCGGGAGAGTTACAATTCCGAGACTGGAATCGGACGCCTGTACCTGCAAAACAAACGGATGCTCCGGATGATTGGAGATCCGCCTCCGACGGTCAAGTTAGTACTTGATTAAGGAGTAATTAATGCGGAAATTAAAGTGATTGGGTCTCTCTAGGTGAGAGTGTTTAATGTGTGTAATCTGCGTAATCCCCCTTAATGAGGATTAAGGGAGGTATTTATAACCTCGGGAAACGTGCCAATCCTAGGTTTAGGTTAACCTTGGGCTGATTGGGCTTCCCTCGGAAGTTGGGTCTAGGTGGCCGACTTCTCCATTAGGCATGGAGTATGCCACGTGTCATGACATAATAGGTCCAGGGTGGACGAATAAGCGTGTGCCACGTGGCAAGCCCTGAGAGGTCCAACTGGGGGACACTTGGCATGACCTGATTGGCCCACGTGGCGCATTCCGATTGGTGGGAGCAAAATCCCCTAATCACCTCGTACCTCTTTCTAAAAACAAAATACACACGTTAGTAACTTCAAGGAAAATAATAAACAAAACAAAACAATTAAATAATTGAAAGAGAGATTTTCCTCAAAAATGCTCTTTGATTTTAATTAAAACTCTAAAAAGTCAACAAAAGTCAATTTATCAATGCTAATTGAATTAGGAATGAGAAAAACCTTCTAGAAGAATCTAGAAGACTAAAACCATTCCTAATTGCATTAGGAATGATAAATCTATATTAGGCCCTCCTCTAGATCATTGGGCCGCATATAAGGCTCAAACCAGGCCCAGTTTAGTAAATTGGCCATAATTTCCTCAATATTCATCGGAATTGGGCTTATAATATATCGCGGAAAGGTCTTGTCAAGCCCCATCCAACTACACTACTATTGGACCCATATCATGGATTAACCAAATTGGATTGGCTGTTTTCTTAAAATAAGTATTCAAAAACAGAGAGAAGAGAAAAGAAATTAAAATTATCGCAACATTAGACTTTCCACACTTTCACTTCATTCGATTATGATTCGACGTGAAAGGTACTCATCACTGAGTTTGGTTTTGGGGAGTCACAAATGGGTGTCTATAGAAGCCCCCACTTTGACTGAGTTTGGAGAAACACAAGTTTCGAAAACGAAAGTCAAAGTATCGATAGGGACGGAGAATGATTCAGAACGTTCTGCGATCCTAAATCATTCTTGTAACGCCGATACCTGAAAAACTAGCGTTAGTTAAACAGATAAAAGAGTTAAGAAACGCGTATCCTGCACCGTCAAGCACACGCCTCTGAAAGTAACCGATTGTTTTAATGACCTTCTGCAAGCTAGAGAATGCCATCCCGCTTGAAAACTGCTACGCCTGTAACTGCTTCCAATTTGGAAGACTGCTTCGCCTGAAACGATCCTCCTCTGCTATGATAATATTCCACGTCCAAGGGAATACTATCGAAGATTGCTTCTCTTGAAACAATCCTCAGCTGTTTGTGACAACTCTCCACAATCTAGGGAACGCCACCTTGTTGTTTCGATGTTCACTCGTCTCTGAACAAAGAGCTTCTCTTTTTGGATATGTTCACGCGCCTCTGAACAAAGAACTTCTTTTTGATATGATCTTCTGAATGATGTGTCCACGCTTCCCTGAACGAAGAGCTTGATAATAGGATGCCCACGCGTCTCTAAGCGAAAGAGCATGAAAATAGGAGATCTTTGATGATATGTCCACGCGTCTCCGAACAAAAGAGCTTTTGAATGATATGCCCACGCGTCTCTGGAGCAAAAGAGCTTGATGGAAATGGAAATGTTCACGCGTCTCTAAACAAAAGAGCTTGAATGATATGCCCACGCGTCTCTGGAGCAAATAGCTTTGATGAAATGTCCATGCGTCTCTGAAAAAAAGAGCTTTGATGAAATGTCCACGCGTCTCTGGACAATAGAGTTTGAATAATATTCCCACGCGTCTCTGAAAAAAAGAGCTTTGATGAAATGTCCACGCGTCTCTGAACAATAGAGCTTGAATAATATGCCCACGCGTCTCTGGAGCAAAGAGCTTTGATGGGGATGTTCACGCGTCTCTGAACAATAGAGCTTCGGTACTTGAACGTTTGTTGCGATAATATTCTGAAGAAAAATTTTCGAAGACCAACGTTTGTCGATATCTAAAGCTCGCCTGAACTTTGCTTCCGCTAAAACCAGTATGTCGGTGTTTCCGTGATGAGCCAATTCTTAGGCACTTTAAGCTAAGTGAGACGATCTTTCATCAGGTCGATCACTTATTGCAATTGTAATCAAACTGACTACTTAATCATGTCAAATTACTTATAGGGGCTAACTGGCGTACCAAGGAACCCGAATTTGCTGTATGAGATTGAAATCACCTTTCTGAGAGGCTTTGAGCTCTGTCGCTGCTGAAATATCTCTGGCGCCAAGAATTAGAGTAGGGTCTTCCCTATTCTGTTGCACTTGTATTTATTTTTTACTATAGAACTTTTCCAATATTTTTTATTATCTTAGGGTTGACCTAAGGCTTAACATTGCTTGACTCGTTGACTTGACACGACTCAAGGTATAAACTTGAGTCTCTGTGATTGACTCGAGGTTGACTCGACTCAAACTGTTTGACACATGTGTTAGGCTCAAATCAAGGTGATGTGACACGACATGACTCAATGTGTACATGACTTGTGTGTGAATCGTGATGTGATCGTGCGACTCGAAAATGCAAAAAAGCAAAAATTTTGTGGAGGGTACCGAATTTCTCCCGAAAAAGAAAGACGCGAAAAAGAATGAAGCGAAGTTTTTGAAGGTGGATGTTGAATGAGCTTAATCAAATGTTGTTTGATACTATCTCTCAAGGTGCAAGGATTAATCCATCCTAGGCTACCTCAACTGTTGACTCCATAATGAAAGTATTTGGGTAACTTAGGCACGGAGGCTAAGCACTTCATACTTCGTGATGCAATGACAATTATGATTGCTGAGCGATTTTGACAAGGCATGCTTCAACGTTGTGTTAAGATTCCATGACAAAGGGTTCCTAAGGGAAGTATATTTGGTCATGTATCTGTGATGTGTGTGATAGTGACACTAAAGTTAGTCCGCAAGAGCTAAGTGTGTGGAAAATATATTGAAAAGAGTCAAATGGTGGTGACTCTTAGGCTAGGTAAGCTAATGATGTAAGGATCAAGCCCCCAAGTCTAGCTCTAAATGAAAAGGGATGAGCATAGGAAATCCCTTGATATGATCATGGTGTAAGTGTGTGAATGCGAATGTGAATGCATTTTTATTACGGGCGCACCTCGATGCGAGGTTGCCTACGTATCCGTTAGGAATCAGGCCGAACGTAGCTCTAGCCGAACCTCGCACAAGTATGTGTATACCTCAAAAAGGTCCTTTTAAGGGTTGTAACGTGGTAAGGCTAAAGGTTATAAAAGAAGGGGATAAAGGCTCAAGACCCTCGATAAGCCCCCAAGGTGTGCAACCTTGCTGTTTAATCTTTATGATTTTATGCTTAAGTTTCTACTCTTTTTTAGCTCTCTTTTATCTTTTGCTTTAGCATCTATTTTATTTTTATAAGCGTGGGTGTAGGGAATATTTCAAGCGTTAACCTCTATCTTGAACCCCACTATGATCATACACTAAAGTACGGTGGCGTCCAAAAGGGAAGAAGATAGAGCAAAAGAGTCGCCAACAAGTTTTAGGAACTTGTAAACCGTTCATAGGATGAAGGTTACACCCCTTAACGATCCAAGAGATCGTCAACTCCATAAGGTCTAGAACCAAATAAGGGTTCGGGGATGAAGGTACAAATCCAACCTAAAGAGATTGAACCTGCCCTAATAATAGGCCTCTACTTTATTCTGGTCGTATTCATGTGCGCTTTCTAATTAACATGCAATCATTAGGATTAACCCTAAACCTGTTTATCTATGTTGGTTGAATATAATGCACACATAAATCTATTATTGGCGATCACTTGAAATTATAATCAAATTAACCCTAACAAGATTATTAATTATCTTATTAAGCGTGATTACAAGTACAAATTCCCTTTAAACATGCATAAAAAGGCGTGATCAAGCAATAACAATAAATATCAAGCAACATAATAAATAAAATCATAACAATAATTATAATTATAATAACAATAAAAATAATCATCATCACAATAATAATAATAATAATAATAATAATAATAATAATAATAATAATAATAATAATATTCATAATCATCACATTTTATAACAATTATAATCATAATCACGTTCATGTTAATATTAAAACATAATAGTAGCAAGATCCTAGGCATGATACTAACAAGATTAATAACAAACCCTAGCATGTCACTAAGCAATAAAAATAAAATCTTTAACCCTAACATGATATTAACAATCATAAATATTAGGAAGAAAATAAAAGGCATCAATCAATCATATTTAATATTAAAAATACCCTAGACATGATACTAGGAATATCATAATAACAATATAAACATGATTTCTACATCATAATATCAATTGAAAATAATTAAAACACTTACTTTGATGCCTCGTACCTCTTTCTAATAACAAAATACACACGTTAGTAATTTCAAGGAAAATAATAATTAAAACAATTAAATTAAATAATTTAAAGAGAGATTTGGGACCAAACCCTCAGAAATTAAACCTTTCACGTCTTGGGCGAAGACAACTTCGAATGGCTAGGTGTTTCTAGATCTTGCGAATGCAGAATTTTGTATGTGAAAAGCAATTTTTAGAAAAAAGAGAGAGAGAGAGAGAGAGAGAGAGAGAGAGAGAGAGAGAGAGAATAATCAAGAAAATCTTGATGAGAGTTGGTGAATGAAAACGGAGTTTTTACGACGTTATTTATAGAGAAAATCAGCCAAAAAGATAAAATTAACAGAGCATTGGCACAACTGAAACAGATCTGGCACCAACATTAGGCTATTGGCGCCAAGCGCCAACACTAGCGCCAGGCGCCAATGCTGGCGCCAGGCGCTACAGCTGGCGTTTGGCGCTGATTTCAGAAATTCATGCGTTTTTGTTTTTATCATATCTTTTGATCCGGAAGTCTAAATAAGGAATATAATATGTCATTAGAAAGATCTTAAAGTCTACTTTCCAACGCAATTAGAATCAGATTAAAATATTTTGTAGATAAAAAGATATGGCCAAAATAGTGGAAGGATGTCAGTTTAGGATAGAGTTTCATGTCTCATTCATATCTTTTTCGTTATATCTCGGATTTAATATTATAATATATAATTGGAAAGATAATTTAAATATCTATCTAACCATATAAAATTTGGATAAATATTATGAGGCACGAAGATAAAATCTGAATATATTCCACTTTGTACAAAACAAGGATTCTTAAAAGGAGTAGTTTTATTCAATTTCAAACTCTTTAAAACATAATTATCAATCCTAACTCCATTAGGATTTAAAAGAACCTTCTAAAGTATTCTAAAAGACTATAATCAATCCTAATATCTTTAGGAATGATAATTAATAATAGGCCCTCCTCTAGATCATTGGGCCGCATATAAAAACCAAATCGGGCCCAGTTTAGTATTTTGGCCATAACTTCCTCGATATTCATCGGAATTGGGCTTATAATATATCGTTGAAAAGTTCTTTTCAAACCCCATCCAAATAACCATCATTGGATCCTTATCATGGACCAACCAAACTGGATTGACTATTTTCTTAAAATAAGTTTTCAAAAACAGAGAGAAGAGAAAAGAATTAAAACTATCCGCAACACTTAACTTTCCACACTTTCACTTCATTCGATTATGATTCGATGTGAAAGGGACTCATCACTGGGTTTGGTTTTGGGGAGACACAAATGGGTGTCTACCGTGGGCAATCCCGATCATGCGGTCTATCACTCACTTGGCATTCATGTTTCTCAGGCATGGTACCGAGCACTCGATAAGAGACGCAATCTGAGACGTGTTCTTATCGAAGATATTGGAACACTTGCCCTTTTGTACACTTTATTTATTTATTTTTGCTTATTTTTGCTATTTTAATCTTTTTAATTTGCTCAAGCTTTCTTTAGAATTGCAAAAGTTGCACACCATCCCATCCCAAGGTTAGGTAGATGTAGGTTGAAAAAAGAAAGGTCTATCGTTAGACGAGGCTCAAAGTGGTTTATGAAGAAAGGATTGCATATTTGAAAGGTGAAAGGAGATATGATGTGGCTACAAGGGGTGCCATAAATCATTGGTATACCTTGTGCTTAATTCGACATGGATTTTTTTTTTAATGCAATACAATGAAATGATCATATATAAGGAAATACATGCTCATTTTTATTAAAAGAAAATATATAATTATCCTACAAAATAAATCTAAGGAGAATAAAAAGGTGCCTATGCTAGAATTATTGGGGAAAGGGTAAATAAAAAAGAAATAGAAAAAAGAGGTCACGAAATCTTGTCGTTGAAGCTCGCCTCTTGTCTTGTGTTGTTGCTTTATCATCACTTGCTTTTCTTGTAAACTGGAGGTATGGGAAGCTTGTTATTATCAATCAAATGTTGGATATCCTCCTTTAGCTTCCAACAGCTCTCAGTAGCATGACCCCTACCTTGGTGGTACTTGTAGTGTTCGTTTGGATTCCAACTAGGCAATCTTTTCTTAAGTGGGGGATCTTGAATAGGTCCAATGGGATTAATGATTCCCTTGGCATGGAGTCGATCGAAAGCATCATCGTAGCTAATTCCAATAGGGGTAAATTCCCTTTTTGGTTGCTTTCGATTACCCATGGCTAGGATCTCACTAAGGTCGAAAGTACCAACACTATTACTAGAGTAGGTGTTTCCGGAAGAAGAAGGATAGTCTTTCTTCTTCCCTTTACCGCCACTGTTACTATTGTTACTAATCTTGACCTTCTTGTCGCGCAGAGGAACATGAAGGAGATTTGAATCAATGAAGTCTTGAACACGATCCTTGAGGGAGAGACACTTTTCGATAGTGTGACCGCGACCTCTATGGTATCGACAATAGGAATTTGGATCCCAATTAGGAAAACGTTTTTCAGGTGGAGGGTCTTGACCCTGATCGTGAAGACAGTCAAAAGCTTCATTGTAAGTCATTCCTATTGGTGTGTATTCTTCAATGGTCCGTTTTGCCTGTGGCTTAGGAGCATTGAGTTCTTTATTAAACCTTTGGCGAGAATTTTGTTCGATAGCCATTACCCGATTTGGTAATCCTTCTACCACATTCAAGAGCATGGCAATGGCATCTTGTAGTTTTCGAACGTCCTCTTTTAGAATTGACGAGTCTTCCCTGGTATTATCTAAGAAAAGACTTTCATCCTCCTCAATTATGGCCACTTCATCGAGAGAGGTCATATAAGCTGTCTCGATCATGGGCTCTCCTACAGGTGTGATAAGAAGTGATGGATCGAAGGATTCTTGGTCATCTTCGATGGCTAGAATCTCGGAAGTTTCATTGTTATCGATCAGATCTTGAATAGCTTCTTTGAGTTTCCAACGCTCCTCAGTGTCATGACCCTTTCCTTGGTGATATTTGCAGTGCTTGTTAGGGTCCCACTTAGGTGTCCTAGCTTCTGGAACTGGATCTTTGATAGGCCCTATGGGCATGACTAGTCCTTTATGATGTAGCTTCTCGAAAGCTGTTTCATAACTCATACCAAGTGGAGTGAACACCCTTTTTGATCTTTGGATTCGTGGTTTAGAGGCGTTCATGGCATGTACCTCATTAATGGGAGAGGAAGAAGAAGGATGGTCGCTCTTCTTTCCTCTCGCACTATTATCTTTCAGAAGGTCATCTTCAATGTCAATGCCTATATTATAGACAACCTTGAAAGTATTCAAATTGTGTTGGTACTTTAAGTGCTTTGAATACTTCCCTTGGAGATTCTTGATAAACATCCTCACAGATTCTTCTTTGGTAGGAGCCTTGACCATATTAGCGGAAGTTTCCCTCCATTTGTTGAAGAAAGAAGTGAACCCTTCGTTTTCTTTTTGTTTTAACATCTCAAGTTGTTTGTGGTCTGTTTCGTCTTGGATGTTGCACTTATATCTATCTATGAAAGCGTTTACTATCGATTCCTAGGTAGAGGTTTTCTCTTTCTCGAGAGAAAAGAACCATTGTTGCCAAACGGTTTCGAGAGATAGTGGGAACAGAGAGGGGAAAACCTTCTTATCAATACCCTTAAGGCTCATTATGGTTTCAAAAGCTCTTAGATGGAAGTAAGGGTTATCTGTTGAATTTTGGGATGTCAGTGGCGTTGAACTTATGCGGAAGAAGTTCCTTGTCCAGCGAGACCCCTTGTGAACTCATGCCTTGAAATTTATAGTTACTAGATAGCTTGCTTAGACTCTCTTGCATGAGGTCCATTTGTTGTTGCTTCACGGGATCATCGATCTTGAGTGTGAGTAGCTTCAGTGTCTCAGTCACGGTAACCAATTGGTTCCTAAGCTCATTGACTTCTTCTTGACTTGCCATTATCTTTTTAGCCTTTCTCTTTTGACGAATCGGTTAATCAAAAAGTGAGACTTGAATAAAGAGGTTGTCCTTGATTAATCGCCCTTCTCTCCTCGACCAAGTACTGTGGAAAAGGAATTGGGGATATTTATTGTTAATTATTTGACTCAAAATTTATTCAACATGCGATGGATAGAGAAGTGAAGAAAGATGGAATAGAATGTGAAGAAGAATGATGGAGGTGGAGGGATATGAAGAATTAGGAATAGAATGTGCCCCCCGACTCAAATGACGGAAAACGACTCATGCATGAACCTAAGACATGGTCATGATGACATATACTCAAAGTGTGTGCTAAGACTAGTGAGTGTAGGTAACATGTTAAGATTCGTGTCATGACCATGTGGCTAGACCATGTGACTAGACTCGAACAAAGACTAAGTTAAGACCTCACGTATATGCATTAAACTGGACAGGCTGTGGTATTTTAGTCATAACTTTTTATCTGTGACTCTGATTGGAATGAAACCAACTCCAAATTAAAGATAATACTCGGGGCTACAGATCCATAAGTTGTACAACTCGCAGTTATTTCTAGAACTCCAGCTATGACCAAAACAAGTTGACGCTTGTGCAGTATACGGGAATAAAAATCCGGGTTGATTTAAAGGAACTATGACTCGATTTTAGGTTTATTTTTTTTAGCTCAAATTAATTAATTAATTAATTAATTAAACAAAGTCCTTTAGTCATTAATTAGTTTATTTAGACTTAACACAAGTCAAACAAACGGTTAGGAAAAATCACATAGAGTATGCACAACAAATAATGTACAATTAGTCAAGTAGGCACAATATGATGCAATGAGTTTGCAACCTAACCATGGCTCTAGTTCTCTAAGGTTCGGGATATGTTTTAGTCAAAGAGGGTCCATGGTTAATTGTCCGGATGCACCGCGCGGAAGCCTAACCATGAAGGATTGGCCCGAGTGGATGGGACACCGCGAGTTTTAGAAAAAACTCGCTTCCATGGTTTGGTGAATTCAACATTCTCGGATGTACCCTTTGTTGCACGAAGCGTTCAATCAGGTAGATGGAGCATGAATTCTCAGAGGGTTATGTCCATATGTAGAACACATATGGGTTTCAGAAAAGTGAGAAAAAAATTCAATCAGGAAGTAGGATCGAGCAAACAATACGAAAAACTGGTCGAAATTAGAACGCATATTTCTGGCTCGATATATATTGGGGGAAGTTGGCGCCAGCAAACAGAGACTGGCGCCAGTTTTTAACTGTAGCGCCTAGCGCCAATGCTGGCGTCTGGCGCTACGGCTAAAAGTCTTGCGCCAATGCTCTGGCCCCTAACGCTACTTCCCACATGCCTCAGCAGCTTTCTGTTCTCGATAAAATTTTCCAGTTTCGCGCGGTGTTATTTTGGTCCTAGTTGTGAAAGATATTTCTCAAATTTCCTACGTGTAAAATCCTATGTTTTTAACTCATTACGGATGGTCTTTCCAATGAGATCTTTTTTATGCATATGACAATAATGTTAATCAAAATTACGCACATGAAATACTTAGAACGTTTCGAGTCTCATCCACTCATTCTAAATCATTGCCGAAACAAATTCAAGAATTAAAATAGAAATCCTCCCCAGCGAAGTCGCCAAAAACTGTAGGGAATATTTCAAGCGTTAACCCCTAGCTTGAACCCCACTGTGATCATACACTAAAGTAAAGTGGCATCCAAAAGGGAAGAAGATAGAGCAAAAGAGTCGCCAACAAGTTTTAGGAACTTGTAAACCGTTCATGAGGTGAAGGTTACACCCCTTAACGATCCAAGATATCGTCAACTCCATAAGGTCTTGAACCAAATAAGGGTCCGGGGATGAAGGTCCAAATCCAACCTAAAAGAGATTGAACCTGCCCTAACAATAGGCCTCTACTTTATTCTGATCGTATTCATGTGGCTTCTTGAATAACATGCAATCAATAGGATTAACCCTAAACATGTTTATCTATGTTGGTTGAATATTAATGCACAAATAAATCTATTATTGGCGACCACTTGAAATATAAGAAAATTACCCTAAACAAGATTATTAATTATCTTTTTAAGCGTGATTACAAGTACCAATTCCCTTTAAACATGCATAAAAGGTGTGATCAAGCAAAAACAATAAAATATCAAGCAACATAATAAACAATCATCATAATAACTATAATCATCATAATAATAATCATCGTAATAATAATCATCATAATAATAATCATATTAATCATAATCAAAACAATTATAAAAATAATCATAAGTCACGTTAAGGCATAATAAAAATAGCAAGATCCTAGGCATGATACTAACAAGATTAATAACAAAACCTAGCATGTGACTAAGCAATAAAAATCAAATCTTTAACCCTAACATGATACTAACAATCATAAATATTAGGAAGAGAATAAAAGGCATCGTAACAATCATCCTTAATATTAAAATTACCCTAGACATGATACTAGGAATATCATAACAATTTAAACATGATTTCTACATCATAACATCAATAAAAACCATTAAAGTACTTACTTTGATGTCTCGTACCTCTTTCTAATAACAAAATACACACGTTAGTAACTTCAAGGAAAATAATAAACAAAACAATTAAATTAAATAATTGAAAGAGAGATTTGGGACCGAACCCTCAGAAATTAAACCTTTCACGTCTAGGCCGAAGGCAACTTCGAACTTGGCTAGGTGTTTCTAGATCTAATGAATGCGGAATTTTGTATGTAAAAGACTAGTTCAGAAAAGAGAAAGAGAGAGAATAATCAAGAAAACTTGATGAGAATTAGCGAATGATTAAAGAGAATGAGAGAGAATTGAAAACTGGTTGTAGGTGAATATAGATGAATGTTGATGAGAATTGGTGAATGAAAACGGAGGTTTTAATACGTTATTTATAGAGAAAAACAGCCAAAAAGATAAAATAAAGAAAACAGAGTCTGGCGTACGCAAAAAAAGATTGGCGCCAGGAACTGGCCATTGGCGCCAGGCGCCAATATTGTTTTTGACGCGTTTTTTAAAATCAGATAAATTTTGCCGTACCAGAGGATAAAATCGTATCTTTTCCTCAAAAATGATCTTTGATTTTAATTAAAACTCTGAAAAGTCAACAAAAGTCAATTTATCAATGCTAATTGAATTAGGAATGAAAAGAACCTTCTAGAAGAATCTAGAAAACTAAAACCATTCCTAATTACATTAGGAATGATAAATCTATATTAGGCCCTCCCCTAGATCATTGGGCCGCATATAAGGCTCAAACCGGGCCCTGTTTAGTAAATTGGCCATAACTTCCTCAATATTCATCGGAATTGGGCTTATAATATATCGTCGGAAAGGTCATGTCATGCCCCATCCAACTACACTACTATTGGACCCGTATCATGGACCAACCAAACTGGATTGGCTGTTTTCTTAAAATAAGTTTTCAAAAACAAAGAGAAGAGAAAAGAAATTAAAACTATCCGCAACACTAGACTTTCCACACTTTCACTTTATTCGATTATGATTCGACGTGAAAGGTACTCATCATCGGGTTTGGTTTTAGGGAGACACAAATGGGTGTCTACAGAAGCCCCCACTTTGACTGAGTTTGGAGAAACACAAGTTTCGAAAACGAAAGTCAAAGTATCGATAGGGACGGAGAATGATTCAGAACGTTCTGCGATCCTAAATCATTCTTGTAACGCCGATACCTGCAAAACTAGCGTTAGTTAAACAGATAAAAGAGTTAAGAAACGCGTATCTTGCACCGTCGAGAACACGTCTCTGAAAGTAACTGATTGTTTTGATGACCTTCTGCAAGCTAGAGAATGCCATCCCGCTTGAAAACTGCTACGCCTGTAACTGCTTCCAATTTGGAAGACTTCTTCGCCTGAAACGATCCTCCTCTGCTATGATAATATTCCACGTCCAAGGGAATACTATCGAAGATTGCTTCTCTTGAAACAATCCTCAGCTGTTTGTGACAACTCTCCACAATCTAGGGAACGCCACCTTGCTGTTTCGATGTTCACTCGGCTCTGAACAAAGAGCTTCTCTTTTTGGATATGTTCACGCGCCTATGAACAAAGAACTTCTTTTTGATATGATCTTCTGAATGATGTGTCCACAGGTCCCTGAATGAAGAGCTTGATAATAGGATGCCCACGCGTCTCTAAGCGAAAGAGCTTGAATATAGGAGATCTTTGATGATATGTCCACGCGTCTCCGAACAAAAGAGCTTTTGAATGATATGCCCACGCGTCTCTGGAGCAAAAGAGCTTGATGGAAATGGAAATGTTCACGCGTCTCTAAACAAAAGAGCTTGAATGATATGCCTACGCGTCTCTGGAACAAAGAGCTTTGATAAAATGTCCACGCGTCTCTGAAAAAAAGAGCTTTGATGAAATGTCCACGCGTCTCTGGACAATAGAGTTTGAATAATATGCCCACGCGTCTCTGAAAAAAAGAGCTTTGATGAAATGTCCACGCGTCTCTGAACAATAGAGCTTGAATAATATGCCCACGCGTCTCTGGAGCAAAGAGCTATGATGGGGATGTTCACGCGTCTCTGAACAATAGAGCTTTGGTACTTGAACGTTTGTTGTGATAATATTCTGAAGAAAAATTTCCGAAGACTAACGTTTGTCGATCTCTAAAGCTCGCCTGAACTTTGCTTCCGCTAAAACCAGTATGTCGGTGTTTCCGTGATGAGCCAATTCTTAGGCGCTTTAAGCTAAGTGAGACGATCTTTCATCAGGTCGATCACTTATTGTAATTGTAATAACACTGACTACTTAATCATGTCAAATTGCTTATAGGGGCTAACTGGCGTACCAAGGAACCCGAATTTGCTTTATGAGGTCGAAATCACTTTTCTGAGAGGCTTCGAGCTCTGTCGCTGCTAAAATATCTCTGGCGCCAAGAATTGGAGTAGGGTCTTCCTTATTCTGTTGCACTTGTATTTTTTTTTACTATAGAAAATTGCCAATCTTTTTAATTATCTTAGGGTTGACCTAAGGCTTAACATTGCTTGACTCAATGACTTGACACGACTCAAGGTATAAACTTGACTCTCTGTGATTGACTCGAGGTTGACTCGACTCAAACTGTTTGACACATGTGGGCTTCATGGAAATTCTAATGATATTTTTATTTTCTTCAATCTTTTCAACAATTTTTATAATCTTGGATAAAATGGGTAAATTCGTGTTTCTCATATTGATAAACATAGCAAGTATTGAAGGATTTATCTCTTCGTCACGTGCAATTACTAGATATATAAATGGATCAAATTATGGAGATAATTAAGTTCGGACATTTGGGTCGTCGTTTAATCATAGCTAGAGGTACTAACGATCTTTGGACTTGTAATATAGGCCAAAACCCAATTAAACGGATCCTATAAGGTCACACAAAGGGCCTAGTTTGATAATTAGAGGACGAGGCCCATCATGGGCCTCATCATTCTAAGTGGCCGGCCATGGGGAGGAATAAGGAGGGTTTTGGGCTTTGTGCCCTAGTCTAATTATAATAAGATTATAAATAGCATAGGTGCCTAGGGTTTGATGTATCATCATTGCAATTCAGTGATCAGTTTGATCAAAACCCTAATTAGAAAACACGAAGCTTAAACCTCTCAAACTCCCCCCTCTCTCTCTCTCACGGCTCTCTCCTCCTCCTTGGCGCCTGTGGTGGTTTGTGGTGGTGGTTGTAATACCCGTATATTTTACGAATTGATAATAATATAAAATTAGAGTTTTTATGTATACATATGTATTATTTTGATAAAATTTTATTAATATATATTTTATTAAGGATTTTTTTAATCTCTTTCTTGAGAAGGTATAAATACTCCTAAACCCTAGTTGTATTTTTTTTTTTACAGTTTTATATGTAGCCACGATTCTTAAAAATTTATTTCCTTTAATATTTAGTCTCTCTGCCGGTCTCAAGGGGATTTTCACTACTAGAAAATAGGCAATTTCTGATAGAAAAATTCCGTTGAAATCACCCGAAAATCCGTCGGAAAACCCGTTACCGACGGAATTCCATCGTAAGAGGTTGTCGGAAACCCTCTGGTAGGAAAAACGCCCTTTTCCGATGGAATACCTTTACGATGGAATTTCCGACGGATTTTTGTCCTTGGAATATATTTTCAGGTACCAGAAAAGTTCGTCGTAAATTCCATCGGAAAGTTTTCGATCCAATTAAAAAAAACACGTCGCACCACCACCGGCACGGCGTGTCACCACCACCACCACCCCTAACAAACCCTAAACTAAGCCCACGCCATAGCCACTCCCCACCCTAACCCTAAACAACCCACCTAAGTCCACGTCACTCCGAGATCGAAACCATCCCTAACAAACCCTAACCACAAACCCAGATCTAAACCATCCCCACCACTCTGCCCACCCTAAACCCGCCTAAGCCCACAACCCCTAACTAACCCAACCTTAAGCCCACACGCACCACTAGCCCCTAACACAAAGCCCACAACCCCTAACTAACCCAAACCTCAGCCCACACACCATTACGCCCATACGCACCATCACATCAGACCACCAACACCCAATTTTTTCTTAAAAAATATAATAAATTAAAAGAAAAGGGTAAACATACTTTATGAATTGCTTAATTTTTGGTTTATATGGTCAAATTCGACCTAAAAACCCATTAATTTGTTGTGTCGTGTCGAATTAGATCCTTGAGGAGTCGTGGACGCAGCATGGTCGGGGTTTTCATGGTCGGGGTTTTCATGGACGTAGAAGGGAGGACGGAGAGAGAAGGGAGGACGGATAAGAGACAGAGGAGGGAGAAGATAAGAGGAGAGAGACGGAGGAGGGAGAAGGAGACCAAGGAGAGAGAAAGAGGAGGGAGAAGATAAGAGGAGAGAGACAGAGGAGGGATAAGGAGACCGAGGAGAGAGAAAGAGGAGGGAGAAGAAGGAGAAATCTGAAGAGGGGAAGGAGTTGCGGCTGAAATAAGGTGTTGTGATAATTAGGGTTTCGGTGTTTATTTCCAAAAAAAAAATAAAAAAATATTCCGACGGAAAGTTAACTTTCCGACGGAATGCCCAAATATTCCGACGGATTTATATTTCCTCGGAATTTCCGACGGGTTTCCGATGAATTTTTAAAATCCGTCGGAAATTTCCGACGGAATATAAATTCGTCGGAAATTCCTATTTTTTCGACGGATTTACGTGCCCGACATAACTATTCCGTCGAAAATAGGCCTATTTCTAGTAGTGTTTGATATTTCTTTGTGTGAGATCAATCCATATTTCATGCATACCTCTATAATCTT
Source organism: Chenopodium quinoa (assembly GCF_001683475.1). Taxonomy (NCBI): domain Eukaryota; kingdom Viridiplantae; phylum Streptophyta; class Magnoliopsida; order Caryophyllales; family Amaranthaceae; genus Chenopodium; species Chenopodium quinoa. Next base: position 10,918,553 of record NW_018742738.1, on the reverse strand, counting down.
TTATGAAGTATATACTAAATCATATTTTCATGGTCAATGATCAAAATCAATTAGCTAGTTTTGTGCGTGAGTTTTAGTCTTGAATTGGTGGAATAATTTTCATTGCCTTGACCAACGCTGCATTATTACTTGATCAATGATGCCTTATTACTCTTGAAAGGTAATCACGCTCGGCCCTTTGGAGTTGTTTGATCATATTGGCCCTGTTTGGTAAAAAGCTTATTGGGGAAAAATTAGCTTATTTGACCAACATTAGCTGATTGACTAGTCAAATAAGTTAATACTAGTGTTTGGTAGCAAGCTTATTGGAAGAGCTTATTTACCTCAATAAGATTTTTTATAAAACGTTGGTATGAGCAACATTTCCAAAAAGCTTATTTGGTTAGGTGAGTTTAAATTACAAATTTGCCCTCATGGTATTAAGCCATATGACATACAGCAAGTCAGCAATGCAATTGCAATTCATTTCTCACTTCTTCCTACCTCAACTCCACAAGTCCACATACTCCATAGTAGATCTAATTTTGTTAATTTTCTCAATTTCTTTTCCTTATTTTTTTTAACAATCTTTTCCTTTAATTTTCTTTGTTTTGTTTATTATTTTTTTAGTACAGTTTTTTCTTTGTTTTGTTTATTGTTTTTTTTTCTTTCAAAATGTTTTAGTCTAACTTTTAGTAATTCTTATCTCCTCTAAAATTTTCGAAATCCTTGACCCAAACCAAATAAATTTGATTTTTTTTTTAATTTATCAGTCATGTTTTTTTAATTATTTGTTTTTTTTTTATGTTAGATAATTTTTTTTTGAAGAAACAGGTTTAATTTAATAAACATAAATTTTTTTAATATCTTAAAAATGATTGTAACATTACAAAGTTTATAGTGTAATTTTTCTTTTATTAATAACTAATCCTTCAAAGTTAAATATGCCAATGTCCTTATTGGTCATTTTGCATACTTAAACAGCTTTAAGTAATCAGCTATTTACCAAACACTTTTATAGAATCAGTTAATACAATAAGTTAGTAAAATCAGTTAATAAAATCAGCTAGTCAAAATCAGCTAACTCAATCAGCTTCAACTTTCAGCTTTCAGCTTTCTCCCAAACAGAGCCATTAATTATTATATGATCACCGAATCTTAATCCTTGGAGTTTTTTATTTGATCATTGATTATTGTTTGTATTTATTATATTTTGTATTATTATATGTAAATTTTATGATTTATTTGTATGATCAAGATTTATATATATGTGATTAAAGTGTTGTATTATATAATTTGATTGTCGTATTAATTGATTGTGTTATATATGTTAAGGTTTTTTTAGTGTTGTTTCCATAGGGAGTATTGTTTTATCGAGGTTTTAGGGTTGTTAATGCAGAGTATTATTTTTGGGTTGAGATTTGATTATTTTTAGGTGCTAGTGTTATTGCCCTAAGAGTTGAGATACTTATGAGTTGAATTGTATTTGGGAACTTGTGCCATTATTGAGAAATTATCTATTACATTGTGAATGGTTATTTGATAGACGTATGAGATCAAAAGGTTGAGAATTATTATTTTGTTTTTGGTTTGAGGCTCGGCGTTATTGCTAAAATATAATGAATGTTCTCTGTAATTCTCATTCAACATAAGCGGCCATATACAATATATATAGAGTAGGATACTTGGAGGGCAAGGCCAAATAACCTAAAAATAATCACAAGATAATATTCACAATATTTATCTTTCCTAATACCCCCCTCAAGTTGGAGAGTACGGTCTCGGGCACCCAACTTGCGAAGAAGAAACTCGGAATTAGCTTTTCCCAAAGCCTTTGTAAAAATGTCATCCAACTGAACCGTCATAGGAACATACGAAGGTATAATCGTTCCATCTGTAATCGCATCCCGTCAAAATGACAATTTGACTCAATATGTTTTGTTCGTTCATGAAACACTGGATTCTGCGCAATGTACAACGCAGACTGACTATCACAATAAAGGTGCATCCATTTTCATGCTTAACACCTAAATCACCAAGAAGTCGTTTCAACCACTTTAATTCACAAGTCGTTGCATTATTCATACAACGATATTCTGCTTCCGATGAAGAGAGAGCGACAGTAGTTTGCTTCTTGGTTTTCCATGACACTAGGAATAAACCAAGAAGCACAAACCAACCACTCAAGGACCGTCTGGAGAGAGGAAAACCTGCCCAATCTGAATCACACCAGCCTTCTAACTGTAAAGCACAGTCGGATATCAGTAAGATACCCTGTCTCGGGCTCTTCTTCAAATATCTTACAACTCGCAGAGCTGCTTCCCAATGATGAATCCTAGGATTTTTCATAAACTGTGATAAAATGTGTACAGAGTATGCTAAATCGGGTCTCGTGACAGACAAGTAAATTAGTCGACCTATGAGGCGACGATATTTCTCTATATCATGAAAATACTCTCCTTGAGCCAAAGCCAACTTATAATTTTATTCCATAGGGAACTCTGCAGGTTTAGCATCAAGTAAACCAGCCTCAATTATATCCAATGCATACTTCCTCTGGAAAATAAAAATTCCCTGTTTATTTCAGGCTACCTCTAACCCCCAAAAATATTTCAATGCGCCAATATCTTTCATCTTGAAACACTTTCCCAGATATGATTTAAAATTGAGCATAGCATTTTTATCGTTGCCTGCTACAATTAAATCATCAACATATACTAACACATTGAGCTGCATTTTCCCCTTTGTCAGAGTAAATAAAGAATAGGCATAATATGACTGTTTAAAGCCATAGTGTTTCAAAACAAAAGCTAGCTTTGCAAACCAGCATCTCGGAGCTTGTTTAAGCCCGTACAATGACTTCTTCATCTTGCAAACTTTGTCAGAATTATTTTTCTCAAAACCAGGAAGAATTTTCATATATACCTTTTCTTCCAAATCACCATGAAGAAACGCATTATGAACGTACATTTGATGGACTTCCCAATTTTTCACCGCCGCTACTGCAAGAAATGTTCGAACTATCACCATTTTTGAAACCGGAGCGAATGTCTCATTGTAGTTACATTATTCAACCTGATGATGACCGAAGATGACTAATCTCGCTTTCAATCTCTGCAAGTTTCCATGCTCATCATATTTTTCTTTGTACACCCACTTGCTTCCAAGTGCCTTTTTACCTGGAGGTAATTTGTGTAGCTCCCAAGTGCCCCGTTCTTCTAGTGCCTATATCTCATCTGCCCTTACCTTCCTCCAACCCTCATGTTTCATGGCCTCCTTGAAAATTTTGGGTAAATTTCCTCCTGTAATAGCAACAATATATGTTCAATGTTTCACAGAAAATCGGTGAGAATCAATAAAATGTGTTATTGGGTAAACAGTACCTGAGGTTAGTGTTGTCGCAGGTGAACTTAGATCCAATGTAGATGGACTTTTATTTTGAATAGTATATGTCACATAGTCACGGAGTTTCACATTCGAAATTTTCGGTCTCATGCCTTTACTCAAGGCTTCATTACCATTCGGTTGCACACTGCTATCCACCTGCTGCCTAGCTTGCTGCACTGTATCCACCTCCTGCCCACCTTGCTCCTCTGTCCGGGGCATGAGAGGACGTTCAAGCTGCTGCCCAGGCTGGTCAAAAGACGTAGAGGGGTCAGCAGGTGTGGGTAATAATTTCAAGCGATAACCCCCTAGCTTGAACCCCACTGTGATCATACACTAAAGTACGGTGGCGTCCAAAGGGAAAGAAAATATAGCAAAAGAGTCGCCAACAAGTTTTAGGAACTTGTAAACTGTTCACAGGTTCAAGGTTACACCCCTTAACGATCCAAGAGATCGTCAACTCCATAAGGTCTTGAACTAAATAAGGGTTTGGGGATGAAGGTACAAATCCAACCTAAAAGAAATTGAATCTGCCCTAATAATAGGCCTCTACTTTATTCTAATCGTATTCATGTGCGCTTTTTAATTAACATGCATGATTACAATCGTATTCTGATCACTTGAATTATAATCGAAATTAACCCTAACAAGATTATTAGTTATCTTATCATGCGTGATTACCAGTACCAATTCCCTTTAAACATGCATAAAAGGTGTGATCAAGCAATAACGATAATCAAGCAACATAATAATAATCAAACTAAAATAATCATAACAATCATAATTAAAAATTATAATTAAAATAATCATGATCATAATCATAAATCATAAAGAACAATCATAATAATTATCATCATAATAACAATCATATTAATAATAATAATCATGTTAAAGCATAGCAAGATCCTAGACATGATACTAACAAGATTAATAACAAACCCTAGCATGTCACTAAGCAATAAAAATCAAATCTTTAACCCTAACATGATACTAACAATCATAAATATTAGGAAGAGAATAAGAAGCATCGCAGGAATCGTATTTGATATTAAAGTTACCCTAGATATGATACTAGGAATCAAAATAACAATCTAAACATGATCTCTACATCATAACATCAATTAAACCATTAAAGCACTTACTTTGATGCCTCGTACCTCTTTTTAATAACAAAATACACACGTTAGTAACTTCAAGGAAAATATAAACAAATAAATTAAATTAAATAATTGAAAAAGAGATTATGGATCAAACCCTCAGAAATTAAACCTTTCACGTCTAGGCGAAGGCAACTTTGAATATGGCTAGGTGTTTCTAGATCTTGCGAATGCGGAATTTTGTACGTAAAAAGCTAGTTTAGAAAAAGAGAGAGAGTTGGTGAATGATTAGAGAATAAGAGAATGAAAACTGGTTGTAGGTCATAACTGGTTATCGAAAACGGAGTTTTTACGACGTTATTTATAGAGAAAATCATCCAAAAAGATAAAATATCAAAACAGAGTCTGGCGCACAAAAAACTGAACCAGCGCCAATGCTGGCTGTTGGCGCCAGGCGCCAAGCGTAGCGCCAAGCGCTACAGTTGGCGTTTGGCGCCGATTTCAGAAAATCACGCGTTTTATTAAAATCAGATAAAAATTGCCGTACAGGAAGATAAAATGTAATTCTCATTCAACATAAGCGGCCATATACAATATATATGTAGTAGGATACTTAGAGGGCAAGGCCAAATAACCTATAAATAATCACAAGATAATATTCACAATATTTCACAATATTTATCTTTCCTAATAATTATAGACCTTGGTCATTGGCATGTTGATAGGGAGATGATAATAATGAGTTAATAATGAGGTACAATCTTTATTTATTTAGTTTTCTATGGTCCCCTACTGTAGGAATTGGCCCGTATGTGGTCTGGTTTAAGGTGTTTTTCTGGTTATTGAGAGTATTCAAGTTTTTATACTTGTTGGTTTGTTATTCGAATTACCTATGTCCAAGGCTAGGTATAGAACAAAGAGCATGACACACTGTAGACACCCATTTGTGTCTCCCCAAAACCAAAACCAGTGATGAGTACCTTTCACGTCGAATCATAATTGAATGAAGTGAAAGTGTGGAAAGTCTAGAGTTGCGGTTATTTTTAATTCTTTTCTTTCTCTCTGTTTTTAAAAACTTATTTTAAGAAAACAACCAATCTAGTTTGGTTTGGTCCATGGAAAGGGTCCAATAATAGTGTAGTTGGGTCGGGTTTGAAAAAAGCTTTCCAACGATATATTATAAGCCCAATTTCAATGAATAATAAGGAAGTTATGGCCAAATTACTAAACTGGGCCCAATTTGATATTTATATGCGGCCCAATGATCTAAAAGAGGGCCTATTATTGATTTATCATTCCTAATGCGATTAGGATTGATTATAGTCTTCTAGAATCTTCTAGAAGGTTCTTTTGAATCCTAATGTGATTAGCATTGATAAATTGACTTTTAAGAGTTTTAATTATAATAAAAGGAGTATTTTTAAGGAAAATACAGTTTTACCCTCTCGTACGCTTAAATTTTATCAAAATAAGAAAATGCGTGGAAAACTGTTCGCAGCGCTGTACGACAAGTCTGTCGCCTGGCGACAGGCGCGTGTTTGGCGACAGTGTCGTGTTTTATTCTTTTCAAAACTCTGATTCGTTTTTTATCATATCCGGCTGATTTTATTTATAAAAGCCTCCTAAAACCTCCTTTTTCAATCATCAATTCTAATCAATTCTTCTCATCTCTCTTATCATCAACTCTCATCAAGAATTTCTTGATTCTCTCTCTCTTTCTAAACCAACTCTTTACAAACACAATTCCTCACACATTAAATCTAAACACACCTAGCATAATTCGAACTTGCCTTTGCCCTAGACGTGAAAGGTTTGATAAGTCTGAGGGTTTGGTCTCAAATCTCTATTTCAATTATTTAATTTAATTATTTGATTTTATATTTTCCTTGAAGTTACTTACATGTGTATTTTGTTATTAGAAAGAGGTACGAGGCATCCAAGTAAGAGCTTTAATTGTTTAATTGATATTATGATATAGAAATCATGTTTAAGTTGTTATTTTGTTTCCTAGTATCGTGTTAGGATACTTTTCTTAATATGATGTTTAGGGTAATAACTAAAATTTCTAATATCAAGTATGATTAAAAGGATGCTTCCTATTTTCTTTCCTAATATCATATTAGTATCATGTTAGGGCTTAAGATTTAATCTTTGATGTTTAGTGACATGCTAGGGTTTGTTATTAATCTTGTTAGTATCATGCATAGGATCTTGCTAATATTATTCTTTAACATGATTATTATGATTGTGATTATTATTTTTATAATTATTATTATTTTGGCTATTATGATGATGATAATTATTTATTATGATGATTATAATTATGTTGCTTGATACATATTTGTTGTTATTGCTTGATCACACCTTTTATGCATGTTTAAAGAGAATTCGTACATGTAATCATGCTTAATAAGATAATTAATAATTTTGTTTAGGTTAATATGATTATAATTCAAGTGATCTCCAATAATAGTTTTGCTTGTGCATTAATATTCAACCAACATAGATTAAACAGGTTTAGGGTTAACCTATTGATTGCATGTTAGTCAGAAAGCGCACATGAATACGAGAAGAATAAAGTAGAGACCTATTATTAGGGCAGGTTCTTTCTCTTTTAGATTGGATTTGTACCTTCATCCTCGAACTTCTAGTTATGGTTCCAGACCTATTGGAGTTAACGATCTCCTGGATCGTTAAGGGGTGTAACCTTCCCCCTGTGAACGGTTTACAAGTTCCAAAAACTTGTTGGCAACTCTTTTGCTCTAGCTTCCTTCCCTTTGGACGCCACCATGCTTTAGTGTATGATCACAGTGGGGTTCAAGTTTGGGGTAATGCTTGAAATATTTTCCTACAGTTTTTGGCACTCTACTGGGAAGGATTTCTATTTTAATTCCTGAAATTTATTTTGGCAATGATTTAGAATGAGTGGATGAGACTCGAAAAGTTCTAAGTATTTCATGTGCGTAATTTTGATTAACATTATTGTCATATGCATAAAAAAAAATCTCATTGGAAAGACTATCCGTAATGAGTTAAAACATAGGATTTTTACACGTAGGAGATTTGAGGAATATTTTTCACAACTAGGATTGAAATAATGCTATTGTAGACACCTAAAAATGTCTCCCCAAAACCAAACTCGGTGATGAATAACCTTTCATCGCCATTATTGGTTGGGTTGAGTATTTAATCTTTGGAGTGCTTAAATCCATATTCAATCCTAATACATTTCATAAACCAACCCAATTCCTATCCCATTTCCCCAAACCATAACTTATTTTCCTCTTTTCGTGCCTTTAAACTAAAAATAATTCATTTTGTGTCCTTTAAAATCAATCATTTCGTGTCCTTTTTATAAAAACGTTTAGTCCAGTTTATTTTGGTCCATAATCTGGGTCCAATGATTTATATTTGGATGGAGCTTGAAAATATATTTCCAACGATATATTATAGGAAAAATGGAAAAGAAAAATCCAACCTTTGCACTTTTTCCTCCTAAAAATCCAACCTTCATTTTATTCCTCAAAAATCCAACCTTTATACCCCACCTTCTCCTATAGATCCATTGCCTGTTGATGACCTGTTTTTATAAGTTATATGCCACGTGTCAGTTATTAATAGGTCAAAACATTTTTTAATTATTTAAAAAAAAAAATCAAACAAAAAAATTTTTTAAAAAAAAAAAAAAAAAACAGAAACCCGACCACCCTCCTTCCCTGACCACCACATCCCCACCGCCCACCAGCCACCAGCCACCTGCCACCAGAACCCGGCAACCCCAATCTCCTCTTCACCGGAAAACCCACTACACTCCTCCCACTGCCAAGCCGCCCTTACCTCCATTTCCAATCTCCATTTCAGCAGCCCCGCAACAACCACAATCACAACCGCACCACCCTCCAACTCCAACCACATGACACCAGCAACACAACCACACACTTCGATGCCCCGCAATCACAACCGCACACAACCCCGCAATCACAACCGCACCACCCTCCAACTCCAACCACACACCTTGCTCGCCACCACACGACACTAGCATCACAACCACACACTTCAGCCCACCAATTTAGCTTCACCAACAACATCAACTCGCCAACAACAACAACAATTAACTGCTGCCCCAAACTACTGCCACCTATCCCAAACCGACCACCAATTCGGATGCTGCCGTATCATTTCCACCACCACGTCGAAGCCCACCAAGAGTTGCCACCATTCGAACCTCAACAACCCCAACCTCACGCAACAATTTACCAACCCAAAGGCAACCACCACAACCATTATTGCCTCACATCGCCACCAATCGCAAACCGCACCCAACAACTCCCATTCAATCAACCATTGCAGCCCCACAATCAGAGCAAATCTAAGGTTTGATTTAATCAAGTCTGGGATTGTGGTTTCAAGCATAGGTAGGAGTGGGAGTAGGGTTTCAATTCTGGGTTTGAGTAGGGTGGGGTAAGTGGTGGCAGAGTTGGTGGTGGCGGTGGAGGTGCGTGGTGGTTATGTTGTTTCAGTTTTTAGGAGATTGGAGAGAGAAAGAGGAGTGAAGAATTAAAAAAAACAAAAAAATAAAAAAAAAAACTTTTTAACCAGTTTAACAGGTTAGAGGTCAAATGGATCTATAGGAGAAGGTGGGGTATAAAGGTTGGATTTTTGAGGAATAAAATGAAGGTTGGGTTTTTAGAAGGAAAAAGTGTAAAGGTCGGATTTTTCTTTTCCATTTTTCCTATATTATAAACCCAAATCCGAGTTATAATGAATAAGTTATGGCCAAAAATACTAAACTGAGTCCAAACCGAACCTAAGCCCACCTTACCTACGACCCAATGATCATGTGGAGGGTCCAAATTATTTAATCCCATTCCTAAACCAATTAGGATTAATTAGAAACTTCTATAAGTTTCTAAAAGATCTTATTATCCTTTTTGAAAAGATAAGATTAAAGAGTTTGAAATTGAATAAAACTTTTCTTTTTGAAACTCCTAATTCTATTCGAATTGAAAGACGTTCAAAGATAGACAGATATTATTTTCGTGCCTCATAGTTTTTATCCAAATATTTAATGGTTGGATAGCCCTTGAAATTATATTTCCAATGATATATTATAATATCAATTCCGAGCTATAACGGAAAAGATATGAATGAAATATCAAACTCTATCCAAAACTGACACCGTCCCACTATTTCGTCCATATTTTTTATTCTACAAAATATTTTAATCTGATTTTAATTGGGATAGAAATTATATTTCAAGAGATTTCCAACGATATCTTATTTATCTTATTCTGATTTCTGGATCAAAAGATATGATAAAAACAAAAATCGCAAAAACTGCAGTCTATCGAGTTTTATTCAGATTTAATTCGGATCTTATCTTAATTCTTCGACCCTTCTTTTTTCTCTATAAATAGAGGTAATATCTCCCCTTTTTCAATCATCAACAAGCTTTATCATCAAATCATTTTCTCTTCCTCTCTTTTACACCAAAAATCATTCTCTTCTCCCTCTCTCCCATATTCTAAGCCTTAAACATATATTCCTAACTACATTATTACTTCCCTTGAGCACTCCAAGGAGTCTATACTAAACCCGAGGTTCCGTCCTTAAACCAAGGCGTGAAAGGTATAAATAACTGAGGGTTTGGACCAAATCAACTCTACTTTTTAATTTAATTTTCATTTGATTTATATTTTTTATTGAAGTTACTAACAATTTATTCATGATGTAGCAATTTTAAGGAACGTACAGAATGTGAGTAATTAATTAATTTAATTACTTATTTTATTTTAATATTGCTAGTATCATGATTAGGGTTATTATTATTATTTGATTTGACTAACGTTATTATTGTTAAATTGCTTCCAATATTAATGTTTATTCTATTATTGTTATGATCACCATAATGCATGTTTAAAGGGAATATGTAATTGAAAATCACGCCTAATAAGATAATTTGGATAAGGTTTAGGTTCCTTTTTAATCTTGTTGTTAATTAAAGTGATCACAAATTTTATAGAACTATGTGTTGCATTAATATTTAACCAATTTAGCCTAATAATAGTTTGGAGCAAATTGAATATTTTGTTTGTATGCCTTTGAGATCGCAGGAATCACTTTTCACTATAAGAATCAAGTAGAGGCCAATACGGGCGAATGTGACTCCATGAATCACTTCGTACCATCATCCCCAATCCACCTTTCGCGGTTCCAAACCATATGGAGTTAGTAATCTCATGGATTATAAATGGGGTGTAACCTTCACGGGTCAATCGATGTTGCCTTTTGTTGTCCCTTTATTCGTGGTTGCCTTTAATGATCCGCGAACGGTTTACAAGTTCCTTAAAAACTTGTTGGCGGCTCCCTACTTTCCTTGTTTCCAATCATTGTCCCTAATCGTATTATGTCAATTCCAACTTCCTATGAGTCTCAAGAATATTCACAACATGCTTTAACGTAGGCGCACATCGAACGACGCCTACAATTTAGCGACTCCACTGGGGAAGATTCTTGGTTATTTATCGATTTGAGTGATTGGTATTTAATTAAGATGAGTGGATGAGACTTGAAAGATTCTTGAATTGTATACCTGCGATTTAATTGACATTGTCACATATGCATATGCTTTTTAGGTTACCTATTTTGCCACAATAGTACGTGTTCTACATATGTGGCTAGCCTGGGGGATTTAAGCTCTATCAACCCGAAAACGCTCATGGCAATAAGGGTTCATCCGAGTTTTTAAATCTACCCAAACTATGGAGTCGAGTTTGATTTCATCACGAACTCGCAGAGCCACCCATTGGCATACACCCTCACGGGAGGCTGCCTTGCTGAGGCATGTAGGAACTGGCGTCCAGAAAGCTGCTGAGGCACTAGCGTCCAGAAAATAGAGTATGTCGCCGATGATATGACTCTGTCGCCAGGTGATAGAGCCATATTGCGGCGACGACCTCTGTTCGCTGGCGCCAAGTTCTTCCAATACCGAGCCAAAAATATGCGTTCTAATTTTGACCAGTTTTTAGCACTGTTTGCTCGATTCTACTTCCTGATTGAGTTTTTCTCACTTTTCTGAAACCCATATGTGTTCTACATATGGACATAACCCTCTGGGAATTCATGCTCCATCTACCTGATTGAACGCTCTGTGCAACAAAGGGTACATCCGAGAATGTTGAATTCACCAAACCATGGAAGCGAGTTTTTTTTTTAACTCGCGGTTTCCCATCCACTCGCGCCAACCCTTCAAAAGGTAAGGCTTATGCGCGCTGCATCTAGATAAGTAACCGTGGACCCTCTTTGACTAACCCATATCCCGAACTTTAGAGAACTAGAGCCATGGTTAGGTTGCAAACTTATGGCATCATATTGTGCCTACTTGCCTAATTGTGCATTATTTGTTGTGCATACGCTATGTGTTTTTCCTAACCGTTTGTTTGACTTGTGTTTAAGCCCTAAATAAACTGATTAATGACTAAAAAGACTTTGCCTAATTAATTAATTAATTAATTGGAGTAATTAAAGTCTAATAATTTAATCAGAATTGACTTAGTACGACTTTAGGCATGTCCCGTAGAGTAAAAATTCTGAAAGCAGTCCCAGATTAATGCTCCAGTAATGGCGCCACAATTTGGGCTGCAGCGCCACACGCTACTGTGCAACGCCGACAGGCGCTACACTGCAGAGTGCGGCGACATTCCTGTTGCTTTGGCGATAGTTCAGCATTTTGCTCGAGTCATCACGACGAGTCTAATTAAACAGTTTGCTAATTAGTTCAATTATTTTGTTAATAACAGTACCTTTGTTAAGTCCTTATTTGAGTCTAGTCATATAGTCTAGCCACATGGTCTTACACAAGAGTCTTATCATGTCACCTACACTTACTAGTCTTAGCACACACTTTGTGTTTATGTCACCACAACCATGTCTTAGGTTCATGCATGAGTCGGTTTTTTTTTTCCGTCATTTGAGTTGGGGTCCACTTCATTCCTAAGTTCTTCTATATATCCCCATCTACATGATTCTTCCATATCACAACCTTCATTCTTCCAACCTCCTTCCATCTATTGCATGTTGAATAGAGTTTAAGTCAAATAATTAACAGTGAATATCCCTAATTTCCCTTTTCACATTACTTGGTCAAGAAGAGAAGGGAGATTAATCAAAGACAACACCTTTATTCAAGTACAAATTTTTGATAAACCGGTTGGTCGAAAAAGAAAAGCTAAGAAGATAATGGCAAGTCAAGAAGAAGTCAATGAGCTTAAGAAGCAAATGGCTAGTGTTACTTAGGTGTTGAAGGCTTTAACCCTCCAAAAATCAATGACCCTGTGAAGCAACAACAAATGGAGCTCATGCAATATAGCTTGAGCAAGATATCCAATGACTATAAATTCCAGGGCATTAGCTCACAAGTGGTCTCGATGGACTAGGAGCTTCTTCCGCAAAAGTTCAATGCCACTGACATCCCTAAGTTCAAGGCAACAAATAATCCTTATTTTCACTTAAGAGCCTTTGAAACTATAAAGAGTATTAAGGGTATTGATAGAAAAGTATTTCATTCTCTATTTTCTGTATCTCTCGAAACCGTTTGTCAACAATGGTTCTTTTCTCTCGATAAAGAGAAAACTTCCACTTGGGATGCTATTGTAAACGCTTTCATTGATAGATATAAGTGTAATATCCAAGTCGACACCGATTATAAACAACTTGAGATGCTAAGACAAAAAGAGAGTGAAGGCTTTACTTCTTTCTTCAATAAGTGGAGGGAAACTTCCGCTAAGATGATTAAAGTGTGCAGACACCAAATTTTGATCTTACCTTTGTAATTATCATTATTAATTATCTTTTATTATTATAGTTATCGTTTTCTTTGCAAATTATTATTATTATTTTGCTAATTATTTTTATAAACTTAATGACGCTCGTTTTATTATTTAAAACAAAGAAAACGAGTAATAATAATGATTTTTATTCATAATTCCCAAAATACTTGTTACAATTTGTACTTATAAACTACTAAATTACAAAATATTGAAGTACAACTGACACTACATGCATTTCTACCCTGCTCCACCAAAGTAATTTTTGGATTTTTACTTATGGATTAACAAGTAAATTATTACAACCATTAGGAGGACCACTAGCCCCACAATGTACATGAAGTACACCCTTATTATCCTCATGTATTCCTCAAATGTGAAGTCAGACTGATCTTCCTGGTTTTCTTGAAACATGGTGGTTGAGTTTAATCGTGGTTTTTGTTTTATTTTTTCGGGTAAGGAGGAAGATGGAAGAAGATAAGAATTAAGTGGTGAGTGGAGATTTTGGATAAGGGTAATTTCTTTTTATAGTAAAAAGTAAGTATTTTAGACCGTATTTTTTATACGTATATGTATAATAATCATATAGTATAAAGTACAATATTTTTTGTCTCGCCAGGGGAATGTGTCATTTTCCTTATAAACAAGCATTGATTAACCCTTTTTAGTATAGTAAGTATATTAATATGTTCACTTAAACTGTTAGAGTGCTTTTTTATTTTATCTAGTGATTTTTTTTTTTTTTTTTTTTTGTGATTTGTGCACTACTCTATTATATGACCAGTTTACCTAAGTTATTAAGTCCACTACTCTAAGGACTCATGCCCAACCAATGTAGGGAAATGACAAACATTCCCACATCTAAATAGGTACTACATGTTGTAGTCCTAAAGGGACCTTCTTGAATGAACACTTTTTACCATTATGAGTTGAGGGCTAAGATAATTTTTTTATTCTTTTATTTTCCCTCAATTTATATTGGATCCGATTAATTTCAATTCGGGTCAATTATACCAACATTTATCTAGCATGATAGATATATAGACGTGAGCGATTTGCGGGACAGTGGGAACTTGTTGGTTATAATGTTACGCGTACAGAAATAATACTATTTCGGTAAGTACAGACAGTGGAGCATTTATCTTGATTTTGGTTATGTTTTACTGTATTGGCAGCGTATATTTCGGATCACCATACCAATGCATGGCTTTAACCACGACATGATATAGATGAGTGGAGACATGCATGTTATGGAACTTACATTGTTTTGTCTTTTTCTTCCTTTTCAATCATTTTTTTTTTCTCTTTTTCCTTTTTTTTCCTCATCTTATATATTTTTGTATAACTTGCTTATTTCAGTCTAGTTTGTGTGTTCCTTTGTCAATTTTTGATGTACAATTGTCAATAGTGAATTAACGTTACTTTTTTTTATCCCCCGCGGTTGATATTGTATCCAATAAATTTCAATTTGGACTAATTGTATCAATATTTATCTGACGCTAATTAAGACAGCTGGATTTCATACGCGTCATATATTGCATTTCACTATTCAAAACACTATTTGACACTATGCAAACACTATTTGACACTATTCCAAATAGTAATTTCCGTTATGATAATTCACTTTGCCGATGTGAATTTGGTCCTCTATTTTATTTGTTTTCTTGTTGTTTTGCTCCAATTTTGTATCTTTTGTTTTTTTTTTTACGACTATGATAAATATAAATTTGTGTTTTTAGTAGAATAAAGCGAGATAAGGTTTCACCTTTTTTTTAAAGGTCATTTGATCAAGGGAATATATTTTACTCTTGACTACCTTAAATTTATGTCGTATGACTTAATATTGTATGATGTATCTTCACGTCGACCATGTCAATCTTATGATTTTATATGATTTACTTTACTTTGCACTTTTAGTAAGGGTTATTATTTGAAATGCTCGTATTTATAAGGATTTGTCATATGTTTAGATGTTCTTGGGTACATTTATATGTACTACCTAATAAGGGCATGGGTTATTTTTCATTTTACTTTTTTTACTTACTCTGAAATATTTTGTCCAACCCTATTAGTATTGTAACCTAAGGTCTTTGTGTATCTTTTAGAGCTGACATCTCAGAGCTGATTTTTATTGTATAAGTGTTGTTTTAACACCTTGGTGAGTATAATAGTCACTAATTAAATTTTGGCACCCTGTTATCGTATACCATGTGAGTATTATTTTTGAGTTATGACATGGCTTGGTCATATATTTTCTTTTTTTATATACCATAGAACCTTTTTATTATGTGAATATTAAAGTTGATTTTATTACGATTTTCTTTATTTTATCAGTTTAAGTGTTGCAAAACAGATTAAGAAAGTTTGTTACATATAAAACGAAAGTATTTAATATCAAGATTATCATTATTACCAAAATCTTGATATTTACCAAAATAATCCTTGAATTTTAATTTTTTTACTTTTTTTATTTACAAATTAACCCCTTTATTTTCCTATAAATACCCCCCTAATAATTCTCAAGGTTTAGGACACCAAAAACTCCTACAAATTCTCTCTCTAAAATTCTCTCTTAAAGATTTTCTCCTCTAATCTTTCGCTTTAGCTAAAATCTCCCTAATTTAGCTTTATTATTAAATTATTAGCTTATTAAGAGCATCTTATAATTAAGTTAATATTGTTATTTTTATTTAAGCATTGTTATCATCTTTAATTCCTATAAAAAAACAAAAATATTTCAAGTTCAAGCATTATTTTTCTTTATTATCCTTGTTAAAAAAAATATATTAGTTTAATTGCTTAAGTATTCCTAGTCTATATTAAAAAAAAGGGTTTGTTTCTCAAGATTTGGCTTTATTTTTCAAGTTTATTTTCTCTAATAAAAAAAAATAAAAAAAAAATTCTTTAGCTTTATTCTTGCATTAATTTCCTTTAATATCTCAAAACAAAAAAAAAATCACTTAGTCTCTTTTATTGCACTTTAATTAAGGAGTTGTAGGTAATATTTCAAGCATTACCCCTAGCTTGAACCCCACTCTGATCATACACTAAAGTACAGTGGCGTCTAAACAGAAAGAAGATAGAGCAAAAGAGTCGCCAACAAGTTTTAGGAACTTGTAAACCGTTCACGAGGTGAAGGTTACACCCCTTAACGATCCAAGAGATCGTCAACTCCAATAGGTCTTGAACAATGACTGGTAGTTCGGGGATGAAGGTACAAATCCAACCTAAAAGAGATTGAACCTGCCCTAATAATAGGCCTCTACTTTATTCTGATCGTATTCATGTGCGCTTTCTGACTAACATGCAATCAATAGGATTAACCCTAAACCTGTTTATCTATGTTGGTTGAATATTAATGCACAAACAAAACTATTATTGGCGATCACTTGAATTATAATCATAATTAACCCTAAACAAGATAATTAATTATCTTATTAAGCGTGATTACAAGTATAAATTTCCTTTAAACATGCATAAAAGGCGTGATCAAGCAATAACAATATATATAATCAAGCAACATAATAATAATCACAATAATTATAAAAATAATCATAATATTCATGTTAAAGCATAATAATAGCAAGATCCTAGGCATGATACCAACAAGATTAATAACAAACCCTATCATGTCACTAAATAATAAAAATCAAAGCTTTATCCCTAACATGATACTAACAATCATAAATATTAGGAAGAACATAAAAGGCATCATACTTTTAATCATACTTGATATTAAAGTTACCCTAGACATGATACTAGGAAGACCAAAACGCCCTAACATAACATTAGGAATCATAACAACAACCTAAGCATGATTTCTACATAATAACATCAATAAAAACCATTAAAGCACTTACTTGGATGCCTCGTACCTCTTTCTAATAACAAAATACACACGTTAGTAACTTCAAGGAAAATAATAAACAACAATTAAATTAAATAGTTGAAAGAGAGATTTGAGACCAAACCCTCAGAAATATCAAACCTTTCACGTCTAGGGCGAAAGCAACTTCGAATATGGCTAGGTGTATCTAGCGCTAATGTATGCGGAATTTTGTATTTTGAGAAAAGGCTAGTTTAGAAAAGAGAGAGAGAGAGTAGTCAAGAATTTCTTGATGAGAGTTGGTGAATGAAAACGGCCAAAAAGATAGAAAATCAAAACAGAGTTCTGACGCACAAAACGAGGTTAGCGCCAGACCCTGACATTAGCGCCTGGCACTAACGCTAGCGCCAGGCGCCAAGCTTAGCGTCAGGCGCTATTGCTGGCATTTGGCGCTAACTTAGTTATTGACGCGTTTTCTAAAATCAGATAGAAATTTCCGTACAGGAGGATAAAATCGTATTTTCCTCAAAAACATTCTATTATTCTGATTAAAACTCTAAAAAGTCAACAAAAGTCAATTTATCAATGCTAATTGAATTAGGAATGAAAAGAACCTTCTAGAACAATCTAGAAGACTAAAACCATTCCTAACTGCATTAGGAATGATAAATCTATATTAGGCCCTCCTCTAGATCATTGGGCCGCATATAAGGCTCAAACCAGGCCCAGTTCAGTAATTTGGGCATAACATCCTCAATATTCATCGGAATTGGGCTTATAATATATTGTTGGAAAGCTCTTTTCAATCCCTATCCAACTACACTACTATTGGACCCATATCATGGACCAACCAAAATGGATTGATTGTTTTCTTAAAATAGGTTTTCAAAAACAGAGAGAAGAGAAAAGATATTAAAACTATCCGCAACACTAGACTTTCCACACTTTCACTTCATTCGATTATGATTTGACGTGAAAGGTACTTATCATCGGGTTTGGTTTTAGGGAGACACAAATGGGTGTCTACAGGAGTGATCATCTTTTCATCCTTGATAGTAAGAAGGGTTATCCAAAAAATTGCTACATCTAGTTCGAGGTATTATCTTTATTCTTTTCTTAATTTCCTTAATTATTATTATTATGCTAACTAATGTGTTTGTTTTCATGTGATGTTACCAATAGGGGTAATGACTATATTAGGTGCTAAATTAGTCCTAAATCTTTCATTACTCCACATTAGAAAGCCAAGCCTATTGGTGATGTGATAGGTTACAAAGTGGGGGGTTAATTGCATTTTGCATTGTATCTCTTTATAATGCATTTTAAATATGAAAGGTTAATACATTCACGTGACTACCTAATATATATTTTAAAGAATGATTTATTTCATAAAGTGAGCTTAAAGACCTAAGGAATTAAGAGTTTAAGCAAAGGTTGTTCAAGAGTAAAGGATTATTTACCACGTCCCTAAGATGGCCTGTGAAGTAACTCTTACGACCAGAATCAGTTCCATTTATTTAGCTCAACTGATAGAACTTTTCAAAAGCTTTCCAATCATATCTCACAATAATTTTTTCAATTTTTCTATGATTTTTAATGGTATTTTTAGTTCAAGCTATCAAAGAGATGAAATATGCATGTTTTCCTCTTAATTGCTTTTTAAAATTGTATTAATTTCTTTTTAAGAAACTAATGGTGGTATGGAACCTATATTACACTATATTATATATATACTCCTTAACTTATGAAGTTTTAATTAAAATGTCTTTAATCTTATTTTAAAACTGATTTTAGAAATAAGAGTTTTAACAAGCCTTAATTCTAAGTGTTTTTAAGAAACTTTAATCTTATTTTAAAGAAGACTTGAGAAATAAGAGCCTATAATTCTAAATGTTGTTGTTTTAAAAATCTTTAATTTTATTAAATGATGTTTTAAGGACTTTAATTTTATTTCAAGATGACTTCAGAAATAAAAGTTTTAGCAAACATTGTTTCTTTTATAATTTCGTGAACCTTTTTATTTCAAACCCTTTTGCGACACAAGAATGAATCATAACTTTGCTTGTTTGTTTTTGATAAGTAATGATAGCTAATATGAGGTTATGGCCTTATTTCCAAACATGAGGTTAAGATTAATTATTTAGTTGTATAAGGTTGTAACAATTATCCATCTCCACAAAAATAAACTAATATCCCATCATAATTACCCGATGGATTAATTGACAATCAGATATGATTAAATAGTTTATTGTTCCCTTTTATTCGGAAGTAAGGCCTTGACAGGTGTCGTGTTTTATTTGGTCAATTCCATTAAGCCTAAACACATAACCCTTAAAACCTTACAAAAATTACCCTTGAGTGATTTTTAAACCCAAAGTGAGATTATATAGTGAACCCTACAATTTCACTCCAAAAAATACCTTGACCCACTTAAAAGTTGTCAATCGGGACGCATTTGTTGAATTGTCTTGTTCAAAAGACATTTTTGGTAATCTCTAATCGGGGTGATTTTCCTCAACCAAGGTGGTTCATTTTACTTTTATGAGTGAATCCGTCAAAGATCACTAAAATCCCACTTACAAAAGTCACATTTATGTCAACAACTCAAATTAAAAACCCAATGGAATTGGAAAATTAAAATTTGGCATTTGTCCAAATTACAAAGGTTTTGATCCGTGAGTAAATTCAAAATCTCACTATGATCGGTACGTAGTGCAACTTTGGTGCTCAAACCTACCTTATATTAATTATTATTTTTTATGTGGTTTTGATTTTTAACAACGCAATAGTAACAGCCCGTTCCTTAGAACGGAAGGGAAGACGAGTTCCAGACGTTCGATTCTCTTAACCTAAACCCCGAACCCTGTGACCTTTCTTTTTATGGAGTTAGCAGTTGATTTTTTTTAATGATTTATTTCTTAAAATTGACTGTTTTTTTAAATCCGTCCTTATTCGGATAAAAATAAGGTGGCGACTCTAAATTTTGTTTATAAGTCTTATCAGACACTTAAGTGGAACCTTTTATAGACTAAAATCTGTCCACTAAAAACCAGGTACCACAAAGTGCCCTCCGAAAAAGAATCTGTGAGGATGTTCATCAAAAATTTACAAGAAAAGTATTCGAAGCATTTAAAATATCAACACAACTTGAATACTTTCAAAGCCGTTTATGACATCGGAATTGAAATCGAAGATGACCTCGCAAAGCAAAAAGCTACTAATAATAGTAACCACAGTGGCTGGAAAGGAAAGAAGAACGACAATCCTTCTTCTTCCGAAAGCGCCCACTCTAGTAATAATGTTAGTACCTTTGACCATAATGGTGTCTTAGCTATGGATAATCAAGGATATAAAAAGAAACCCAGGAGAGATTTCACACCCATTGGAATGACCTACGATGTTGCTTTCGATCGTCTCTACGATCGAGGATTAATCAAACCTAATAGCCCTACCGAGGATCTAACACCAAAAAACGATCCTCGAGATGGGATCCCAATTCTTATTGCAAGTACCATAAAGGAAATGGTCATACTCCGATCAATGCTACAGGTTTCAAAATCTCATTCAAGATCTCATAGAAGCAAACAAGATCCCATTACCTCTAGCTAGCGATAAGACCGGGTGATGATGAAGCAAACGACAAGACAAGAGGCGAGCTTCAACGACAAGATTTCATGACCTCTTTTTCTATTTCTTTTTCATTTTTTCCTTTCCCCAATAAGTCTAGCATAGGCACCTTTCTTTTCCCTTAGATTTCTTTTGTAGGATCATTCTTTCTTTTCCTTTAATAAAAATGAGTTTTATTTCCTTGCATATTATCATTATCGCATTAAAAAAAATGTCGAATTAAGCACAAGGTATACCAATTATTTGAGGCACCCCTTGTAGCCACATCATATCACCTTTCACCCTTCAAATATGAAATCCTTTTTTGATAAACCACTTTGAGCCTCGTCTAACGATAGACCTTTCATTTTTCAACCCATATCTACCTAACCTTTGGATGGGATGGTGTGTAACTTATGCAATTTTAAAAAGCTTGAGTGATATCAAAAGATCAAAATAAATAAAAAGCAATAATAAAAGTGTACAAAAGGGCAAGTTTTCCAATGTCTTTAATATGAAAACATGTCTTTGATATGAACATGTCTTAGATTGCGTCTCTTATCGAGTGCTCGGTACCGTGCCTGAGAAACATGAATGCCAAGTGAGTGATAGATCGCATGATCAGTTTTTCCCACACTTATAAAAATAAAATAAATGCTAAAGCAAAAAAAGAGAGCTAAAAAAGAGTGAGAAACCTCAAGCATGAAAATACAAATATTTAAAAACAAAGTTGCACACCTTGGGGGCTTATCTAGGGTCTTGAGCTTTTATCCCCTTCTTCTTCAACCTTTAGCCTAACCACATTACAACCCTTAAAAAAGACCTTTTTGAGGTATTCACACACTTGTGTGAGGTTCGGCTAGAGCTACGTTCGGCCTGATTTCTAACGAATACGTAGGCAACCTCACATCGAGGTGCGACTGTAATAAAAATGCATTCACATTCACAATCACACATCATGATCATATCAAGGGATCTCCTATGCTCATCCCTATCTACTTAGAACTAGACTTGGGGGCTTGATCCTTACATCATTAGCTTACCTAGCCTAAGAGTCACCATTATTTGACTCTTCTAAAAATAATATCTTTCCACACACTTAGCCTTTGCGGCCTAACCTTAGTGTCACTTTTACACACTGCACAGATACATGACCAAATATACTTCCCTTAGGAACCCTTTGTCTTGAAATCTTACACAACGCTGAACCACTTTGTCACATCAAGATCAATCATCATTGCATTACAAAGTATGAAGTACTTAGCCTCTACGCCTAAGTTACCAAAATACTTTCATTATAAAGTAAACTAAGATAGTCTAAGATGTCCTTGTACTATGAGAGACAACATTTGACTAAGATCATTCAACATGCACCTTCAAAAAATTCGCTTCTTTCTTTTTTCGCGTCTTTCTTTTTCGGGAGAAAGTCGGTACCCTCCACAAAAATGACAAAAATTTTTGCTTTTTTGCATTTTCGAGTCGCACGATCACATTACAATGCACACACGAGTCATGTACACATTGAGTCATGTTGTGTTATCACATCGAGTTAAGTCTACGCACATGAGTCGATTTGAGTACATCAAGTTACACGTCGAGTCAAGTAACACTAAGTCTTAGGTCAACCCTAAAGAAACATGAGCAAATTCCTATAGTCAAAAACATAAATGCAGATGCATCCCAGCAAGCAAGAACGTTCCCGGATTTTTTCGAAAAAACCGCGAATATGACACAAGAGATTCTTCTAAGATGAGAAGAATTACATAGGTCAGTAAATTAGAGATGAAGAGCTTTAATTTACATAAGATTTGAGCGGATTTGGGAACGAACAAGTTCAAAGTTCGAAGCAAAACTGAGCAGCAGCAGCAGAAGCAAAATAGGGAAGACCCGACTCCAGCGCCAGATGACAAGGGTGTTGCCTGGCGACGACAGCATCTGTCGCCTAGCGACAGAAGAAAAGCGCGGCGCCAGAGTCTTCCAGCAGACGCCAGTGCGGCGACACAATGCATGGCCCCATATTGGATTATGCGGACCTCTTACAACAATTTTGGGTTCCTTGGTACGCCAGTTAGCCTCTATAAGCAAATTGACACGATTAGTAGTCGGCTCGATTACAATCGCAATAAGTGAATGACCTGACGACGATCGTCTAACTTAGCTTAAGAGCCTAAGAATTGGCTCATTACAAGCACAAACACATCGTTTTAAAAGTAAGCACATCCCTTATACGACAATTTTTCCAAGATTGGATTGTCATCCATAACTGAAAATATTTCCAAATATGGATTGTCGCGCATTCTTCTTAAACGACAATTTTTCCAAGCTTGGATTGTCATCTCTAGAAAAGTTTCCAAGCGTGGATTGTCGTGCTCCTTCTCTGTTTGGCAATTTTTTTCAAGTTCGGATTGTAATCCTCAACTTTTCCGAGATCGGATTGTCATACACCCAATTCCCTATGGAAAAATTTCCCAAAGGATTGTCGTAGGTCTCTATTCATCATAAATTTCAGCAAAGGCTCCTCAACATGGATTGTCATTCATTTCAGTAAGTGGCAAATTTTCCCAAAGTGGATTTTCGGTCAATTCTTTTTTTGCAAATGTTCCAAGACGTGGATTGTCAATAGTGGCAATATTTTCCTAAAAGGATTGTCGCATAACGTTGGCAAATTTCCAAGATGGATTGCTTTCAAGAGTTATATTCCAAGATGTTGATTGTCGATCGTAGCAAAGTTCTTATGACAGGTTGTTACGAAGCATTGGCAATTTTTCCTAAAATTGGATTTTGGCAAATTTTCCGAGATACAGATTGTCGCTCCATCGTAGCAACATTTCCAAGGATGAATTGTTACCTAGCGTTGACAACTTTCCCTAAGTCGGATTATCATACATCATACAAGAGTTGTGTTGGCAACTATTCCCAAATAAAAGAGGATTGTCATCACCCAAAGCATCAGCAGCAAAATTCAAGCAACATTAAGGATCAACCAGCAGTGGTCTTTTGAAGACTATTACAGCGGAAATTGGAGGCAGTTACAGGCGTAGCAGTCTTCAGGCGGTATCACCTAGCTTGAGGAAGATCGTCAAATCTCTTTGTTCAAAGACGCGAGAACATATCCAGAAAAGCTCCATTGTTCAAAGATGAGTGAACACCAAAACATTAGGATCGCAGAATGTTCTAAGTCATTCTCCGTCCCTATCGTTACTTTGACTTTTGTTTTCGAAACTTGTGTTCCTCCAAACTCAGTCAAAGTGTCGGCTTCTGTAGACACCCATTTGTGTCTCCCCAAAACCAAACCCAGTGATGAGTACCTTTCACGTCGATTTATAATCAAATGAAGTGAAAGTGTGGAAAGTCTAGTGTTGCGTTTAGATTTTAATTCTTTTCTTTCTCTCTGTTTCTGAAAACCTGTTTTAAGAAAACAGTCAATCTAGTTTGGTTTGGTCCATGGCAAGGGTCCAATAATAGTGTAGTTGGTTCGGGCTCTAAAAGAGCTTTCCAACGATATATTATAAGCCCAATTCCGATGAATAATGAGGAAGTTATGGCCAAATTACTAAACTGGGCCGGTTTGATATATATATGCGGCCCAATGATCTAGAAGAGGGCCTATTATTGATTTATCATTCCTAATGCGATTAGGATTGATTATAGTCTTCTAGTTACTTCTAGAAGGTTCTTTTGGATCCTAATGTGATTAGCATTGATAAATTGACTTTTAAGAGTTTTAATTAGAATAAAAGGAGTGTTTTTAAGGAAAATACAGTTTTACCCTCTCGTACGCTTAAATTTTATCAAAATAAGAAAACGCGTGAAAAACTGTTCGCAGCGCCATACGACAAGTCTGGCGTCTGGCGACAGTCCTGGCGTCTGGCGACAGGCGCGTGTTTGGAGACAACGTCGTGTTTTATTCTTTTCGAAACTCTGATTCGTTTTTATCATATCCGGCTGATTTTCTTTATCAAAAGCCTCCTAAAACCTCCATTTTCAATCATCAATTCTAATCAATTCTTTTCATCTCTCTTTCTTTCTAAACCAACTTTTTACAAACACAATTCCTAAAACATTAGATCTAGACACACCTAGCATAATTCGAAGTTGCCTTCGCCCTAGACGTGAAAGGTTTGATATTTCTGAGGGTTTGGTCCCAAATCTCTATTTCAATTATTTAATTTAATTCTTTGATTTTATATTTTCCTTGAAGTTACTAAAGTGTGTATTTTGTTATTAGAAAGAGGTACGAGGCATCCAAGTAAGTGCTTTAATTGTTTAATTGATATTATGATATAGAAATCATGTTTAGGTTGTTATTTTGTTTTCTAATATCGTGTTAGGATGCTTTTCTTAATATGATGTTTAGGGTAATAACTAAAATTTCTAATATCAAGTATGATTAAAAGGAAGCTTCCTATTTTCTTTCCTAATATCATATAAGTATCATGTTAGGGCTTAAGATTTAATCTTTGATGTTTTGTGACATGCTAGGGTTTGTTATTCATCTTGTTAGTATCATGCATAGGATCTTGCTAATATTATGCTTTAACATGATTATTATGATTGTGATTATTATTTTTATAATTATTATTATTTTGGCTATTGTAGACACCCATTTGTGTCTCCCTAAAACCAAACCCGGTGATGAGTACCTTTCGCGTCGAATCATAATCGAATGAAGTGAAAGTGTGGAAAGTTTAGTGTTGCGGAAACTTTTAATTTCTTTTCTCTTCTCTCTGTTTTGAAAACTTATTTTAAGAAAATAGTCAATCCAGTTTGGTTAGTCCATGATATGGGTCCAATAGTAGTGTAGTTGGATGGGGCTTGACAAGAGCTTTCCAACGATATATTATAAGCCCAATTCCGATGAATATTGAGGAAGTTATGACCAAATTACCGAACTGGGCCCGGTTTGAGCCTTATATGCGGCCCAATGATCTAGGGGAGGGCCTAATATGATTTACCATTCCTAATGCAATTAGGAATGGTTTTTGTCTTCTAGATTCTTCTAGAAGGTTCTTTTCATTCCTAATTCAATTAGCATTGATAAATTGACTTTTGTTGAATTTTCAGAGTTTTAATTAAAATCAAAGAACATTTTTGAGGAAAGATACGATTTTATCCTCCTGTACGACAATTTTTATCTAATTTTAAGAAAACGCGTGAATTTCCAGATCAGCGCCAAACGCCAGCTGTAGCGCCTGGCGCTAGCATTGGCGCCTGGCCCCGATAGCCAGCGTTGGCGCTAATCAAGTTTGAGGTGCGCCAAAACTCTGTTTTGATATTTTATCTATTTGGCTAATTTTCTTTATAAATAACGTCGTAAAAACTCCGTTTTCGATAACCAATTTTAATTAATCAACAATCATCAATTCTCTCTCATTCACTTCAATAATCATCTACCAACTCTCATCAAGAATCTCTTGATTACTCTCTATCTCTCTCTCTTTTCTAAACTAGCCTTTTACATACAAAATTCCGCATTCATTAGATCTAGATACACCTAGCCATATTCGAAGTTGCCTTTGCCCTAGACGTGAAAGATTAATTTCTGAGGGTTTGGTCCCAAATCTTTCTTTCAATTATTTTATTTAATTTTATTGTTTTGATTATTATTTTCCTTGAAGTTACTAACGTGTGTATTTTTTTATTAGAAAGTGGTATAAGGCATCAAAGTAAGTGCTTTAATGGTTTTTATTGATGTTATGACGTAGAAATCATGTTTAGGTTGTTATTATGATATTCCTAGTATCATGTCTAGGGTAACTTTAATATTAAATATGATTGTTACAATGCTTCCTATATGTTCTTCCTAATATTTATGATTGTTAGTATCATGTTAGGGTTAAATATTTGATTTTTATTACTTAGTGACATGCTAGGGTTTGTTATTAATCTTGTTAGTATCATGCCTAGGATCTTGCTATTATTATGCTTTAACATTATTATGATTATTATTATGACGATGATTTTATTATTTTTATAATTATTGCTATTATTTATTATTATTATGTTGCTTGATATATTATTTATTGTTATTGCTTGATCACGCCTTTAATGCATGTTCAAAGGGAATTGGTACTTGTAATCACGCTTATATAAGATATTTAATAATCTTGTTTAGGGTTAATTTGATTATAATTCAAGTGATCGCCAATAATAGTTTATTTGTGCATTAGTATTCAACCAACATAGATAAACAGGTTTAGGGTTAATCCTATTGATTGCATGTTAGTCAGAAAGCGCATATGAATACGATCAGAATAAAGTAAAGGCCTATTATTAGGGCAGGTTCAATCTATTTTAGGTTGGATTTGTACCTTCATCCCCGAACCCTATTTGGTTCAAGACCTTATGGAGTTGACGATCTCTTGGATCGTTAAGGGGTGTAACCTTCACCTTGTGAACGGTTTACAAGTTCCTAAAAAAACTTGTTGGCGACTCTTTTTCTCTATCTTCTTCCCTTTTGGACGCCACCGTACTTTAGTGTATGATCACAGTGGGGTTCAAGCTAGGGGATTAACTCTTGAAATATTCCCTACAGCTATTATGATGATGATAATTATTTATTATGATGATTATAATTATGTTGCTTGATACATATTTATTATTATTTCTTGATCACACCTTTTATGCATGTTTAAAGGGAATTCGTACTTGTAATCACGCTTTATAAGATAATTAATAATCTTGTTTAGGTTAATATGATTATAATTCAAGTGATCGCCAATAACAGTTTTATTTGTGCATTAATATTCAACCAACATAGATTAAACAGGTTTAGGGTTAACCTATTGATTGCATGTTAGTTAGAAAGCGCACAGGAATACGAGAAGAATAAAGTAGAGGCCTATTATTAGAGCAGGTTCTTTCTCTTTTAGATTGGATTCGTACCTTCATTCCCAAACTTCCAGTCATGGTTCCAGACCTATTGGAGTTAACGATCTCCTGGATCGTTAAGGCCTGTAACCTTCACCCTATGAACGGTTTACAAGTTCTTAAAACTTGTTGGCGACCCTTTTGCTCTAGCTTCCTTCCCTTTGGACGCCACCATTCTTAAGTGTATGATCACAGTGGGGTTCAAGTTTGGGGTAATGCATGAAATATTCCATACACACACTTATGGGGTTGATGAGTAAATTAAGTGAAGGTTCATATTATTATTAGAGGTTGAGTTGATCAAAGATTATTTTTAGAGTACAATGTCTGATGTAGTTTGAACTACTTTATTTAATTGATCTACTAATGGTTATAATTTTGTAATACTATGTATTCTGATATGTGGCGATTACTCAGCTTTTTTCCGACGTGTGTGTTGTTTTGTTGTGCTACTTGTGTTTGCGGCCATGTCTTTTTCTTATGGTGGCCTTGCGACGATCTATTTTGGAATTTGTCCTGAATGGTGAGCAGTCAAGATTTTTTAAAATAGGTTTAACAAGTGATTGTAGCTAAAGGAGCTCAAGTGTTTTGATTAGTATGTTATAATGAGTTTGTAAAGTTGTATAAATAGCTCACCTAGTTTGTTGAGTTGTAATTATTGGGATTTTGTAAGCCTTAACACTTGACAAGTTGTTGAGTGTGGCAGTAATACTTCCGATTTAAGTGTATGCTTCCGCAGTTTTATTTAAAGGTGTCTTATTTTTCCTTTAATTCTTGTTTATTATTAATAGTAAATCGGGGGTGTTACAGTGGTGGTTCGTGCGGTGGTCGGTTGTCCATAAAGGTGGTAATCACAATTTTCCTCTTTCACTCAACCAATCTAGTATTGGTAGACGACTCGTTCGAATCTCGTGCTGTGTAAAGGAGCAACGCTTGGGGCTCTATTCTCTCCCTGATTTGTCAATCAATTGTTACGTGGAATTCACGCTTTAAAGGTATGATTATGTGTCTTGTGTGTTATGCATGCGATCTTGGGTTAGGTGCTTTATGAATATGATTCATGTTTTTCCGATTATAGTACTTATAAACTCCTACAATTGTCTCAAAGGAGTATTTGGGTCATTTTGAGTGTGTAAATTATTTTAATTCTTCTTCCTCCATTCTCTCACCTCCATCAATGGCAATCTTAAACCTTTAAAGGAGAAATCGACACGCATGAGCATATTTGTAGACACCTGATTGTGTCTCCCCAAAAACCAAACCCAGTGATGAATATCTTTCACGCCATTGAATATCGAGCGAAAGTGAAAGTGTGAAAAGCCTTGTAATGCGGTTGTTTTAACAAAAATACTACCTCTGTTACATATTATTTGCAACGATTTGACATAAAGTAGAGAGGAAAAATGTCTAATCGTTGCAAATAATATATAATGGAGGTAGTATTTCTTTCTGTTTTTTGAAAATATTCTTTATTCGTACCCTATTTATGAAAAACGTCCAAACTTATTTAGTTTGGTCCATGATAAGGGTCCAATAATGGTGTAGTTGGATTGGGCTTGAAAAAAAAGCTTTCCAGCAATATATTATAAGCCCGATTCCGATGAATAATGAGGAAGTTATGGACAAAATACTAAGCTGCGTTCGAAATGAGTTTTATATACAACCCAATGATCTTGTGGAGAGTCCATTAATTTATTATTCCTAAAGTTATTAGAATTGACCTTAATCTTCTAGAATAATCTAGAAGGTTCTTTTAAATTCTAGTTGAATTAAGATTAATAATTATATTTTTTGAAAATAAAGAATTTAATTTGGAATAAACAAGTGTTTTAAAAAGATTAAATCTGATTTTAAAAGATAAGTACAGACTTTAATTAATCGAATTTAATTAGATTAAGGATTTCGTACGGATTTTAGATAACTCGTTCTCCCTTGCGAAACGACAAGACCCTGTCGCGCCGCGACAGAAGCAGTTTACTCTGAATCGAGTTTGATCTTTTTCTGATCGTTTCGGGACTATTTTCTCTATAAATAAGGTCGATATTCCTCATTTTTCAAGCATCAACAACCTTGATCACCAACAATCATCTCTCTTCTCTCTTTATGTAAAGCTTATTCTATCTCTATTCTTTTTCTAAGCCTAGCCCTTTCAAACACAATTCCGCATTCACAAGTTCTAGACACACCTAGCCAAGTTCAAAGTTGTCTTTGCCCTATACGTGAAAGGTTGATAATTTATGAGGATTTGGTCACCAAATCCCTATTTCAATTATTTAAATTAATTGTTTAATTTAATATTTTCCTTGAAGTTACTAACGTGTGTATTGTTTTGATAGAAAACGACACGAGGCAACAAAGTAAGAGTTTTATTGTCTTATATCTTTAGAAAGCATGTTTATATTATTTTAATACCTAGAATCCTAGTATCATGTTAGGATGATTTTATTGCTTTCTAGTGTCATGTTTAGGTTGCTTCTTGTTTTCTTATATCATTTAGTATCATGTTAGGGATAAAGCTTTGATCTTTATTGTTTAGTGACATGCTAGGCTTTGTTATTAATCTTGTCGATATCATGCCTAGGATCTTGCTAATATTATGCTTTGATGAGAATATTATTATGATGATTATGATTTGTTGAATCAATATTTTTATGTTGCTTGACATTATTGTTATTGCTTGATCACGCCCTCTCTTGCAGGATTAAAGGGAATTTGTACTTGTAATCACGCTTAATAAGATAATTAAAAAATTTATTTAGGCTAATGTGATTTTAATTCAAGTGATCGTCAATAACAGATTTATTTGTGCGTTAATATTCAACCAACATAGATTAAACAGGTTTAGGATTAATATATTGATTGTATGTTAGTTAGAAAGCACACATAAATTTTGAGAAGAATAAAATAGAGGCCTATTTTTAGGGCAGGTTCAATCTCTTTTAGGTTGAATTTGTACCTTCATCCCCGAATATCCAATCATGGTTCCAGACCACTATGGATTTAGCGATCTCATGGATCGTGAAGGGTTGTAACCTTCACCCTTTAAACGGTTTACAAGTTCCTAAAACTTATTACCAATTCTTTTACTCTAACTTCCTTCCCTTTGGACGCCACCATACTTAAATGTATGATCACAGTGGGGCTCAAGTGTTAGATTCTTGAAATATTCCCTACAATATTCAATGGAGGAAGAAGACAAACCTTGCCCATAAGGGTTAATTTATGCCCTAATTTCTCCAATTTTCTTTGGCTTTTTCGTTAGATTAGGCGGCGAAGCTGCCGGAAAGGTGAATGAGGGTGAAGAAGATAGGGCACGACAATGATGGTGGTGGTTTACTAGCGACAAGATGACGAAGAAGATGGTGGTATCATCTTCAATGGTGTACACCAGTACGAATATGACGTTGGATGGAAATGAAAAGTAAAAAAGTATAAAAAAAATATCTATACTAATCTATTAAAAGAAGTTTATAAAAACGTCCATCTGCCACGCGAATCATTGAAATTTTGCCACGTCACGATTTGAACGCCCAACTATTTATTATAAAGTTGGCTATTTAACCATCTTAGTGATTTGTCCATTTTATTTAGTATTTTACCCCCGTCCCTTGCTCATAATTGGTAGTGTTTTTGGCTCGTTAGAGCCACTTTTATTACTAATTGGTATTTTCTAGTGTTTTCGTAGTTTTGGTTTACTTTTGTAGGGATTTGCACTTTTGGAGCATTTTCCCGAGATATTATGGAATGACTACGAGCATTGGAGGAGCACAACCAGTTCTTATAGCCTAGGGCCGGTTAAAGTCATCAAACCGGTGATTAAGGGCTTAGCATTTGAGATTCCGAGGCATTTGGACCGAGTATTCAAGACCTGAAAAGGCAATCCAGATTGGGCCGAAGAATCGGAGCCCAATCGAAGTCCATAATTTGACCAAGTGTCCGGGCTCGGCCATGATAGGCACATGTAGGGAATATTTCAAGATTACCCCAAACTTGAACCCCACTGTGATCATACACTTAAGCATGGTGGTGTCCAAAGGGAAGGAAGCTAGAGCAAAAGAGTCGCCAACAAGTTTTAGGAACTTGTAAATCGTTCACAGGGTGAAGGTTACAACCCTTAATGATCCAGGAGATCGTCAACTCCAATAGGCCTGGAACCAAGACTGGAAGTTCGGAGATGAAGGTACAAATCCAACCTAAAAGAGATTGAACCTTCCCTAATAATAGGCCTCTACTTTATTCTTTTCGTATTCATGTGCGCTTTCTGACTAACATGCAATCAATAGGTTTACCCTAAACATGTTTATCTATGTTGGTTGAATATTAATGCACAAACCAAACTATTATTGGCGATCACTTGAACTATAATCAAATTAACCTAAACAAGATTATTAATTATTTTATTAAGCGTGATTACAAGTACAAATTCCCTTTAAACATGCATAAAAGAGGTGATCAAGCAATAACAATAAATATAATCAAGCAACATAATAATAATATAATAATAATAACAATCATAAAAAGTAATCATGTTAAAAATAAAAAATAATAATAGCAAGATCCTAGGCGTGATACTAACAAGATTAATAACAAAACCTAGCATGTCACTAAACATCAAAGATCAAAGCTTTAGCCCTAACATGATACTAATATGAATATTACGAAAGAAAATAGGAAGCATCGCATGAATCACAATTGTCATATTTGATATTAGAAATTACAGTTGTTACCCTAAACATGATACTAGGAACTCATTGTTATCATTGAAAACATCAAATTAAGAAAAACATCATAACATGATACTAGGAATCAAAATAACAACCTAGACATGATTTCTATATCATAATATCAATAAATCAATTAAAGTACTTACTTGGATGCCTCATAACTATTTCTAATAACAAAATACACACGTTAGTAACTTCAAAGAAAATAATAATCAAACAACTAAATCAAAAAATTGAAATAGAGATTAAGAAAGTTTAGACTAGATTTGGGACCAAACCCTCATAAATCCAACCTTTCACGTCTAGGGTGAAGGCAACTTTGAACAATACTAGGTATGTCTAGTGCTATTGTATGAGGAATTGTGTTTGTAAAAGGGTTGGTTTAGAAAGAGAGAAAGAATAAAGAAATTCTTGATGAGAGTTGATGAGAAGAATTAATGATTAAAAACGGGGGTTTAGGAGGCTATTTATAGAAAAAATCAGTCGGATATGATAAAAAAGAATTAGAGTTTCGAAAAGAATAAAACACGATGTTGTCGCCAAATACACGCCTGTCGCCAGGCGACAGGCTTGTCGTCCGGCGCTGCAAGATAGATTTTATGGATTTTGTTTTTATCATATCTTTTGATCCAAAAGTCCAAATGAGTCATATAATATGTCTTTGGAAAGCTCTTGAAGTCTACTTTACAACCCAATTTATATCAGATTCAAATCTTTTGTAGAAACAAATATATGGCCGAAATAGTGGAAGGGTGTCAGTTTTAGATAGGGTTTCATATTCCATTCATATCTTTTTTCGTTATAGCTCGGATTTAATATTATATTATATCGTTGAAAAGATAATTTCAAGATATATCCAATCATATAAAATTTGGATAAAGATTAGCAAAATTTTTAATTTATCACCCAAAAATATACCTAATTTCTAACTTACCACCCAATTTTTTTTATTTTAAATTACCACCCAATAATTTAATTATTCACTCAAATTACCACCCAATTTGAATTTTCGGTGGAATATAATTTAGTCACGTGGGCCCCACTATAGTTACTTCCCTCCAATTTTTTTTTCTTTTTCTTCGACTTCCTTCTCTTTCCTATTCAATTCTCCCAACCAACTCCATTTCTTATTCATTTTTAGCCCTTAATTCACACAAAAATCTCCTTTTCTTCTTAATTCTCAACATATCATCACATTGGAACCCTAATTTTGGTTTTAAAAATCTAATTGTTCTGCAAAATATTAATTCGAGGGTAGCTGGTTTTACCGGAGAAGTTATGTTGAAGAAAAGTCAGCATCTTGGAGGATTTTGTTGGGGACAGCTGCTTAGGTCAGTCAGAAGGCAATAGAGTACTTCTTAGCCCTAATTAATTCCCCCAATTAAATTGACAACAATTTTCCCCAATTTAATTCAGATAAGAACCCTAATTTTTACAGATTAAAAGGTTACCTGAAGCGAATTGATTTTCTGTCGCAAATTAGGGCTGCTACTGGTGTTACAATTCACCTCCAATTTGTAGAATTTCTGAAGAAATTTAACATGGGATGGCAATTTCAGTTAGGGGAAGTGTTTTATAGGAAGAATCGAGGAGGAAAAACTGTTAGAAAGAAAAAAAATAGTCGTGGACTGGGGCCCACGAGACTAAATTCCACCGGAAATTCAAATTGGGTGGTAATTTGAGTGAATAATTAAATTATTGGGTGGTAATTTAGAATAAAAAAAATTTCGGGTGGTAAGTTAGAAATTAGGTCTATTTTTGGGTGGTAAATTCAAAATTTTCCTAAATATTATGAGGCACAAAAAAATCTGAATATATTCCACTTCGTACAAAATATGGATTCTAAAAAGAAGTAGTTTTATTCAATTTCAAAATCTTTGAAACATAATTATCAATCCTAACTCCATTAGGATTTAAGAGAACCCTCTATAATATTGTAGAAGACTATAATCAATCCTAATAGCTTTAGGAATGATAATTAATAATAGGTCATCCTCTAGATCATTGGGCCGCATATAAAAAACCAAACCGGGCCCAGTTTAGTATTTTGGCCATAACTTCCTCATTATTCATCAGAATTGGGCTTATAATATATCGTTGGAAAGGTCTTTTCATGCCCTATCCAACTACACTACTATTGGGCCCTTATCATGGACCAAACTAAACTATAATGCACATTTTTCATAAATAAGTTAAGAAAAGAAATATTCTCAAAAACAGAAAGAAGAGATATTTTAATAAAAACATCCTCATCACTAGACTTTTCACACTTTCGCTTTTTTTGATAATCAAATGACGTGAAAGGTATTCATCAATGGGTTTGGTTTTGGGGAGACACATTTGGGTGTCTACAAAAGCCCCCACTTTGACTGAGTTTGGAGATACTTATGTTTCGAAAACAAAAGTCAAAGTAGCGATAGGGACGGAGAATGATTCAGAATGTTCTGCGATGGGTGACAACCTCTACAATCTTAGCGAATGCCGTCGAAGACCGCCCATCTCGTGCTATCTTCTCAAATCTTGGTGACAACCTCCACAATCGTAGCGAATGTCGTCGAAGACCGCCCATCTCGTGCTATCTTCTCAAATCTTGGTGACTACCTCCACAATCTTAGCGAAGGGCTGTCAAAAACCGCTCATCTCGTGCTAACTTCTCAAATCTTGGTGACAACCTCCACAATCTTAGTGAAAGCTATCGAAGGTCGCTTTATCTCAAATCGTCCTTCTCAAATCCAAGAGAGAGACTTTTCTTAAAGCCCCCCCTGTTGAAAGTTTTGTCATCTTAAATTTTCAAATCAACCCTTCCATCTTTGGAAAATCTTTTTCAAGAACCATATATGCGATTCTTAAAGGCTTCAAATTGATTTGTGAAAATCTTCCATCTTAGGAATTCTTTGTGAACCATTATGTTGGTGCCTTTGAATTGTGAACCTGTATGTCGGTGCTTTTATTGCTTTATGAACCATTATGTTGGTGCCTTTGCAATGAGCCAATGTTTAGGCGCTTTAAGCGAAGTGAGGCTATCTTTTATCAGGTCGATCACTTTATGTGATTGTAATTAAGCCGACTACTTAATCATGTCAAATTTCTTATAGGGGCTAACTGGCGTACCAAGGAACCCAAAATTGTTGTATGAGGTCTACATAATCCAATATGGGGGGCACACATTGTGTCGCCGCACCAGCGCCTGCTGAAAGACTCTGGCGTCGCACTTTGCTTCTGTCGGCAGGCGACAGATGTTATCGCCAGGCGACAGCTTTGTCGTCTAGCGCTGGATTCGGGTCTTCCCTATTTTGCCCTTGTTGTTGATGTTCATTGCTCGGTTTTGCTTTGAACTTTGAACTTGGTCGTTTCCTTTCAACCAAATCCGCTCAAATCTTTTGTAAATTAAAGCTCTTCATCTCTAATTTACTGATTCATGTAACTCCTCTCATCTTGGAAGGATCTCATGAAATCTAGGAATGTCCTTGCTTGCTGGGATGCACCTGCATTTATATTTTTGACTATCGGACTTTGCTCATCTACTCTTTAATTATCTTAGGGTTGACCTAAGGCTTAGTGTTGCTTGACTCAGTGACTTGACACGAATCAAGGTATAAACTTGAATTAAATATGGCTCACTTCGTGTGACTCGTGTGTGCATAGTGTTGACTCAATATGATAACATGACTCAATGTGTACATGACTCGTGTGTGCATTGTAATGTGTTCGTGCGACTCGAAAATGCAAAAAAGCAAAAATTTTCCTTCATTTTTGTGGAGGGTACCGACTTTCTCCCGAAAAAGAAAGAGCGAAAAAGAATCAAAGTTTTTGAAGGTGCATGTTGAATGAGCTTAGTCAAATATTTTGCAATGGATTAATTCATCCTAGGCTATCTTAATTGTTGACTCCATGATGAAAGTATTTGGGTAACTTAGGCACGGAGGCTAAGCACTTCGTACTTTGTGATGCAATGATGAGTGATGAGAGATTTTGACATGACAAGGCATGCTTCGGCGTTATGTTAAGAATTCATGACAAAGGGTTCCTAAGGGAAAGTATATTTGGTCATGTATCTGTGCGGTGTGTGAAAGTGATACTAAAGTTAGGCCGCAAGGGCTAAGTGTATGGGAAAATATTATTTCAAGAAGAGTCAAATGATGGTGACTTTTTAGGCTAGGTAAGCTAATGATGTAAGGATCAAGCCCCCAAGTCTAGCTCTAAGTAGATAGGGATGATCATTGGATATCCCTTGATATGATCATGATGTTTGAATGTGAATGTGAATATGAATACATGTTTATTACGGTCGCACCTTGATGTGAGGTTGCCTACGTATCCGTTAGGAATCAGGCCGAACGTAGCTTTAGCCGAACCTCGCACAAGTATGTGTACACCTCAAAAAGGTCTTTTTTAAGGGTTGTAACGTGGTTAGGCCAAAGGTTGAAGAAGAAGAGGATAAAAGGCTCAAGACCCTAGATAAGCCCCCAAGGTGTGCAACTTTGCTTTTGAATATTTATATTTTCATGCTTGAGGTTTCTCACTCTTTTTTAGCTCTTTTTTTTCCTTTATTTATTTTATTTTTATAAGTGTGGGCAATCCCGATCATGCGGTCTATCACTCACTTGGAATTCATGTTTCTCAGGCACGGTACCGAGTACTCTATAAGAGACGCAATCTGAGACGTGTTCATATCAAAGACATGTTCATGTCAAAGACATTGGAACACTTTCCCTTTTGTACACTATTATTTATTTTTTTGCTTATTTTTTGATATTTATTTATTTTGATCTTTTGAAATCACTCAAGCTTTTTAAAATTGAAAATTGCATAAGTTGCACACCATCCCATCCTAAGGTTAGGTAGATATGGGTTGAAAAATGAAAGGTCTATCGTTAGAAGAGGCTTAAAGTGGTTTATCAAGAAAGGATTGCATATTTGAAGGGTTAAAGGTGATATGATATGGCTACAAGGGGTGCCTCAAATCATTGGTATACCTTGTGCTTAGTTTGACATGGATTTTTTTTTTTTTGTGCAATGCAATGATCATATGTAAGGAAATAAATGCTCATTTTTATTAAAAAGGAAAAAAGAAAAGTCTTACAAAGTAAATATAAGGAAAATAGAAAGTGCCTATGCTAGACTTATTGGGAAAAGAAAGAATTGAAAAGAAATAGAAAAAGAGGTCATAAAATCTTGAAGCTCGCCTTGTGTCATCATTCATTCTTCTTGCTAGCTGGAGGTGTGGGAAGCTTGTTATTATCGATCAAATGTTGGATAACCTTTTTTAGATTCCAACAAATCTCAGTGGTATGTCCCTTACCTTGATGATACTTGCAATATGCATCTGGATTCCAATTAGGCAATCTCTTTTCAGGTGCGGGATCTTGAATAGGTCCAATGGGAATAATGAGTCCCTTAACATGGAGTCAATCGAAGGCAGTATCGTAGCTCATCCCAATGGGGGTGAAGTCTTTCCTTAGTTCCTTCTTAGTTCCTTGGTTATCCATGGCTAAAACTTCACTGAGATCATAGGTACTAACATTATTACTAGAGTGGGCATTTTCGGAAGAAGAAGGATTTTCGTTCTTCTTTCCTTTGCAGCCACTGTGGTTACTATTGTTAGTAGCTTTTTGCTTTGCGAGGTCATCTTCGATCACGATGCCTATGTCATAGAAGGCTTTGAAAGTATTCAAGTTGTGTTGATATTTTAAGTGCTTTGAATACTTTTCTTGTAAATTTTTTATGAACATCCTCACGGATTCTTTTTCGGAGGGCACCTCAATCATCTTAGCGGAAGTTTCCCTCCACTTATTGAAGAAAGAAGTAAAGCCTTCATTCTCTTTTTGTCTTAGCATCTCAAGTTATCTATAATCGGTTTCAACTTGAATATTGCATTTATATCTATCAATGAAAGTGTTGACAATAGCATCCTAAGTAGAAGTTTTCTCTTTATCAAGAGAAAAGAACCATTGTCGAAAAACGGTTTCAAGAGATAAAGAAAACAAGGAATGAAAGATTTTCCTATCAATCCCCTTAATGTTCATTATAGTTTCAAAGGCTCTTAAGTGAAGATAAGGATTATTTGTTGCCTTGAATTTAGGGATGTCAGTGGCATTGAACTTCTGTGGAAGAAACTCTTTGTCCACCGAGACCCCTTGTGAACTAATGCCCTGAAACCTGTAGTCACTAGATAGCTTGCTCAAACTTTCTTGCATAAGATCCATTTGTTGTTGCTTCACATGGTCATTACTTTGAAGGGTTAAAGCCTTCAACTCCTCAGTTACGTTAGTCAATTGATTCCTAAGTTCATTGACTTCTTCTTGACTTGCCATTATCTTCTTAGCTTTTCTTTTCCGACTCACTGGTTTATCAAAAAGTTGAACTTGAATAAAGATGTTGTCCTTGATTAATCGCCCTTCTCTTCTTGACCAAGTGTTGTGGAAAGAGAAATTAGGGGTATTCATTGTTAACTATTTGCTTTAAACTCTATTCAACATGCAAGGATGGAATAAGGTAGGAAGAATGAAGGTTGTGATATGGACACTAGCAGAGCCAGCGTAGGACATGGGGGGACAGCTGTCCCCCCACTTTGAAAAAAGTGATTTATATACTTACTGCATGCAATATTATGTTACAACAACTGATGCAGAGCAATGGTTTAAAACTTGCATGTTAGAGCTTTGCATACCCACTGAACGCGGGATCAAATCCCTGGTAGCTCATTTTATTGCAACATTTTGCTATTATATGTACTATACAAGACTATATCATTCCATTTTTCTTTAACAATTATATGTTTTTTTTAAACCAACAATTATATGTATTCAAATAATTGCAATCCCCTTTTCCTTTAAAATAAAAAAATAAAAAAATAATTGTTATCCCCCACTTACACTTGTTATTGGAAATTATGACAAGTGCATTTCATCATCTGTCTTATCTTATGTTCAAAGTCTTCAAGAAAATTTAACTTATAATCGAATAGTTTTTGGAGGAAAAAATGGTATACGATGTTCGATTTTTTTACTTAATGTTTTGAAGCTTTTAAGTTGTAAACCTATAACAATTTAACTATGTGTACAAATATCGGTTTTTTCTTTTCTTTTTTTTTTGTCAATTTATGCAATGTCTATTTGTCCCCCTGATTTGAAATTTCTGGCTCCGCACTGGATATGAAAATAACATGTATAGAATGGAAAGATGATGTAGATGGAGAGATATGAAAAAATTAGGAATAGAATGTACCCCCAACTCAAATGACGGAAAAAAAAAACCGACTCATGCATGAACCTAAGACATGGTCATGGTGGCATATACAAAGTGTGTGCTAAACTAGTGAGTGTAGGTGACATGTTAAGACTCGTGTCATGACCATGTGGCTAGACTATGTGACTAGACTCAAGCAAAGACTAAGTTAAGACTTCACGTATATGCATTAAACTGGACAGGCTGTGGTATTTTAGTCATAACTTTTGATTTGTGACTCTGATTGGGATGAAACAAACGCCAAATTAAGGATAAAACTCGGGGCTACAGATCCATAGGTTGTAAGACTCGTAGTTCTTCCTAGAACTCCGGCTATGACCAACACAAGTTGACGTTTGTGCAGTATACAGGAATAAAAATCCGGGTTGACTTAGAGGAACTATGACTCGATTTTAGATATATTTTTTAGTTCAAATTAATTAATTAATTAAGAAAATTCCTTTAGTCCTTGGTTAGTTTATTTAGACTTAATCACAAGTGAAACAAACGGTTAAGAAAAAAACATAGAGTATACACAAGCAAAGAATGCACAAGTAGTCAAGTAGTCACAATACGATGCAATGAGTTTGCAACCTAACCATGGCTCTAGTTATCTAAATTTCGGGATATGGGTTAGTCAAAGAGGGTCCATGGTTATTTTCCGGATGCACCGCGCGGAAGCCTTACCTTTTGAAGGGTTGGCGCGAGTGGATGGGACACCGCGAGTTAAAAAACTCGCTTCCATGGTTTGGTGAATTCAACATTCTCGGATGTACCCTTTGTTGCATAGAGCGTTCAATCAGGTAGATGGAGCATGAATTCCCAGAGGGTTATGTCCATATGTAGAACACATATGGGTTTCAGAAAAGTGATAAAAACTCAATCAGGAAGTAGGATCGAGCAAACAGTGCTAAAAACTGGTCAAAATTAGAACGCATATTTCTGGCTCGATATTGGAAGAACTTGGCCCAAGCGAACAGAGGTCGTCGCCGCAATTTGGTTCTGTCGCCTGGCGGCAAGAGTGTCGCCTAACGTCAGAGTCAAATCGTTGGCGACAGACTCTGTTTTCTGACGCCAGTTCCTACATGCCTCAGCAGCTTTCTGTGCTCGATAAACTTTTCCAGTTTTGGCAGCATTATTTCGAACCTAGTTGTGAAAGATATTCCTCAAATTTCCTACGTGTAAAAATCCTATGTTTTTAACTCATTAGGGATGGTCTTTCCAATGAGATCTTTTTTATGCATATGACAATAATGTTAATCAAAATTACGCAGATGAAATACTTAGAACTTTTCGAGTCTCATCCACTCATTCTAAATCATTGCCGAAATAAATTTCAGGAATTAAAATAGAAATCCTTCCCAGCGGAGTCACCAAAAACTGTAGGGAATATTTCAAGCATTACCCCTAGCTTGAACCCCACTATAATCATACACTTAAGCATGGTGGCGTCCAAAGGGAAGGAAGCTAGAGCAAAAGAGTCGCCAACAAGTTTTAGGAACTTGTAAACTGTTCACAGGGTGAAGGTTACACCCCTTAACGATCCAGGAGATCGTTAACTCCAATAGGTCTGGAACCAAGACTGGAAGTTTGGGGATGAAGGTACAAATCCAACCTAAAAGAGATTGAACCTGCCCTAATAATAGGCCTCTACTTTATTCTTCTCGTATTCATGTGCGCTTTCTGACTAACATGCAATCAATAGGTTTACCCTAAACCTGTTTATCTATGTTGGTTGAATATTAATGCACAAACAAAACTATTATTGGCGATCACTTGAATTATTATCAAATTAACCTAAACAAGATTATTAATTATCTTATTAAGCGTGATTACAAGTACAAATTCCCTTTAAACATGCATAAAAGGGGTGATCAAGCAATAACAATAAATATAATCAAGCAACATAATAATAATAATAATAATAATAATAATAATAATAATATAATAATAACAATCATAAAAAATAATCATGTTAAAAATAAAGCATAATAATAGCAAGATTCTAGGCATGATACTAACAAGATTAATAACAAACCCTAGCATGTCACTAACACATCAAAGATCAAAGCTTTAGCCCTAACATGATACTAATATGAATATTAAGAAAGAAAATAGGAAGCATCGCAGGAATCACAATTGTCATATTTGATATTAGAAATTACAGTTGTTACCCTAAACATGATACTAGGAACTCATTGTTATCATTCAAAACATCAAATTAAGAAAAACATCATAACATGATAATAGGAATCAAAATAACAATCTAGACATGATTTCTATATCATAATATCAATAAATCAATTAAAGTACTTACTTGGATGCCTCGTATCTCTTTCTAATAACAAAATTCACACGTTAGTAACTTCAAGGAAAATAATAATCAAACAATTAAATCAAATAATTGAAATAGAGATTAAGAAAGTTTAGACTAGATTTGGGACCAAACCCTCAGAAACCAAACCTTTCATGTCTAGGGCAAAAGCAGCATTGAACAATGCTAGGTATGACGAGTGCTATTGTATGAGGAATTGTGTTTGTAAAAGGGTTGGTTTAGAAAGAGAGAAAGAATTAAGAAATTCTTGATGAGAGTTGATGAGAAGAATTGATGATTAAAAAACAGAGGTTTTAGGAGGCTATTTATAGAGAAAATCAGTCGGATATGATAAAAAAGAATCAGAGTTTTGAAAAGAATAAAACACTATGTTGTCACCAAATATGCGCCTGTCGCCAGACGCCAGACGTGTCGCCTGACGCCAGGTTTGTCACCAGGCGACAGGCCTGTCGTCCGGCGCTGCAAGACAGTTTTTGTGGATATTGTTTTTATCATATCTTTTGATCCAGAAGTCTAAATGAGTCATATAATATGTCGTTGAAAAGCTCTTGAAGTCTACTTTACACCTTAATTAGAATCATATTAAAATATTTTTTATATAAAAAGATATGGCCGAAATAGGGGAAGGGTGTCAGTTTTGGATAGGGTTTCATATTCCATTCATATCTTTTTTGTTATAACTCGAATTTAATATAATAATATATCATTGAAAAGATCTATTAAGTAGCCAAATTCTAAAGAAAAATCATTATTAATCGTCCAAGACCATAAATATTGATAAATAGAATCATTATTTATTTGTTGAATAGCCAGCTTCATGGAAAAAAGCATAACTATACTTAATAACAAAATACTCGAAAAAGCCCATATACGTCGAAGATTTTTTGTTGCCATCGGAAAAAATAAAAGTCCAGATCCTATTAACAAAGGAACTAGAAGTGGAAGGAAAGGTATAATCCATGCATATTGGTATATATGTTCCATAATATACTAGAATAGAAAATTTTTCTATTTAATTAAGGTATTTCTGGGCCCTTATAGAATAGAAAAAGTATATCATAGATATTTGTAATCAATCATTTATTACTTGAGGGAAGAACAATAGTATTTCATTGCTACATGTATGGATTATTGAAAATAATAATCTATGTATTTGGACATTTTCCTTCAACTTCATAATTTTTTATTTAGTTAAATTTTATGTTTAGTTATTTAACATAACTAGTTGATTCAAGATCTATCCAATCATATAAAATTTGGATAAAGATTATGCGGCACGAAAATAAAATCTGAGTATATTCCACTTTGTACAAAATATGGATTCTAAAAAGGAGTAGTTTTATTCAATTTCAAACCCTTTGAAACATAATTATCAATCATAACTCCATTAGGATTTAAGAGAACCCTCTAGAATATTCTAGAAGACTATAATCAATCCTAATAGCTTTAGGAATGATAATTAATAATAGGTCCTCCTCTAGATCATTGGGCCGCATATAAAAACCAAACCGGGCCCAGTTTAGTATTTTGGCTATAACTTCCTCATTATTTATCGGAATTGGGCTTATAATATATCATTGGAAAGGTCTTTTCAATCCCTATCCAAATAAACTATTATTGGACCCTTATCATGGACCAAACTAAAATTGAATGCACATTTTTCATAAATAAGTTAAGAAAAGAAATATTTTCAAAAACAGAAAGAAGAGATATTTTATTAAAAACATCCTCATCACTACACCTTTCACAATTTTCACACTGGGTTTGGTTTTAGGGAGACACATTTGGGTGTCTACAGCACCGCCCGAAGGCGCACCCGGCCAGACGAGGAAAAGTAGTTCGCGCCTGGCCGGGCGCGAGAGAAGCTTATAGTGGAGAGAAGGCAGGCCCGATCGGGCGACCCTTCACCCGACCGGGCGCGAGGTTTATTAGGAGCTGATTCGGCAATTTATCTTAATTTTAATTAGGAGTAATTATTTTTGATATAAATACGATTTTAATCCTTTCAATTAGTACTTCTTCTCTTAGACTTTCTCTCTCTACTTAATTTTAGATTAGTTTCTCTCTCTACGACTTTGTTCTCTATTTTTGTTCTTAATTTAACTC
Organism: Chenopodium quinoa; assembly: GCF_001683475.1. Taxonomy (NCBI): domain Eukaryota; kingdom Viridiplantae; phylum Streptophyta; class Magnoliopsida; order Caryophyllales; family Amaranthaceae; genus Chenopodium; species Chenopodium quinoa. Next base: position 10,874,574 of record NW_018742738.1, on the reverse strand, counting down.
CTTAATTCCGATTACTTTGGTAACAATTTCTTCTACTTTAATCTCAGTTATTTATTTTATTTCTTTCATCATGTCTCCTTTAATCGCTTTGTTTAGTTTATATTTAATTATGTCTGAGTAGTTTCCTTAATAGGGTTTGTGGGGATCCATAAATAATATGAAGGGGTAATTTATTGTTGTTGATTGTCAATGCTAGATTAATTTCCTATTGATTGATTTAATGCTCTGTGACTAGATTAGGCCTGATCTTTTATGCATGAGTTTGACAATATTGATTCGAGATTCGAGAGATGAGAATTGATGTTTAGGTCTAGTTTCAATACGCAGGTTAATTTATAAATGGTTAAGTCGAGATTCGAGAGATGAGATTTAATACCGGTAGATTGATTCTGTGATTGTAATACGTAGCGAAAGCCCTTTATGATCTGATTAATTGATGCATTGATGATTGATTATTATGTTTTACCCTGGAATGTTATTTATTGGTGAACCTATGCCCTAGGTCTTTTATTCATTGATTTTCTCTATTCTTATTCTTCTCTACTTTTACTCCGTAGTTTAGTTTCCTTTCACCATAATATTATTTTGTTACTTAATAATTTAGATTGCTTTAATTAATTAGGAATAGAAGGAGTAGTTTTCTTGTGGATTCGACCCTACTTCCCTATCTGCATAGTTAGTGGATTTAGGTATTATTTTTGATTGGGTGATTACGACTTTAGCCTGTCACTTAGCCATTATCATGCATGTTATATATATGAAAAAGAAATATGTATATAAGTGTTAACTACATGATTTAATTATTAAATAAAAAAACTCATTTAATAATGTAGATTTTAGCTTTCAAAATCCTTAAAATAAAATACCCCAATTGCACGATTACAAAAGTAGTAACTTGGGGCAACACACAGGCTACTCATCACTAGTTAAATATTTTAAAAGCTGATTTCATTTACCAATTTGTCAGTTTGAGATACAACTATGTTTTCAAGAAACTAGGACAAGACCATATTAATTACTAAAAAAAACCTTATTTATGAGAGTGTACGTGTATGTGTTATAATTAAGCTATATTCTATAAAAAGAGTAAAAATGTTATTTATTCCCATATTTCAGTCCACCCTACTAATCATGAGACAAGGATAAAACTAATGAGGTCTTACTTCTATGCCGAATAAGGGACAAGGATAACTTTTAAAGAATCCTTATTATCCTTATCATCTCGTCTTATCTATCCTATCAAAGACCCTGATATAGTTAAAAAGAAAATTGAAGTATCCAAATAATGAAATGAGGTCGAGGGTGCCCCAAAGGAGAAAGGAAAGCACCTTAGACAAAACTAAAAGAAAAACAAACAAAAAAATTAAAGAAAACACCCTAACAAGAAAGAAACAAAAAGATGAAAAACTAATTACAACTAAGACAAACCAATGAAACTAAGACTTGAAAGAGTAAATACTTGTTAATCAGGCTGATATACCAAATTGCTATATCAGGGGGGTTTTATGCCATTTTACTCATTAAATTAGAGACAATTTTGTACTTAGCTTTCTTCCTCCCTTCTCCCTCCTCCGACAGTACCATGACTACCATGACAACTTGGCTTTCTTCCTCTACACAAGCAAACTGTACACCACACCAACCACCACACATGGTGGTTAAAATTATTGTTGTGAAGGAGATGCTTCCCTAAAAGGGTTTATATGGCCATACTTGACACTATTTGCTACTTGGGTATCTTTTTGTCCCACCGCGAAGCGGCATTGTGACCTCAAAGACAATGGTGGTGGCTGAGATGAAAACGGAAAGACGAAGACGACTGTTAAGGAACGCAGATGCGAAGACGAAGACGCAGATGGTGGTAGTGGCAAGGACTTCGTGTTGATCGGAGGGAAGTGCGATGGTTGTGATGGTGGTGGTTTGGTGGAAGCCATTTAAGATCTGAGTTTTTGTTTTTATTTTTTGTATGGGAAGATATTTGAAACGGGCTGACATCTTTCATAATATGGACCTTAGTCTAGTTCAGCTGGTAAATAGGCCGATATGTTCCACAAGGTAGACATATCGGCATGTCGGTATTCGCACGTGGCAACAATGGTGTGACACTTGGCGAAAAAGGCTTTGCATGCTTTGTAGCCACCTGTCTTGTTGTTCATTATAAATAGTAGGTTAAACTTCATTAATGGTAAGCATTAATTACTCTCTCCCTCTATCTCTCTCTAATTTCTCTCTCTTACTTACCTTCTCTTAAACACATTCTAACTTTGTCATCGGAGTGGTTATCCTCGGATCACCCCGGGGTTAACTAAATTTTGTTCATTATGTAGGTTCTCAGCTTGCTGATAGGAGTATCAGGATCTTAGGTTCGGGTTCTAGGGCTATCGCATCCAGACAGAAACAATTTGGCGCTAGAAGGAGGGGACTAGTGATTACTTCTATCGCCTAAGAACCTAACACATAAAAGTAACGATAGTTATGGCCGAAAACAATGCAACACCAATAATAAGCAAAACAGTAAACCGACCGATTATAACACAACCAGAAATTAAGGTAGAAGACGAAACACATACATTGGAGGAAAATCAGTTCCACATGCTGTTAACCCCGGAGAGGCAAGTGGGAACGACAGTAGATCCCATGGCGGAGTTTACGCCAGAATAATTGCAAGTAGCAGCGAGAGTAATGACCGCAATGAGCAAAAAAAGGAAAGAGGCCGAAATGGCTGAGGCAGAAGGGGGGTGCCGCTAGCTAATCATGGTGAACAGTCCAATCAAGCAATGAATTCACCAAGGCACCGTCGGGAAGAAACGTCGGTAAGGACACATACCACACCGCATCACATAGAGGGGCAATCATCAAGCTGTACTATTATCACAAGAACCCATCAGTAGAGGAGTTCCCAGGTTGAAGGGCAGGTACCGCGAACTGTGGTACAATTAAGAGCGTCACCATTTGCGCAAAGCATCTTGGATCAGCCGATGGAAAAGATCAAGATGCCGACATGTAGGTATGACGGAAGAGGAGACCCGGGTAGATTCATAACGTCATACGAGGGGCATATGATGCTTTACACAAATTCAGATGTTGTGTGGTGCAAGGTCTTTCCGACTACGTTAATTGGCGCTGCAGCAGATTGGTTTAACAATCTGGAGAATGGGATGATAGATAGTTTCGAAAAGTTGACTGGGATGTTTATAGGGCAATATGTTAGCAACAGTGTGCGGCAGAGAACATCAGGAGAATTGATGGCAGTAGAGCAAAGGGCAGATGAGTCTTTGAGGGATTATATCAGGCGGTTCAACAACGAGGCAAACACAATTCCAAAGTTGCAACAAGAGATAGCGGTAATGGCTCTTATGAATGGCCTGAATGATTATGAGTTCAAGCGATATCTTACGCGAAAGAATTTCTCGACGCTGGAAGCTGCTTTTAACAAGGCTCATGATTACATCAAGAGAGAGGAACTGATGAAGACAAGTAGTAAGAGTGTGACCACTGGTAAGGGTCAGTTTCAATTTGAAAGTGCAGCTTCAGGAAGTGGAAGGCCGAGAACTTCGACCCAAAACAGAGGAGGGGGAGGTCGGCAGGAAGTTAGGGCTGCAAAACCGCCAATGCGGTACAATTCATATACACCGCTAAATACACCTAGAGCGGCAATCTTCTCGGTGAATCAGAACAGAGAGGGATGGACGAGGCCGATTCCTATGAAGGCCAGACCGAGGGACGTTAAGAAGTATTGTATGTTTCATAGAGACGTGAGTCATTATACTAAAGATTGTACACAATTGAAGGATAACATTGAGGAGTTGATAAGAAAGGGGCACTTAGCTCAATATCGGTTAAACGCAGGAGGAGGTCAACAGCAACCCTGCCAGATTGAAAGGCAGCAACTAGAAGCAAGGCCGGAAAGGGCACAAGGGACAATAGTTCGGCAGGGGGATGGAGGAATGTCATCGCTATCAACAGGGAGAGTAGATGTAATAACAGGGGGACCGGTTCACGGGGGAACGGTCAGTGGTGCTAAGAAACACTTATTAGAGCACCGTCATCTGGTGTATGCCCTGGATGTGGATAGCCGCCCTCGGCCCTCTTCGATTCCTGACGTGGTATTCACAGAGGAAGATGCAAAGGGAATTGTTTTCCCACATGATGATCTGTTGGTTCTTATAACAAATATCAATGGGGCCGACATCAAAAGGGTTCTGGTTTATGGAGGTAGCTCAGCAAATGTGTTGTTTATGAGGGCTTTCACTGAGACGGAGATAGGAAGGCAGTATCTGACACTAGTGTCCTATCCTGTCATTGGGTTCAATGGATCGACAGTGAGGCCAGAAGGAAGTATAGTATTACCTGTCACATTGGGTGATGGGCTGAAGGCAAGAGATATGATGGCAGAGTTTTTGGTGGTTGATGTATCATCGGCATACAATGCAATTATCGGCAGACCGATAATCCATGATGTGCAGGCAGTAGTGTCAACTTATCATCTCACCATAGCCTACGTGTCAAATTTGGGGGCAGTTGAAAAGGTTCATGGGGGCCAGGTGATGGCAAAGTCCTGTTATGTAACGGCTCTGAAAAACACGGTTGCAAATAGTTCGATACCGAATAATCCAAGGAAAGAACAAGAGCCGACAGTGCAAGATTTAGCAATGAAAAATTTTGATACAAGGCCGGAGGAGGTTCCAAGGTCGTTGCCAGTTGGAGAAACAGTGCAGGTTGAGTTACAGCCAGGGAATTCAAGTCGGACGGTTAAGGTTGGGGCAGATATGGATGTGGATATGAGGTGTCATTTAATAAGTCTGTTGCGTGAGAATGCAGATGTTTTTGCATTCTCGGCGAGTGAGATGCCGGGAATACATCCAAGGGTGATGGAGCATAAGCTGAATGTGGATAGGAAGTTCAGGCCGATAAGGCAAAAGAAGCGCAATTTCTCAACTGAGAAGATAGAGGCTATACAAGCAAAGGTCAACAAACTCTTGGCAGTAGGGTTTATTGAACCATGTACTTATCCGGAGTGGTTAGCGAATGTTGTGATGGTAAGGAAACCGACTGGGAAGTGGCGGATGTGTGTAGACTTCACTGATTTAAACAAAGCTTGTCCAAAGGACTGCTATCCACTGCCCCGTATAGATAGGCTGGTAGACTCTACTTCTGGCCATGCAATGTTAAGCTTTTTAGATGCATTCTCGGGATATCATCAGGTCAGCCTCCATTGCGCTGATAGAGCCAAGACAACCTTTATAACGGATGCTGGAGTGTATTGTTACAAAGCAATGCCGTTTGGGTTAAAAAATGCGGGAGCTACATATCAGAAGTTGGTGGATAAAATATTTGAAAAGCAAAAAGGGCGAAATGTGGAGGTGTATGTGGATGATACGATTGTAAAGAGTAAGAAAAAAGAAGACCACATAGTAGACTTGAGAGAAACATTTGAAACACTGCAAAGATATAGATGAAATTGAATCCTGAAAAGTGTGTGTTCGGAGTTCGGTCCGAGAAGTTTCTAGGCTTCATGGTCAGTGAATGGGGAATTGATGCGAATCCTGATAAGGTGAATGCAGTATTATAAATGAAGCAGCCAAAGACTATTCCGGATATACAGAGGTTAACTGGGAGAATGGTAGGATTAACCCGGTTTATAAGCAAGTCGGCTGATAAGGCCCTACCATTCTTTATGGTTTTGCGAAAAAATAAAACATTTGAATGGGGAAAAGAGCAAAGCGATGCACTGGAGGTAGTAAGGAACCATCTGAGATCACTCCCGACAGTAGCAAGACCGGAGAGGGTGAATTGTTGCAACTTTGCATCTCAACCTCTCCAAAAACTACTGCAGCAGTGTTGCTAGTTGAAAGGAAAATACAGCAGATGCCGATATATTTTGTTAGTCATGTGTTAAACGCGGCAGAGCGTAGATATCCAGTAATTGAAAAAATGGCCCTGACAGTGGTAATGGCGGCAAGAAAATTAAGGTCGTATTTTGATGCTCATCCTATAGATGTTCTAACGAACCATCCATTGGAGAAATCATTTCAAAGGATGGATACATCGGGCCGATTACTAACATGGGCAGTAGAGTTGTTAGAATACGAGATAAATTATAAACCTAAAGTTTCAATAAAGGCACAAGCTCTATCCGATTTCATTGTGGAGACATCATACACTGATGAAGAGGAGGAACTGGGCACCTGGCAGGTTTCAGTAGATGAATCTGTGACATCAACTGGTTCAGGGGCAGGAATAGTCATAACGGCCCCAGATAAAAAGGTTTTTGAATATGCAATAAATTTCAAGTTCAAGGCCACTAATAATGAGGCTGAGTATGAGGCTGCAATAGCTAGAGTTCAATTATCAATAGCTGCAGAAGCAAAACGGTTGATTTTAACGACTGATTCTCAGCTAGTCTCCAGCCAATACACCGGAGAATATGAAATGAGAGAACCAACAATGATAAAGTATCTCGAAAAGATGAAGAAGTTAACAGCACAGCTGCAGTATTTTGAAATAAGGTTGATACCAAGAATACAGAATTCACAGGCTGATGCCTTGGCAAGATAAACGAGTTCAAGCTTTAATGACCTAGAAATAATTGTCATGGTTGAGGTCTTAAAGCAAAAGAGTATACATGAAGAGTCACAAAAGGTGTTATGTATAAGTAATGGCACTCAGTGGTTCGACAAAATTTTGGCATATCTCCTGTATGGGGCATTACCGCTTGATAAGGGGGAGTCAAAGAAGTTACGAAAGGATAGCGTACGGTTTATTATGCACCAAGGCCAATTGTACAAGAGAGGATTTTCATTGCCATTGTAAAGATGCATAAAGGATTTTGAATCTGCCAGGCTGATAGAAGAGATACATGAAGGCACTTGTGGCAATCATCTTGGAGCAAGAGCTTTGTCGCGAGAGGCTATGAGAAGGGGGTATTACTGGCCAACCATGAATGAAGATGCGGTCAGATATGTGAAAAAATGTGAAAAATGCCAGAAGTTTGCACCTGCAATCAACTTACCCCCTAACGACCTAACGCCAATGCTTAATCCGGTCCCTTTCGCTCAATGGGGGATGGATATTGTAGGAGCATTCCCGTCAGCAACAGGAGGAAGAAATTTCTTGATCGTAGGTGTTGATTACTTCACGAAATGGATAGAAGCGGAGACAGTAGCAAAGATATCAGCGTCAGAGGTGAAAACGTTTATCTGGAAAAGTATTTTTACTAGATTTGGATTGTCGATGGCGATGGTTTTTTATCATGGCTCACAATTTGATTGCAAGTCAGTTAAAGAACTTTTAGCAAGATTCAAAGTTAAGTTTGCGTATGCGACAGTCTGCCATCCGCAGTCGAACGGACAGGCTGAAGCGGCTAATAAACAGATCATTGCGGCAATAAAAAAGAAGATTGAAGATGCAAAGGGTTTGTGGGCTGACTTGGTACCAGAAATACTTTGGGCAAACAGAACAACTGTTAGAGAATCAACATGGGAGTCACCTTTCACATTAGTATTCGGAACAGAAGCCGTGATACCGGCGGAAGTCGGATTGCCGACATTCAGAATCCAGCATTTTTTTGTGAAGATAAAAAACGACTTGTTGTTGCGTCAGCAATTGGATTTTCTACCAGAAATACGGGAAAAGGCTGCAATCAAATCAGCTGCCTATAAAGATAGAATGTCAAGAGCTTATAACAAGCGAGTAGCATATCGCCCTTTGTGTACGGGGGATTTGGTGTTGCGGAGAACAGCAGCGACTGGAAAGGGGAATGAAAATGGAAAGTTGACGGCTAACTGGGAAGGGTCGTACCGAATCAAGGATACGGTGATGCAAGGTTCCTATTACTTAGAAACGATGGATGGGAAACCATTGAAAAATGTATGGAATGCGGCAGTATTAAAAGAATATTATATGTAAAATCTTTTTGTAAACAAAGAGGCTGATATTGTCTCAGAGAGAACCGTTATAAATAAAATAATATTCAGAAAAGTTGTGTTTGAAATAGGCATCCTCCACTAAATAGACCACCGTTAAGTTGGACGGACAGCTAAAAACCACTACCGTGAAATTAATGTGCTTATAACCTGATCAGTTATAACCATTAATTCGCGAGGTTGTTGGTTCAAATTATAATACCGGCAAAATTGGTTTAGGTATATGCCATGGAATGCAAAACCAACTGATCGCCGAGAGGGTACCTGACTGGCTGAAAACACAAAGCAGTAGGTGACCGATATTGTACTATGAACTAGCAATATTATCTTTTCCCTAATGCATATACTTGAGTAAAAACTATATGCACAAAGGGGAAGGGGCAAGATAGTAAGAAATGAGATAGGTTTAAAGCACAGTACGAAGGCGGCAGCCAACGGCCGCTAAGGTTACTAGATTATTAAAGAAGAGATTGATATGAGTAGAATTTTGATTACTAAAGAAGAGATTGATATGAGTAGAATTTTGATTACTAAAGAAGAGATTGATATGAGTAGAATTTTGCAAAATAGCAGGAAATAACAACTTTTTTGCTGAAATTTTAACAAGAATCTTTTTAACAAAGATAGTAAGAAATGAATAATTAACACAGCATAATAGTTAAAGGTGCAAGTGAGTATGTTCATAATAATTAAAGATGACAATCGACAGGTATCACCACAAAAAAGGGTATATGCCGATAAAACAGCATTGTCAAAAACAGTTCTGAACAAAAGTAAAAAGGTTACATATGTTAGGCTATAGCTGATAAGGCCCAATTATGCTAGAACCACATGAAGATGTCGGTGATGACTGCCCGCCCCTTCAAGCTTGTGTATTTTCGGGAGTTGGGGAGTTCAGTATGCTGGGATCCTTAATGTCGTCATCACCGCTGAGCTCCAGATTGAAAAGGTCTTCATCCGAAAACTTTTTCTCTTCAAAACTTGAAGGAATCTTGAAAGCCTCCTCATTAAAAGCCTTTTCGACTTTAGCCCAATCCTCTTTCTTCCAACCGGCGACATGGACGATACATCTCTGCGCAGCAGTCCATCCTCCGTCAAAGCGGTCTTGAAGCCGACTGCAAAATTCCTGGGAAGCTAGATAACGACTAACTACTCTCTGTCGGACTCCAGGTTTATCGGCCTCCAACCTTTGAACTTTGTTTTCAAGGTTGTTGATGCAAACCTTAGCATTATTGAGATCCTTCTCAAGGGTAGGGAGGCGCTCGATGGCCTGATTCTTCTCAGTAATTTCAGTCTTAAGCTGTTGAATCTCCAGCTCAAGACCTTCGACTTTATTAGCTTTGGTCCTAAGAGCAGTCATCTCAAGGTCATCTTTTGCCTTAATTTCCTTCAGCTTCTTCAAAGCCTTGTCAGCATTATCTAAAGCCGTTTTCAGCGCATTCTGGCTGGTAGAGGATTGATGATGTTTCTCTTGGTAATACCGATATATCTCTACGAGCTCAGTACCAGACATAATAGCCTAAATAAGGGCAAGACAGGTGCAAGTCAGCGCTGTAGTAACAAATGTATAATAAAGAATAAAAACTAACACCATAAAAATATACGAAATATGTAAGTGAAAATGATAAGTATATACAAACGAAAATAACAAACGCAATGATTACGGTATATACCTTCATCATATTATGCATATGAAGGGCGGCAAGAGGACCGATAGCAATTGGAAGAGTAAGGTTGCTCAAAAGCCGATATATAAGAGTCCCACCTTGCATTGGGTCATCTGTGATCATTGACTCATTTCGGCATGCGTCAATAGTGGGCTGCCATCGATCTTCAGAATGACCATCAGGAGCAGTAAACCCTTTAAGAACCTCTTCGGGAAATCTCCCGTTAGGGCGTTCAATCCATTGCATGTCCCGATAAATGAGACCCAGAACGCTGGTATCGGAACCGCCAACAGCAGCAGGAATGGATTGAGTTATTAATTGACCGGTAGTGATGGGCTGAGTTGGAGGAGTTTCGGGTGTGTTGGTAAGGTGTTCATTCTCCACCCCGTCCGTCACCCTTTTAACGGATGGTTCAGTACTTTGAACCACCATTTTGACCTGAATCTTTGGGGAAGGGGGAAATCCCTTGTCCTCGGCCTGGTTTGTTTTAGCAGTATGACCATCAGACCGCCTGGGGCTGTTAACTCTAACGCCGCCACCACGTCGATTTGCGAGAGAGGATAATTTTCTTCTCTTTGCGTTGTCATCAGCCATCTTTTCAGCCCTTCTTTTAGCACTGATGGTAGGAGCGCGGCTACAGTATGTAGTAAGGGTGTAGTAAGAGGGTTTGGAAGCTTTGGGGCAACGTCTAATAACTCTATTGCCGTCAGCAGATAACCCAAGCTGTTTGTTATCCAACTTGTCGATACCTAAAATATTAGTAAATAAAAATGTTAAATTAGGTCAGAGAAGAATACGACGATAGTTTCAAAATAAAAGAGAATGAAAATGCGAAGTTATTGGATGTAAGTAAATTAATACCATGGTGGTCAATCCAGCAAAGACCGACGCGTGATAGAGGTGCGTTGCCGAGAATATAACTCACATTCGGCACCCACACCTTGGGAGTTAGACGGACTTTACCGTCACCATTATCAGATTCCAAAATATCAAAATGATTAATCGCCATGCTTCATGTTTACCGAGATCTCTCTCGGGAATAGAATCAAACCTCGGGTGAGGTTGGAAAAATGTTCTCCTGAGTGGAAAATCATTAGGAACGGACATGAAGAAAAACTTGCCTTCCCAGCCCTTACAGCTTGATAACTTAGGGTGGACTGTATATTTACGAGGTTGGGTATACAAGGACCACCACCCTTCTGATTGACCGTCTCTTTTTAAGGTGATCAGTCGTCTAAATGCATTAAGGGTCAATGGATAATTTCTGTACAACATAACCCATACCGTCGCAATAACGGTACGGATAGTGGAAGGAGTTAACTGCACTAAGAAAACATTCCAAGCCTTTAAAATTTTAGCAATAAAAGGATGGAGAGGAAGGCAAAGTCCGAAGTCAAAATGTTTTGCGTAAACCGCAACGCAACCTGCCGGACAGTCTAAGACTGAAGATCCAGATGGAGGAATAGCCAATTCATACTCACCTGGAAGATTATAAAATATTTTGGCTTTACGGCAGTAATCTTTTCCACGTGTCGTCTTCCTAAAGATTTCATTTACCTTGGCCTTTGCAACTTTGTCGTCATCAGCCAGGACGAGGGATTGTCGGAATTCTGCGCTGTCTGTCTCAGAATTGTATCCTTCGTCCAGACTCTCCTCCTAGATAACCTCAACGGTCATGTCAACAACATTGTCCCTGTTCTCAGTGTTGTCGCTATATGCCTCAGTCTCATCATCACCAAGAACAGAGTTAACGGCGGATTCGTGCACAGGTGATGACTGATCCATTTGTGGGCTCGAAGGAACTTCCTTATCGCCCGATTCAGAAGAGCTCACAACCTGAGTCTGACCGGGTTTTCTACTGGATTCAGCCTCCTCAGCGGCAACAACATCAGGCTGGTAATTGGTACACTTTACTCTCGGCATAGTGCTTATACCTATATTGCCAACGTTAGAGTCGTACTGATCAAAATGTTGTTCCTCAGCAAAGCTGTGTAAATGATAACGAACACTAACAGGCTCAACGTCGAGAATTTCAGTATCGGCAGGGATATTAGGGTTGCTTGGGTTCATGTATTGTCCGCGAAAGGCAATAACCTTATGACGAATGTAAGCACGCCTTTGCTCCTTAGAGGTTAGGGGTTCAAAGGGGTAGTCAATGTTGTCGGATAAAGATGATGAATTACCCTGATCCCTACCGACTTCTTTGCCTAAAGACTGTCTAATTAAACGACGCCTAGCAGTGCTAAGGTTAGGCAAATCTTCCTCTTTGATATTTTCAGACATTTTGTATAACCTAAGATTAATAATAACCCAAAAATCGAGCAAACAAAAATAACATGCAAAATTAAAATTATAGTTTGAGAATACCTTTGATGAATAGTGAATGCGGGAGAGACAAAAAGCGATAAACGACGAAAAGGATGTTCTGTATTACTAGCACAAAGAAGAAAAATACTAAAAGGCACTGAAAATTCGTTAACAAACGACTGAAAAAGACTGAAGGATAATCGCTTAATGAGAATATTGGAGGAGAAGAAAAGGTGAAACTGAAGATAAAAAAATTTTCGATTCAAAAAGAGGAAGTTGAAGAAACTGTTGAAGTGAAAGACGGTTCAGAGATTCAACGGGCGAGATGAAAGTAGCAGTTCAAAAAGCAACGGCGGGATAAACAACATGTGTCTCAGACTTCCCATTTTTCCCGCCCTATAAAATATAACCCCTCAACTTCCACTTAATAGATTCCGACAATATTCTATAAAGTTGGTCCTGTCAGCAATCAGCATAAAAAGTCTCTCCCCAAATTTTTTTTGGAATACACATTATCGGCAAGACCTTGTCTGCTGTACGCATACAAGGTCACTTGGAGGGGAAAACGGAGTTTTTTTTGCTCCCAATTTTTATTAAAGTAGACCTTGTCTGCTGTAAGCATACAAGGTCACTTGGGGGGGAAAACGGAGTTTTTTCCGCTCCCAATTTTTATTAAAGTAGACCTTGTCTGCTGTAAGCATACAAGGTCACTTGGGGGGGAAAACAAGGTCACTTGGGGGAAAACGGAGTTTTTTCCGCTCCCAATTTTTATTAAAGTAGACCTTGTCTGCTGTAAGCATACAAGGTCACTTGGGGGGAAAACGGAGTTTTTTCCGCTCCCAATTTTTATTAAAGTAGACCTTGTCTGCTGTAAGCATACAAGGTCACTTGGGGGGGAAAACGAAGTTCTTTCCGCTCCCAATTTTTATTAAAGTAGACCTTGTCTGCTGTAAGCATACAAGGTCACTTGGGGGGGAAAACGGAGTTTTTTCCGCTCCCAATTTTTATTAAAGTAGACCTTGTCTGCTGTAAGCATACAAGGTCACTTGGGGGGAAAACTGAGTTTTTTCCGCTCCCAATTTTTATTAAAGTAGACCTTGTCTGTTGTAAGCATACAAGGTCACTTGGGGGGGAAAACGGAGTTTTTTCCGCTCCTTTACACTTTCTATACATAAAATGTTCACCATATACATACCAGAAAATCATAATAAAATAGTCAATTAAAATTTTTAAGATAACATCCCAGATATTGCAGTACATAATCTCTATAAAGTGCTCGACAAAGTGCAAGAAATGGAAGCTTGAACATATCATAATATAAAATCCTAAAAGTGAGAACGTCGCCTAATGAACGAACGTCCTCACTTGGGGGGCTAGATGTATGGGAAGATATGTGAAACGAGCTGACATCTTTCATAATATGGACCTTAGTCTAGTTCAGCTGGTAAATAGGCCAATATGTTCCACAAGGTAGACATATCGGCCTGTCGGTATTCGACACGTGGCAACAATGGTGTGACACTTGGCGAAAAAGGCTTTGCATGCTTTGTAGCAACCTGTCTTGTTGTTCATAATAAATAGTAGGTTAAACTTCATTAATGGTAAGCATTAATTACTTTCTCCCTCTATCTCTCTCTACTTTCTCTCTCTTACTTACCTTCTCTTAAACACATTCTAACTTTGTCATCGGAGTGGTTATCCCCGGATCACCCTGGGGTTAGCTAACTTCTGTTCATCGTGTAGGTTCTCAGCTTGCTGATAGGAGTATCAGGATCTCAGGTTCGGGTTCTCGGGCTATCGGATACAGACAGAAACATTTTTGTTTTTTTTTCATTATTATTATAAAAAGGCAAGAAAAACACTAAATTTGTCAATCAGGCTGATTGACTAGGGCAAGCCCAACTTAAAAATTGGCACCCTCCTTGATGTTGCTATTTCATGCAAATCCTCCAATAAAATGACACGAAAATCCTTAAACATCGCCTTAGAGATGATAAGCTAAAGTGTTTGCCCTATGAAAATTTAAAGTAAAACTTAACAAAACGTCAAAATTTAAATGAAACTGAATACTCCCTCCGTGTTTTTTTTAAGTGTTACACTTTTCATTTTCGGCCGTATTTTTTTAAGTATTACACTTTTTTTTTTGGCAAAAATCTACATTAAAATATTATAGTTCTCTCCTCTCATGGTCCCACTCAAACCCACTACTTTTATTATATCTTTCCTCTCACATTCATTACTTTTCAATAAAATATTAACCCTACTATTTTCATTTTACAATTTTTTAATACTCCAAATATCCCACTTATCTCTTATTTTATTTACCTAAAAGCTATATGCCGATCAAACTTTAAGACGGAGGGAGTATTAATTGTTGATATTATTTAGATCTGATGGTTATTTTTGATTTAAAACGCCCCTGGTTTTAAAATAATCGTGTCATTAATTTTCCTTAATGTTATCAATTACTCCGTATATCTTCTTACTTAGTGCTTTGAAAAATTAACTTTTAAAGCTGCACTTCTCTCTCACCTCCATTGAAGTAAACTACAATTCCTCTACTGGCGGTTACTGAGTTTTATCTCCATTATCGAAGCAGCTTCTGAAGTAAGTTTCTTTTAATCATCGATTATCAGTTTGAAAATCTAATTTATTAATATCAATTCAATTGTTAGTATAGTCTATTTAATCAATTCAATTGTTAGGGTTCAAAGTTGGATTATTCAACTAAAATTACTTCTTGATTTTTGCAGCTTGACAATGGGAACATATCTTAGTAAACCTAAAACTGAGAAGGTGTCTGAAGATGGTGAAAATCATAGAGTCAAATATGGGTTGTCATCCATGCAAGGGTGGCGTTCATCTATGGAAGATGCGGTAAGTTCAAATTATGGCCTTTAAACTATCAAAATCACCTATTACCTCCGTTTCCGTTTCAAATTATTTGCGACGATTTTATTTGGCGTAAAGTATGAGTAGAAAATTTTTAATCGTTGCATATAATTTGAAATGGAGGCTGTCTTTTATGGACTGTATATTTATATGAAGGAGAATTTTTTTTATGGATTGTATATTTATATGAGAACATTTGTTCTTTTGTTTATTTTTTTTTTATCATGGTTTGGTGTAGGGATAATACATATTTTTGGTATATGAACTAGAATGAGAAAGTGAACATGAAAGTGAAACCTTTTACCGTAATTTGATTAGGAAAAAAAACAATTGAGTAGAATTTTTTCGCCGAGCAAGTTTATGGATGCCTGTAGTAGGGGTGGAGAGCATTAAGGAACAAGTTGAATGCTGGCTGTATTATCTGCTTTCATCAAAAAGCTAGGTTTAATACCGACTTGGATCTTCTCTTCAGGACCGGAATGCACTTTGTTCTATTTCATTTGTCCACAATAAAAGTATAGCTCTAAAAATCGGGCTAAGTTGCATTAAGAAGAGATATTTGTTGAGAATAGCTGGTAGGATTCCAAATGGATGCTGCTGAAGATGACGATCCTTTCTGAGAAAGGCTCCAATTTGACTAAATATATAACTGTTTAATGAAAGAAGCTCAATTTCGCAGCAATTAGCTTGAAAATTTATTTCATATTATTAAGGGCGGGTGATATCTGAAATGTGTATTGAAATCATCTAGCAGGCGCATAGGCGCATGTAGATGTTGGTGGGTGTTGTTTATCTTTCACTCTCTTTCTACTATCCAATGATTGGTTTACCAAGGACAAAGTCTGTGAGCTTGTAAAGGTTAAAGGAGGCTAATGACTTATTGAGTTGGTTTGTGCTAATCCTTGCTAAACTTTACTTTGGCATGTATCACCTTTGGTCTAATTCTAAATTGGTGCACCCTGGATCGAGTATATATGGCTGGGAGAGTTGGAACTGTAAATGGCATTGTTCATTCTGCAAGATATTTAAGAACTTGCTGTCTCTAAATTTTTTAAAGTTCTGAGAAAGTTATGTAGTTAACTTCTCACCATCAACTCAAAAAATGAAAAAATTGCTCTGAAGAATTACCGCTACTACCTATTCTTCTTCTTCTTCTTCTTCTTCTTCTTCTTCTTCTTTTTTTTTATTTTTTTTTTATTTTACTTTATATTTTATTTTATTTAAAATCCAGTGTATGAGTAATATGTTTTACTTGTCTACAGCATGCAGCTCTTCCAGATTTGGACAGTTCTACATCTTTCTTTGCTGTATATGATGGCCATGGAGGTAAATATTTATGTGTTTTTCCCATTACATACACACATCAGTGAATAATGTAGTAGACCGGACTTGGGGAAGGGCACTTTTGGTCATGTAAATTAGCTTGGAGAGGAAGGCCGTGAGTGAGTTTCTAGAGGTGAGAGAGGGAAAGGAAGTGATGACCGATGTATACCAAGGTGCTCAGTCTAGGACTAGGAGAGAGAATAAGCTGATAACTGGTTGGGTTTATTTTACTTTATGTTATTCTGTAGTTGGAGTGTCCAACCACTTGAAGCTCTGTGATTATAAACCCACTTGATTATATAATCACATCAGATAGCAATGTGCTTTCATTTTCCTTCTAAGCTCTCTTCTTCTTTCTCAATTCTACTGATCTGATGACAAAATACCTGGCATTACAGCTCAGCCTTCACATATATCTTGCCTTTTAATTAGTATTTAGTTGCTAATTTCTATTTTAATCACTCTTTGTTGTGGGAAAGTAAATTATTGGATTTCTACAAAATGGGGGCCTGGAATGTTGTGGACAAGATGGCTGAAAAGATCTGGTTTGATAATGATCTTGGTTTAATCAGGCTGTAGAAAATAGTTACTTTGCATTGATAGTCATACTTGTTCGTAGGGTGATGGTGGTTCATATTAGCTGTATGACACATTAAACGCCTAAACTGACTTGGATGATTATTGAAAGGCATGAATTGTTTTTAGATACACAAATTTCTGAAAATTTTCAACCAATTTTCTGCTTCAAGCATTTCACACCTTTCTTCACATTTATGAGTTGCTGTTTCTGGGATTCTTTCGAAGTTTTCATGTACGCTGAAACAGAGATGTAAGGAGTAGAGTATTTTGGTATTATAAAATTCTTTCGTCATGATTTTTAATCTCCCATGAATGCTCTTCTTTGTTTTTCCATTCTATGTCATAGCATTGATGAACAAATTTCTTTCTGTTTGACTAATAGAAGGGTTTATGGGGTGTCTCCTTGTGTGATGAGTCTTGAAGAAATGGGGAGGGTATACCATACGTTCTTCGTTTGACTGGTTGATATTCCATTTACTCTATGCTCTCTCTCTCTCTCTCTCTCTCTACGTGTTTATGAACAGTTGCACCTCTGAAAAGATAAGCAGAACAGTGCTTTTGCCATAATTCAGTATGTTCAACCCTCCATCTCCTCTTATCTTCACCTTCTACATATTGTTTTAATGAAAATGTGTACTAAAGTTCAGGCTCTTTCATTTTGATCTTGGAATTTACAAAGTGCTTTGCTGGAGACTACAAATTATGGCAAAAGCACTGTTCTGCTTATCAGTTTTTCACACACAAGTAAGAGTAAATGAAATAAGAAAACTAGTTTAACTGGTATATAACTGAGTTGATTATGACGCATTTACCAGCTATTTTATGGCAGGTGATTGAATCTTTATTTTATGCTTTATGGGCTTGCAAAACATACTTAAGTTTTACATAGTTTCGACTATGGCATGCTTAGATATTCTGACAGTCTGAGACATTTGATTGCCAGCTTAATCTTCTTGGGGTGTTTCCTATCTGTTTCCTGATGCTACGTAATGTTTCTTGCGTTTCTGAGAGCAGGGATATTTGAAAGGAGAAAGTTTCTGTGCTTCATAGTGATTTATGCATATTGTGTATGCCTTAAATATGGGTCAATATATTTTTTTTTCCCTTTTTAAAGTGTTTTTTTTATTTTTTTTTATTTTTAATATACTCTATATTCTAGATTTTTTATGATCATTTATATTGGAAAAAGGAATATTAATTTAGGCTAGTTATTGTTGCTTCCTAAGGATTTTGGAACTGAGGTGCTGACAATTTTACTAATTTATTTGATTATTCTGATTCCACTTCACAAGTTAGCAGTCGATGTTTATGCTTGAGAATGTGAACTAATTAAGTTGTTAAGTCTTAAGAGACAGCGACAGCTCAGGATTGGAGGAAATACGTGGACTGGGAAGTGAGAATATCTTTTTGATGGTCAACAAAATCATATTTTCTGTCTATTGAAGTGCTAGAATTTGTATTTGATTTTGTGAGAAAATCCCTACCTATGAGCTTGTTCTGTTCTGTCTACTGTGAACTTGAGGAGTGTATGGGAAATTGGAAAAACGTGTTTAGTGAAGAAGGCCCCACCTTGTGTGTGGGTGGAGGTTCAAGGGTCAGATACTAGTTGAGAGATACATGACTACTCTTTCCATAAGTCATGAGTTTTTTTTTTTTTTTTTTTTTTTTTTTTTTTTTTTTTTGATGTCCAGCTTAAGGAGAAACTTTGTAATATTTGTATGTCCTATGTTCCAGAGTATCTAGACAGTCACTGGTCTTGCACAATACTGAATTGGTTAGTACCTCTGTTCATGTATCAAATATGAGCTAGAGTAATGGATTGGAAAATTCTGTTCCTACCCATACTTGCACAGCATAACATCTTAGTTCCTCCAATGGATAGGGTGGGTGGTGTGACTTTTTGTAAAATAGGTTGATGACCATGAGCTGGCCATTCTTTAGAAGATGATTGTGAACTTTGGTTTGTGATGAGGAATAAGTCAAACCTTTGTCACATGTATATTCTGGGTAAGAAATTAGAGTAGAGATTAGAAAGTTTGAAGCTGACTAATAATTATGATGGAGGTGGTCTAAAGAAGGTTTTCTCAGTTTGAGTTTGTTTTTTATTGCTGTTATGAATTGTGAGGATGTCTTGTCCTCTAACTTTACTTATCTTTTATCTTCAAGAAAAAAATTCCTCTCTAAAACCTGAAGGAAAATATGGCTGATGTTATTCCTTCCATAGTAAATTGTGGTGCTATACTTCTTCTTTGCTTCCCTATCTTTCTTCTTTCATAAGTGATATGGTCTGCTTCATATACTGAGGAGCTTGTAGGCCTGCTTTCTCCTCATATATGCTGTGACAACTCATTATGCATGACAGAGTTTTACTTTCTTCACTTTTGTTCTCTCTCTCTTTCTCTCTCTCTCTCTGTCTCTCTCTCTCTCTCTTTCTCTCCTTTTTTATTGGTTGAAAGCTTTTGAAGTTTATCTTATAAATGGAACTTCAATTTGGAAGAGTGATGTAATGAACTGATTTTCTGAGTTTATATTTCTGATTTAATCATGCAACAAATAAGGATTAAAGCTTGGATATTGATTGAAAATGGCAAGGATTACAAAAGATAGGTTTAATAGCTTGAGGCTATTAATCTCCAACACTGAGTTTAGCTCACAACTCTCCAACAATGGCTTTAGGCCATAACTCTCTCGAGGGTTCACACCAAATTTCTGCCTATCTTCGTTCTACCAGTCTCTATTTATTTATACTACTTAGCTAAATTGTACAGCTTTAATTACTAACTTCACCACCCCTTTGTCACTATCCTAATATGCCAACTAGTAACTGCAGCCTTAAGTTGCTGTTTCTAGGTGTGGTTGTGCCTCACCACCTTGATTGAGATAGTGCTCAGAGGTCTCAGACCCTGTCCTTTTCTCTGCTGGCTGTTGTTTGTATAACCCACATGTGGCTTGCTCTGATTCTTTACAAGTGACTTGCTGGTTCAGCTGTTAATTTAAAGATTTGTTAGTGTTTCTGTATTCTCATAGTACAGTAACCACTCTGTAGGAACTAGGGGAACTAGATAAACAATACTTCTAAATAATTCATGGAGGTTCTGCTTTCCCGTAGGTGTTTGTTGCAAAGAGTGCAAAGTGTGAGAGCGTGAGAAAGGAAAGGGGGGGGGGGTGTGATGGGGTGGAGAAATTTTTTTAAGGCATCTGGAATTTGTTTCTATGAATTTTTTTCTTCTCACCTCATTTCTCCCTAGAAAAAAGGACAGCCTTTGCTGAGGATGGATGAAATTTATAGATAGGATGATAACAGTGAAAATCAACATTAAAGTTGCCCAAGACATACAAGAATATGACAAGTGAAAGACTTAGATGCTGCAATGCATTGGGTTTAGGGAAATCGGTATTATTGGTAGGTGCATAATAAGTTTTTTGTTAGGATTAGCTTGAAAAGAAGGCAAGTGAGTAAATTAGAGGGACAGTAGGGAACTGCTTTACTTCAAAAAAATGATTTTATTTTAGAGTTTGCTTATGGTAATGTCCACTGTTTAGCAACTCGAAGCTCTGGGGTTCTGGTTCTCCTTGGTGATAATTTAATTGCTGCTTAAACAACCATATATCAATAATTTCCTAAATTCTCAATTTCTCATCTACTCAATTTCTTCATTTTATTCCCTGATTTTCCAATCTATTGAAAATGCCAATGACAATCAACGCATTTTCCTATGCTTTCTCTTTTTTTTTTTTTTCCCATTTGTTTTTATTTTAAATCTTTTGCTTTACTTGTATTCTTTCAGCTTGTGCTTGAACCACTGTCAAGTACTGATAGATAACTTTTTCACAATGCGTTGCAATTTAATTCTAAAGTCTGGGTTTCTCATTTGACAGGGAAAGCAGTTGCTAAGTTTTGTGCAAAGCTTCTTCACAAGGAGTTACTTAATGATGAAGCGTACATGGAAGGTGATTTGGAAATAGCACTCCGTAGAGCTTTTCTCAGGTTATTTTCTTTTTCAAACAGGTCTGCATTGTATTCGATCTGCATTTTATTCAACTCATTAGAAGGTTCATGTACTATAAAGATGGTTTTAGATTTTTATGTGTCAATTTGGAACTTGAAAGTTGACTAGAACATACCATGGTTGTACCGTTGTAGATAAGGCCTCTTACTTGAAAACTGTGTCTATTACATCTAGAGTAATCTGTGTCGAAATTATCTCAAAGGAATATTTTATCTTGGTAGTGAAACCACCTATCCTATATTATGTTAAAGTTGACAAACCTGATTAATGTTTGGTTTTATTGAATCTGCTCAGTCACTCATTGTAGGGAATAGTTTCAAGCCTTTAAAATCCCACTAACTTGAACCCCACTGTGATCATACACTAAAGTACGGTGGCGTCCAAAAGGGAAGAAGATAGAGCAAAAGAGTCGCCAACAAGTTTTTAAGGAACTTGTAAACCGTTCACGAGGTGAAGGTTACACCCCTTAACGATCCAAGAGATCGTCAACTCCATAAGGTCATGAACCAAATAAGGGTTCGGGGATGATGGTACAAATCCAACCTAAAAAAGATTGAACCTGCCCTAATAATAGGCCTCTACTTTATTCTGCTTGTATTCATGTGCGTTTTCTGACTAACATACAATCAATAGGATTAACCCTAAACCTGTTTAATCTATGTTGGTTGAATATAATGCACAAAGAAACTATTATTGGCGATCACTTGAATTATAATCAAAGTTAACCCTAAACAAGAATATTAAATATCTTATTAAGCGTGATTGCAAATACAAAATTCCCTTTAAACATGCATAAAAAGGTGATCAAGCAATAAAATAAATATCAAGCAACATAATAAATAATCAACATCATTAATGAGAATAATATCAATCATAATCAATGATAATCATAATCATGTTAAAGCATAGCAAGATCCTAGGCATGATACTAACAAGATTAATAACAAACCCTAGCATGTCACTAAGCAATAAAAATCAAATCTTTAGCCCTAACATGATATTAACAATCTAAATATTAGGGAGAATATAGGAAGCATCGTAGAAATCATACTTGATATTAAAAATTACCCTAGACATGATACTAGGAATATCATAATAACAATGTAAACATGATTTCTACATCATAATATCAATAAAATCAATTAAAGTACTTACTTGGATGCCTCGTACCCCTTTCTAATAACAAAATACACACGTTAGTAACTTCAAGGAAAATAATAATCAAAACAATTAAATTAAATAATTTAAATAGAGATTTGGGACCAAACCCTTAGAAATTAAAACCTTTCACGTCTAGGGCGAAGGCAACTTCGAATATGGCTAGGTGTTTCTAGATCTTGTGAATGCGGAATTTTGTATGAAAACCAAAGTTTAGAAAAGAGAGAGAGAAAGAGAATAATCAAGAAAATCTTGATGAGTGTTGGTGATTGAAAAAGGGGAGATATGACCTCTATTTATAGGAAAAAAAGAGAGTCGAAGAATTAAGAAAAGAATCCAAATTTGAATCGAAATAAAACTCGTAGACAGCAGTTTTTGCGGGATTTGTTTTTATTATATCTTTTGATCCAGGAATCGGAATAAGATGAATAAGATGTCATTGGAAAGATCTTGAAGTCTACTTTCTAACCCAATTGGAATCAAATTAAAATATGTTGTAGAATAAAATATATGAATGAAGTAGTGAGACGGTGTCAGTTTTGGATAGAGTTTGATATCTTATTCATATCTTTTCCGTTATAGCTCGGAATTATTATTATAATATATCATTGGAAAGATAATTTCAAGATCTATCCAACCATATAAAATTTGGATAAATAATATGAGGCACAAAAATAATATCTGACTGTCTTTGACCATGTTTAAATCCGAATAGAATTAGGACTTTAAAAAAGGAAAGTTTTATAAAAAAAAAGAAAGTTTATATTTAAATCAAATTCCTTAATCTTATCTTTTCAAAAAAGGATAATTAAGATACTTTAGAAACTTATAGAAGATTTTAATCAATCCTAATTAGTTTAGGATTAGGATTAAACCTTTGGACCCTCCTCATGATCATTGGGTCGTAGGTAAAATCCGGTTTGGGCCCAGTTTAGTATTTTGGCCATAACTTCCTCAATATTCATCGGAATTGGGCTTATAATATATCGTTGGAAAGGTCTTTTCAAGCCCCATCCAACTACACCATTATTGGACCCTTATCATGGACCAAACTAAACTGGAATGGACGTTTTCATAAAATAGAGTGGGTTTTCGAAAACAGAAAGAAAGAATTTTAACAAAAACTAACCGCAACACTAGACTTTTCACACTTTCACCTCATTCGATTATGGTTTGACGTGAAAGGTATTCATCACTGGGTTTGGTTTTGGGGAGACACAAATGGGTGTCTACACTCATCAAATCACTAAATATCGTTTGCTTCCTCTTGCCCGAAAAGGTGTTGAAGTGGGCCAACCTTCTCATATTCATTCTCTCTGTTTCTCATGGTTGTCAAGTGACTCCAGGTCCTCATCAATACTCTCTTCCTTTTAGGTGGAGTGTTTGGTTCACAAATTTTAGGAATGAGGTATGAGTTTAGGCAGTCTAAATCCATACCGTGTTTGGTTGATAAATTTAAGAATTTTAAACTATACCTCAAACCCTACACCGTGTGTTTAGTTGATAATTTTGAGAATTTTTAAACCTTTACCTCCTTTTGGAATTGAATGGAATGAAATAGAATCCATTCCAATGTTTGTTTGTGCATTTTTTGCCATAGAGTCTCATACTAACGGTATCTGACTCTATTTTAAAACCCTACAATCTCATACCCATCTCCACCCCAAAGACTCTAAAGGTATTGCATTCTAAATACCAACTCTAACTAGTTACTAATCCATTTCAATTTCATACCAAACAAGTATAGCAAGGTAATGGGGTTCTTAATCCATATCACCATGGTATGGGTTCCCAATCCATTTCATTCCAATTTATTGAACCAAACGACCCCTAAGATATGGGATTGAGAAACCTAGGGCAGAGGTAAGGTTGGTTCATATCAATACTTTCTGTATAAAAAACTTCATTCCAATACCAAACATATGCTATTAAGAATCAAATACCAGTACCAAACCCATATCATCTTGATTTCGTTCCTAATTTCAACCCCATACCCTCGATGGAATTGTTGAGCTAGTTTACGAGTTTCACTTGTGGGTTGTGCTAAAGTACTTATCCGTTCTAGTTTTTTTGTGTTTTTTTTTTTTTTTTTTTGTGTTTTTTTTTTTTTTTTTTTCCAATAGGCATTTTCCTTATAATTGCCTTTCTATCTGTCTTTATATTGATTTTGGACTTGTGATAATGTCTGAAATTCTTTGCCAACTCTAAAAGCTGGTTTATATCAATGCCAACCTGATTCATAGTTTCTAGAATTGCCTTTTTCCATTTCCGTCTTTGCTTTGTGCTACCTAATTGGTAAGTCAAGATTGATCCAATGGACAATTGGACATACAGAAATTTTAGGCTCTTATTTTCATTACATTGTTACAAAGGACATATTTGATGTAGTCACTTCTACTTTGGATTTGAAGATTTAATGGATTAGTGATTCGTTTGAAAAGATGTGCTTCTAAAACATTTCTATTGTATGAATTGAACCCATATATTTTATGATTAATTAAATTCCCCTCTCAAATTTTGTTGATTAGGCAACATTAATTGCTATTTGTTATTAGGTGCAAGCTTACCAGAGATAGGTCTGACAGATAGTGTCCATGGTCATCTTTCACGACATTCAATGATGTTGATCTTAACAAGTGAAGCACCTTGTTTTCTCTTTGATGATTATTCCCATCATATGTGTATTTAGGACTGTATATTAGCTCTTTTACTCTGTACTTTGAAAGACTATTTTATATAATATATTCCCTCCGTGCTTTAATAAGTCTTACAGTTTGACCAAACACGCATGCCGAGATACTACTTTGACCATCAATTGATCTAATTATATGTAAATAAAATCATAGTAAATTTTATAATATGAAAATATACATTATAACGAATCTGATAATATATAATACAATAACATTTGTTTTTTTATATATTGGTAAATTAATCAAGTCAAACCCATTATGGGGATCAGTAAAAAAAGTCAAACTGTAACACTTATTAAAACACGGAGGGAGTAGTATACTTTCTATGTTCTTTAAATTTTGCAATATTTTACATTGTGATTGAAATGTAAGGAAAGAGTATGTGGGGTCGAGTAGATTCATCTGTATATATACTTTCACAATGTCAACATTTTATAATTATAATTGAGTTTAAGACTGTGCTTTGGGAAGCTTATTTCTCTCCATTTTTTTTTGTTCGGTTCATTCCATTTTAGTATGTTATTTTTTATTCCATAATTGTTGCATACATCCTCATTCTCTCTCTTACTTTATTCACCATTTTCTTACACAAACCCTTTTTTTTTTTTTACCTTCTCTCTGCCTTTACCCTACTTTATCACACCTTCATGTTCAATCAATGAAAGCCTTAATCCCATAAGTGGGCCGGCTACATGAACCAAAAGTGATTATTCCATGTAGATCACACCCTCGTGTTCAATATTTCCTTAAACTGCATATTGTGTAGAACATTAAAGAACAACCGAGGGTGTTAAGACACGAACAAATATGGCTCATTTTTTGCTCACTTTGCAGAATGGATGAAATGATGCGTACAAACAAAAAATGGAGAGAATTAATTTGGGAGGATAGAGAAAAAAATGATGGGATTGATGATGAATTGTTTCTCATGAGTGGTGAAAATGAGGCTGAAACTGATGCGGTATCAAATGAGGTAAGTACATTGTTTTGGACAAACTAGAACATGGCCTTTTTTCTATCAGATTCAACTTGACCAATATATGATGCTATGAGTTGGCATGTATTTTTGCTTGTCAACTGTTGCTTATTGGTGGATTGATAGCTTCTTTTCTGCGGCTAGTAAAACTTAAATGCCATCGATGTTTCTTATAAAGGTAAAGCTTGCTTTTCTGTGATGATCAACAATTATTTGTTTTAATTAGTTATATCTTTTATGCTTATTACTTTATGTAGAACCATCATTTGATGTCCCCTCTTCTATTTGTTTATTTTTATGAACACGATTTTGGTTCTTTGACTCCCATTTTCTTTGATATACGACCAGGAGTCTGATTCTGATTTGGAGGAACCAACATCTGGTTGCACGGCATGTGCTTTAATAATCCAAGATGACAAGTTAGTCGTTGCTAATGCTGGTGACTCTCGTTGTGTGATGTCTAAGTGTGGTCAAGTAATCCTCTCTCTTCCCCTCCTCTTTCTCTTACTATGCCCTTCCCCTCTTTACCCCTCACCCAGTGTAGCAATTAAAAGAGTAGATATGTTTCTTTGCCATACATGCTGTATTTGTGATATTTGCATGCCTTCCAAAAAAAAAAAACAAGAGATCACCATTCAAAATTGTTAGTGGGTCGAGATTAGGTCAAGATCAAGGTCAGGGTCAGGGTGTAATGTTTTTTTCCAGTTGTAAAAGGTCATTAGTGGGTCACGTTAAACGATGAATTGTTTATTTTGATAAGAAAATTATAATGAAGTAATGGTTAAAAAATCTATGTATGTATAGAATATATGAAGTATCAATTAAATTTACTTACAGTATGATTAATACGAGCAATCTGAATTTGAGTATTATTTAGTAAATTCGAGTGACTACTTTAGGTTTCATTTTATAAAAAAGAAGATGGTTAAACCCAGTTGTTACTCTCAAGGAAGGTTATTAAAGAGGCTGAGAGAAACTAAAGGGCAACTAAGGAGCTGCTTCCAAATTATGGTGAGCTTAGACTTATATTATCCAATAATCAAAGTGGATGGAATCCAATATTGCCTTATAATTGTCTTAAGTAAATCACCTAAGGAAAATTTTAAGCACAGAGGGGAGAGAGAGAGAGAGAGAGGCACAAATGTATGCTACCACAAAAGAGAGAGAAAAGAAAAGAGAACATTCGACCCTATTTGAGTTTGTTGATATGTCCGCGACAATATTTAATATAATGTGGTGGTCACTAAAACCCTATAATGACCCTATTATGCCTCTGTTTCATGAAGAGTAGAAGGGTGAAAACCATTAATGTTGCCTGCGCCCGACCCTTTTTTTCTATTGACAACCCTGTCCTATATAACCTCTTCTAAGCAATTTTTTCCCAGGGAAAAGATTGGGGAAATGACAAGGTATACTAGGTTCATTGCATAAAATGTCATGCATATTTGAGATGAATGGCACGTCTTGTTGTTCCTTTTTTATAATAGGAATGTCCATCATTACTTATATGCTCCGCTAAGGATGTAAGATAATCATCCCAGTAACTAGTTTTTTCTGCATCTACGATGCTGATCTTTTTGTACAGGCTTATGAATTATCCAAGGATCACAAACCTGAACTTGAGGCTGAGCAAGATAGGATCCTGAAAGCTGGTGGTTTTATCCATGGTGGACGGATAAATGGATCCTTAAACTTG
The DNA here is from genome assembly GCF_001683475.1 of Chenopodium quinoa. Lineage (NCBI taxonomy): Eukaryota > Viridiplantae > Streptophyta > Magnoliopsida > Caryophyllales > Amaranthaceae > Chenopodium > Chenopodium quinoa. The sequence goes on along the minus strand of NW_018742738.1, from coordinate 10,847,348 downwards.
ACAAGAGCCATTGGTGATATACCTGTTGGAGCTATTTGTCCATTAGAAAGCTGTCAGTGTTTTTATTGCTTTCCTCGCCTCTTGGGGCATTCAAAATAAAACCTATTGTGTGCAGGAGACATGGAATTCAAGCGTAACAATGTATTGCCAGCTGAAGAGCAAATAGTTACTGCAAATCCTGACGTAAACACTGTATGTACAATGTTGCATGGACACATCTATTAGATTGTATATAGTATAAATATTGCATGTAGTTTTGCAGCAGAGGAATCTAGAGTTCTTCTGTCTAGAAAACTGTTGCCATGGACAATTTTTAATAACGAATTGTGGGTTTGTGGCTCACTTCTTGTGACCTGTTATGTTTCACCTACTGTAAAATGACAATTTATCAATTGTTACCACTTATGTAATCATTATTATCCCTCTTCAGGTTGATCTTTCAGAAGATATAGAGTTCATTGTGATCGCATGTGATGGAATTTGGTATGCCTTTTGCTTGATCTATTGCGGTAACAATCACTTTTTGCAGAAGTTAGCTTTGTTGGTTCTGTTAGTTAATTGAACTTTTTTTTTTTTGAAAGGCTAGTTAATTGAACTTGATATATTCTTTTTTTGATAAATTTGAAAAGTTATCCATGCACATGAAATTCTTAAATGTGATATTCTGTTCAGTGCCCAGGTGATAGGATTATTTTTTTTGAATAATTCTGATCCTAAAGTAACCAACAATTGTGAGTAGCTTACAGAGTTATTGTGCTCAACTGCTCACATGTTGGAATTTGGTATTCCTTGTGCATGATTTCTTGCAGGCCTTAACTATTACTCTTTGCAAAAGTTGAAATAATTGGCTCTTCTATTAGTTGATTTAACTTTATATATTCTCGTTTTGATAACTTTGAAAAATTACCCATGCAAATGAAATTCTGAAACTTGACTTTCTGTTTAGTGCTCAGTTAATAGATTTTTTGTTTTTTTAACCTAAAGTAGCCAACAATTAGGGTAGCTTACAATCTTCTTTATTTGTATCTTCTTGGATGCACATGCAAATGGTGTATGTTTTGTCAAATGTCTGGATATACTGGGTTGTAGCAAAATTTCTCTTTAAAACAGCAGCTATGATGACTTTGAATGATATCATAGATAAATTTTATTTTAATTTTACCTAGTTTATTATTTCATGGTTTTGCTGCTGCTTCTCTCTCTCTCTCTCTTTTTTTTTTGTTTTTTGTGTGTGTGTGTTGATTTATTGTCTTATTTCATTGCTCAGGGACTGCATGTCAAGCCAAGAAGTAGTAGACTTTGTACATCAACAATTGAAATCGGTAACTCTTAATTTACTCTCTTACAATAATGTCTTATCTGACTTGTCCTAGTATTTAACTGCAAGTGCTTGTAACACTGCAGCAAACTAAACTTTCTGTCATAAGTGAACGGCTATTGGACAAATGCTTGGCGCCTTCTGTTGGTGGTGAAGGTTGTGATAATATGACCATTATTTTGGTTCAGTTGAAGAAATCTGCAACCTCCAGTTCCGGTGTTGATACTGAACATCCTTTTTCTGATAAGTTACATGTAAAAAGTTGAAAATTTTCTTTTCATAAAATGATACACCAGATTTTCTTTTCCATTGACTATGTACTCTGTACATAGAAGTATAGTGTATGCTTTTTTGTTCATGTTTTTGATGTCAAACAAATTGTGGAAGGGTTGCTAATTGAAGATGTAGTGTAAGCAGAAATACCGTTTACATCTCAGGTGAATTCACTTAGTTGAAATAGTTTATACTACATACAATGTTACTATCACACTGTACTTCCAACTACGTGTATTTGTTCAATTTATTTTTGTTCTTTTTGAAATGGGATGTGTTTTATCACTTTTATGACATTGTTGTTCAAAGCTATTTTTATTTTGACATTTTTTGAAGAAAAATGTACACAGTTGTTAATGGTCTCATAAAAAACACATAAGGGAATGTTTCAAAAATAGCTAATGTTTTCCTATCTCAAAAAAACCAAAAGTCAAAAGTACCAAAACACAAAAAGGACAAAATTGCGTATGAAATGAAAAATAAATGCAATAGAGAAAATCAGGCATTCTCTTTAGGGATGGTAATGGATCGGAGATGGGTCGGATGATGCTTCACCCACCCCCATCCACCAACAATTCATCTGTCACTCAATCCATGCATCACCTAATTTACCTACATCCACATTCGATCCATCCATCGTACATGGATGAATCAAGTGGATCGGATGATAAGTCAGGTGAAATAAAAAAATAAAAATACAATTTTGCACTTTCATAAATAAAATAAAGATTAGACAAAAAAAAAGTGATTAATTAATTAAAACCATACATTGTTCTAATGCCTTTTCCTTTTTTACTTTTTTTTTTATAATCAATTCCTAACATTATAAGTAGACATTACATTATTAAAAAGATATGTTTATATATATATCAATTTAATGGGTGGGTGGGTCAGGTTATGGGTTGGATGTCTCATCACCCAACTCTGACCCATTCCGTTACCTGGCTCAACCATATATCACCCGCTTAAATTCGGATTTTCATCCATATAAGTAATGAACTAATGACTATGGAGTATTATATATCAATACATGTCATTAGTTCATTCCTTATCATCTCACTTTTATAGGTATGATAACTCATTGATAAATCAAAATTTATTTGGCTTAAAGATTAAAAATAAACAAGAACTAGTCTTATTAGAAAACTAATATTCGGTAAGTGCTAATGACATTATATGAAAAATGACACATGAACCAATAACTTAATATTGACCCAATAATAAGGTAAATAACTCAATAATTACTCTAGTTTAGAAATGACCCTATTTCTTGAATATAAAAAATATATGGTTAGTTCAACCCAAATTTAGCCTACATGAAAAATAATCTAAATTAGAATTGACCAAATACGTACGGAATCAATGTTATCCTATTCCAATTGAACCGAATTCAATCGAACCAAAATCAATTCGACCCAAAATTATCCAACCTTAAATTATCCAGTTCAAACTTGTTTTAAACCCGATACAAATTTATCCGAATCGAATATAAATGGATCTCGAACCGAGGCTGGGTAACCTTAGCCTGAACATGACCTACTCGAATCTATCGACATGTCGTGGGTCAACCCTTACTCCATCCTATTACCTAATTTGACATCCCTTACTCCATCATATTGAAGTTTATTCTTGTAACACTAAAAATTTGTGCCTGGGCTAATAAACTACTCACCCTGTCAAAAAAAAAAAAAAAATATAAAAAAATAAATTATATAGAGCTACATATTCTTAAATCTTACTAATAATTGGACAGAAAGAAGAAAGTAGTAATGGTTTAAATAAAATACTCCTATTTTAAATCACAAGATTTACAAAAGGAATATTCTGTTGTAATAATGAGAACAAAGTAAGATATAGCATGTGTTCACTGCTTAGCTACCTGAATTCTGATTAAGACCTGATCCCGAACAACACGTCGGCCAGATTCAAAGAGGGAAAGTGTAGATGTACTTCTTCGTACTCTATTGAAAACAATAATGAGTACTCCGTTGTTGAGACTTGAGAATTAAAGAGTTAGATATCATGCCTGCATGGGCGGATCTAGAACCCCCAGATTTTTTGAAAAAAAATTATAAGTTTTGATTTTTTTTTTGAAAAAAAAAAAAAGGTTAAATTTTTTTTTGTGAAGTAAATAACCAAATATTTAAGTCTGGCACATTGGTAAGGGAGTGAGTAATAGCGTAGTGAGGTTCCTGTGGGTTCAAATCTAGTTGCCCTCATTTTTTTTTCCTTTCGATTTCTTCCGTTGTTCTTCCTGAGTTTGTCCATAGTAGGGTCAGTAATTTTAGGAGTAGTAGGTTGGTCCTTTTGTTAAGTTAGAGAGTCAAATGAATTTAGAAGTTAATGAGTTTATTTAGTGGGTTTAATCATGGCATTATACTTCCAGTTTTTTAGCTTATTATTTATTGTTTGTTAGCCTACATATATGGCTCTTGTATTTGGTGAATTAAGCATGAAGAAATATTATTGAGTTCCTTATTTTACTTGCTTCATACTTATCTAATATTATTATTATTTTTATCCTTTACTCCTCTTAATTCTTAAATCTTTATTTGTTTGTAAATTAATAATAATTAGATTAATTACTAATTTGTTTAATTAGTTTTGATATATTGTTGAATACTTGAATTGTTGACAAATTGAATTTTAGAAACTTAGAATTTAAAATTTTTACTTGGTCTTTTAATTGATAATTAGAAAAAATTTCCATGGTCAAATTTGTGTTTATTGGGGACTTGGGATTTTTGTTTTATGTGTAATATTGATTTTTTGCACTAGAATTGTAGATTTATCATTTATAGAATTACTAATGTATTAGCACGCTTTCAAAGTATAAAACTAAAAAAATGCTTTTGTAGGGTTTTTTTTTTTTTAATTTTTTTAATTTTTCATTTTGTAACTGTTTAATCCATCCATTTGCAATAAAAAATTTGAACTTATGTATTGAATATTTAATTAATATATGAACATTGTTTTGGGTAAAATTACCCCGCCACGTGGTCCAATGAGAATTGGACACGTGTCCATCTTATATTGGCCTAAATTGGGCTACTTACAAAATGACACGTGGAATCCACTGTCATCAAAAGGAATGACGGCTTTCAAAAGCCCAATTCCCAAAAAGCCACCAAAAGCGTGGGCAGCCCACCAAATCTAGGTCAAATGACCTAGGTAAGGGCACACTTATCAAGAATGATCCTATAAATAGGGAGATTTTCCCCATTTGTGGGACAGATTGAATTTATTACAAAATTACTAACATTCTCTTACATCAAAGAAATCTTTTGATCTCGGAATCTGAGAAGATCTCACCTTTATCTTTTTTATGTACTTTTTACTCACTCCTACACGTTCTAACTTGATCGTCGGAGGCGGAGCTCCAACCACCCGGAGTCTCCGTTGTTTTGCAGGTACAGGCGCTCCTCAACCAGTCTTTGAGTTGTAGCTCTCCCGAGGGACAAAAACACCCAAAACATTTGGCGCCATCTGTGGGGAGAGTACCTCAAGGATGGTTCAAGAGTCTGTACCACCTCTCGAACGTCCGGTAGATCAGTCGGAGAAGAGGATGATGATCCTCAAGTCGAAACCTACATTGCCAAAGATGGCTCTCTGATCACTAAACACATCCGTCCCAAAGACACTCTGGAACGGAGCGAGAGCCAGGTGGGTACAAACCGACCCCCTGGTCAGCCGGAAGGGGAAACCCACACCGGAGGTGGATCTGCCCCCGACACCCTAGACGAACTCATGAAATTCTTGACTAGTTTCAAGGGTGAAATCAAGGATCTTATCTCCAAAAGTAAGGCTGGCCCAAGTAAGGGAAAGTCGAAAAGGAAGACTCCTCTAGAAAAGAGGAAGCCAGTCAGAGACAGGCAACCGACTCCGTATCCAAAGGAGAAGGCAGTCGGGACCCTTGACTGGTCCAAGATTCTTCTACCTAAGAGGAATACCAACAATACCCGCCGGAGTGAACAGCCGGTGGGAAACAAAAAATCAACTGACGCTCGGGAAATCATTACCTGTAGAAGGAGTCAGCAGCTGTCTGAGTCAGCCTTTACATTGAGCTTTCCAGACATCTTCAAGAATACATCTGAAGGGAATATTCAATCTCTGCATGAGAGCCATACAGGCGGTAATACCGTCCACTCTGGCCCTCAGATGATTGGGAATGCACCGTATGTACCTCCTATAGTCTACGGTCAGTACTCCCCTCAATTCATGCAGCCGACCCTCTTTTGGGGTCAGGCGGCATTTAACGTCCAGCCTTTGGACTGGCAGCTCCGACTGCTCAAACTTGGTGAACAAAATTCTGCGTTCACCAAGGAAATAACCGAAGTTGCACAGCCGGTCAAGGTTAAAAATGTGTTGGTAGGTGCTTACGATGGCACCACCAACCCCGTGGATCACCTCATGGTCTACTCTAACCTCATGCACATGCAAGGGTTGGAGGATGCTATGTGGTGTCGGTGCTTCTTGGCTACATTGAAGGGCATTGCCCAACAATGGTTTGGCAACTTGCCAGCAGACTGCATTGACAGCTTCAAGAAGCTTGCCTTCCTGTTTGCTTCCAACTTCTCAATGAACATCCCTGCCAAGAAAACCAGTCTCGATCTGAGCACCATCCGGCAGGGAGACAAGGAGGGGCTTCGCTCCTACGTCAGGCGGTTCAACCTGGTAAGAATTCAAATCCAGGGGCTGTCTGATGAGGTGGCATACACATACTTCTTTAAGGGTCTGAAGGACAGGTCGACCTTTAAGTTCGACTTTCTCCGAAAGAGGGTTTTTACCCTTCAAGAGGCGTTGATAGAGTCGGAAAGCTTTATTCAAGCTACCGACCTCTGCTTGTCCAACCATCAGTCGGACTCCAAGAGGTTCGACAAACAAAAAGAGAGTCGGTCTGCTTAGCCGGCTTAGAAAGCTGAAAAGAGCAAAAAGAGAAAAGAAGTTTGGGCGGTTGAGGAATCTGATCAGCCGTCCAAAAAGAAAAAGAAAGAATTCAAACCATATGTTTCGCGGTATGAATTCAATAAAGACTGCTACACCATCTTTTCAGAGGTGAAGGATCGGCTCACCATTGAGAAGCCGAATCCTATGAAGAATTTCGTTCAGTCGCGGAACAAAAATAGATTTAATCACTTCCATTAGTAGGTGGGCCATGACACAAACGACTGCTATAGTCTTAAGCGGACGTTGGACCGTCTGGCGGACAAGGGCTTGCTGAAGTCCTATGTCCTGGTCCAAAGAGGTTTCTAAGACGAATCCAGGGCAGTTGTCCAAAACTGTCCAACCTACTAGTAGCTCGGATACCGACAAGGATGCGGTCTACACCATAGCAGGTGGCTTCGCGAGTGGTGGCCCGACCATTCGGGGCACCAAGGATCATCTGAAAAGGATGATCCATTCGGTCGATGATGGACAAGCGTCCTCTAGTGGAACATTCCCAGACGTCCTCATCACTAAAAAGGATCGGGGCAAAGTTCGTCGACCGCATGATGACCCAGTCGTCATCGAATGCAAGGTCGCCAACCATCTGGTTGGCCGGATCCTCATTGACACAGATAGCTCCTCTGATCTTATCAGCTACAAGTGTCTATCCCGGCTTAATTATATGCGGGATGGCTTGCGCGATGTCTCCCATCCACTAGTTGGCTTTGGGGGTGGGGTCGTGCACCTAGCCGGACAAATTGACATACCCATCCGGCTGGGAGAAAAGGGCCAAGGGCGACACATGGTCGTCCGTTTTTTGGTGGTTAAAGAGTTAACCTCCTACAACATCATTCTTGGTCGACCCAGTCTCAATGAGTGCAAGGCCGTCATCATCCCAGCCCTCATGCTTCTCAAGTACGAAAGGGATGATGGCACTGTTGGCTCCTTCAATGGGGACCAAAAGACGGCCAGGTAGTGCTATCTCTCAGACGTCAAGCCGACTGCAGCTGCAGCCGGTCAGCTGAAGGAGCCAATAGAACTTGACAACGTCAAGGACCCTGATTCACCCCCTCCAACAGCCGCAAAGAAAAGAAAAACTGAAAAGCTGGTGGAGGTGAAAAATGAGAAGAAATAGCAATCACTGACCGGGGAACGGCCAGATGATCTCCATCCCCAGCCAGCTAGAGAGCATGTTGATATTCCTCTGGACGACAGCCGTCCAGAGCGAACTGTTAAGGTGGGGACGGTTCCTTTTGAAAGTTTAGGTGCAGACTTGCACCACCTGCTGAAAGAATTCAAAGACATCTTTGCCTTTGAAGTGGAGGAGATGTCAGGAATCAGCCCGGATCTTGCCGTCCAAAAGCTCGCCGTGGATCCAAAAAAGAAGCCCATTCGATAGAAGAAAAGAAAACACGGTGAGGAAAGAAGTCAGGCGACAGCTGCCGAAGTTAAAAAGCTGCTGGACGTTGTAGGCGTCGCTCAAAGTGCGCCTACGTTAAAGCATGTGTGAATATGCTTGGCACTCTTAGGAAGTGGGAATTGACGTATACGATTAGGGACAAGGAAAGTAGGGAGCCACCAACAAGTTTTTAAGGAACTTGTAAACCGTTCATGGATCACAAAAGGCAACCACGATAAAGGGACAACGATTGACCCGTGAAGGTTACACCCCATTCATAATCCATGAGATTACTAAATCCATATGGTTCGGAACCACGAAAGGAGGATCGGGGATGATGGTACGAAGTGAGTTATGGAGTCACATTCGCCCGTATTGGCCTCTACTCGATTCTTATAGTGAAAAGCATTCTTGTGATCTCAAAGGCATACAAACAAAATATTCAATTTGCTCCAAACTATTATTAAGCTAAATTGGTTTAATATTAATGCAACACATTATTCTAAAATATTGTGATCATCTTGATTAAACAATAAAAAGGAACCTAATCCGGTTGTCCAAATTATCTTATTAGGCGTGATTATCAATTACATATTCCCTTTAACATGCAATATGGTGATCATAAAAATAATAGAATAAACATTAATATTGGAAGTAATTTAACAATAATAGCGTTAGTCAAATCAAATAATAAATAAACCTAATCATGATACTAGCAATATAAAAATAAAATAAGTAATTAAATTAATTAATTACTCACATTCCGCGTGTTCCTTTAAATTGCTACATCATGACTAAATTGTTAGTAACTTCAATAAAAAAATATAAATCAAATAGAAATTAAATTAAATAGAAATTAGAGTTGATTTGGTCCAAACCCTCGGTTATGTGTACCTTTCACGCCTTGGTTTAAGGACGGAACCTCGGGTTAAGTATGGATTCCTTGGAGTGCTTAAGGGAAGAATGGTGTAATTAGGAATATAGGTTTAAGGCTTAGAATATGGGAGAAAGAGAATAAAATAATTTTTGGTGTAAAAGAGAGGAAGAGAGAATGATTTGATGCCTCGAAGTGCAGCAATGAGGGTCTTATTTATAGGGAAATTGAGTGGGGGAACACGTAGAACCCTAAAAAGATAAAAACCCTAAAAATTAACACCGCGACACGGCAGAAAACACCGTGACACGGTGCCAGGCACCGTCAGACGGGGGAAGGCACCGTCAGACGGGGGAAAATCCCGTGACGCGGTGGACAACTAGAGTGACACGTGAAATATTTGACCTAAGTGAAACCGCGTGAAGGGTTTACGCGGAAAAGACACAAGAAAATTCCGTGACACGACACTGTCCACCGTGGAACGGTATAGTACACTGTGTCACGGTATGGGAAAACACGGAAAAGCACCGTGACACGGTGAGAAATACCGTGTCACAACAGCAGGTACCGTGTCACGGCAACAGGTACCGTGCCACGGTGGAATTTGACGCGAAAAAAGCTTCAAAAATGGCACCGTGACACGATGTACAATACTGTGTCATGGCACCAGGCACCATCAGATGGGGGAAGGCACCGTCAGACGGGGCACACTCCCGTGACATGGTGCTTTTGCACTGTGCGCGGTGATTCCAGTTTTTTACCCGTTTTTAAAATCATCATAACTTTTTATCCGTAACTCAAAATAAGGCATATAATATATCATTGGAAACCTTATCAAGGATAATTTCAAACTCAGTTAGAATCAGGTCAAAATAATATGTAGATTATAAGATATGGCCGTTTTAGTGGAAGGGTGTCGGTTTTGGGCCGAGTTTAGTGTTTTTCTCATATCTTTTTCATTATAGCTCGGAATTGGGCCTATGATATATGGTTAGAAAGCTTATTTCACGACCTATCCAAAAAATTAATAATTGGATCAAAATTATATAGCCATAAAATCAGTTTCTCTCGGTTTTGCAATGTGGACACGAAAAGTGAAAAATAGGTTATGGTTTAGGGAAATGAGCTAGAAATTGGATTGGTTCATGAAATATATTGGATAGAACATGTATTTAAGCACTCCAAATATTAAATACTCAACTTGACCAATAATGGCGGTGAAAGGTGTTCATCATCGGGTTTGGTTTTGGGGAGACATTTTTAGGTGTCTACAAAATCCCCCACTTTGACTGAGTTTGTAAAAACGTCAGTTTTGAAAACGATAGTCAAAGTAGTCGATAGGGACGGAGAATGATTTAAGACATTCTGCGATCCTAAATCACTTTTAAACGTCGATACCTACAGAAAAATGTTAGTTCTACAGATAAAAGAGTAAAGGGATAGAATGCTTATATAACACCAGTGTATCAGTGGCAAATGAGCTTGGTAGCTTCCTATGCTTGAAGGAATCTACCGAATGACGTTTGTTGAAATGCTTTCCATGCCTGAGGAAAGTCGACTGGCGAGTTTGGTAGCTTTCTATGCTTGAAGAAATCTACCAGATGATACTTTCCATGCTTGAGGAAAGCCGTCATATGAATTTGGCGGTTTTCTATGCTTGAAGAAATCCACCGGATAATACTTTCCATGCTTGAGGAAAGTCGACAGACGATGAGATTGTAAGTCTCTGTGTATCGAGAACCTTGCGCCGTGAAATGATGGTGGTTCGATTGTCCCCAAACGTGGGCTGTAATTGGTTCGCTTGTCCCCGAACGTGGGCTGTAAATGGTTCGCTTGTCCCTGAACGTGGGCTGTAGATGGTCCGCTTGTCCCCGGACGTGGGCTGTAGATAGTCTGCTTGTCCCCGGACGTGGGCTGTAGATAGTCCGCTTGTCCCCAGACGTGGGTTGTAGATGGTTCGCTTGTCCTCGAACGTGGGCTGTAATTGGTTAGCTTATCCCTAAACATGGGCTATAAATGGTTCGCTTGTCCCCGAACGTGGGCTGTAGATGGTCCGCTTGTCCCCAGACGTGGGCTTTAAATGGTTCTCTTGTCCTCGGACGTGGGCTGTAATTGAGACCTGCAAAATGAAATTTGCCAAGGGACTCGTATAGACTATGATTGACTTGACCAACTAACTTGACCAAGCTTTGACTTGACACGAAATGACATGTGTATAGATTGTGGTTGTGTGTGTATAGTTTGAGTGTGTGTGCACAGACACAAACGATCGAAAATGCAAAAGCAAAAAAATTCCGTGACACGGTGCCAGGCACCGTCAGACAGGGGAAAATCCCGTGATACAGTGGACAACTGGAGTGACACGGGATATATTTGACCTAAGTGAAAATGCGTGAAGGGTTTACGCGGAAAAGACACGAGAAAATTCCGTGACACGGCACACGTATCGTGACACGACAGTGTCCACCGTGGCATGGTACAGTGCACCGTGTCACGGTATGGGAAAACACGGAAATTACACGGAAAAGCACCGCGACATGGTGAGAAATACCGCGTCATGGCAACAAGTACCGTGTCACGGCAACAGATACTGTGCCACGGTGGAATTTGACGCGATAAAGCTTCAAAAATGGCACCGTGACACGATGTACAGTACCGTGTCACGACACTATAGACACCTAAAAATGTCTCCCCAAAACCAAGCCCGATGATGAACAACCTTTCACGGCCATTATTGGTCGGGTTGAGTATTTAATCTTGGAGTGCTTAAATACATATTTCCATTTCATAAACCAACCCAATTCCTAGCCCATTTTCCCAAACCGTCACTAATTTTCCTCTTTTCATGCCTTTAAACCCAAAATAATTCATTTCGTGTCCTTTAAAATCATTCATTTCGTGTCCTTTTATAAAAACGTTTAATCCAATTTATTTTGGTCCATAATCTGGGTCCAATGATTGAATAATTGGATGGGGTTTGAAAAGATCTTTCCAAAGATATATTATAAACCCAAATCCGAGTTATAATGAATAAGTTATGGCCAAAATACTAAGCTGAGCCCAAACCGAACCTAAGCCCACCTTACCTACGACCCAATGGTCATGTGGAGGATCCAAATTATTTAATCCCATTCCTAAACAAATTAGGATTAATTGGAAGCTTCTATAAGTTTCTAAAAAATCTTAATTATCCTTTTTGAAAAGATAAGATTAAAGAGTTTGAAATTGAATACAACTTTTCTTTTTGAAACTCCTAATTCTATCCGAATTGAAAGGCGTTCAAAGATAGACAAATATTATTTTCGTGCCTCATATTTTTTATCCAAATCTTAAATGGTTGGATAGCCCTTGAAATTATTTTTCCAATGATATATTATAATATTAATTCCGAGGTATAACGGAAAAGATATGAATAAATTATCAAACTCTATCCAAATTAAAACGGACACAGTCTCACTATTTTGGCCATATCTTTTATTATATAAAATATTTTAACCTGATTCAAATTGATTTAGAAAGTAGACTTCAATATATTTCCAAAGATATCTTATTCATCTTATTCCGATTTTTGGATCAAAAGATATGATAAAAACAAAAACCGTAAAAACTGCAGTCTATCGAGTTTTATTTCGATTTAATTCGGATATTATCTTAATTCTTCGGCCCTTCTTTTTTTCTCTATAAATAGAGGACACATTACCCATTTACCAATCATTAATAAGCTTTATCACAAAATAATTCCTTTCTCCCTCTTTAGCCTAAATACTAGCCACCCAATTCTTCCGTAATACTTCCCCTAAGCACTCCAAGGAGTTCATACAATACCTAAAGTTCTATACTTAAACCAAGGCGTGAAAGGTAAAATTGACTGAGGGTTTGGACCAAATCAACTCTACTTTTAATTTAATTTGATTTTCATTTGATTTATATTATTATTGAAGTTACTAACAGTTTATTCATGATGTAGCAATTCAAGAAAACGCAGAAAGTGAGTAATTAATCACTTAATTACTCTTATTCTTATTCTTGTTGCTAGTATCATGATTAGATTATTTTATATTTGATTTGACCAACAATTTATTGTTAAATTGCTTCCAATATTAATTTTTATTCTATTATATATTTATTCATCACCATATTGCATGTTTAAAAGGAATATGTAATTGAAAATCACGCCTAATAAGATAATTTTGACAACCGGTTTAGGTTCCTTTTAATCTTGTTGTTTAATCAAGTGATCACAATATTTTAGAATAATGTGTTGCATTAATATTAAACCAATTTCGCTTAATGTAGACACCTAAAAATGTCTCCCCAAAACAAAACCCGATGATGAACAACCTTTCACCGCCACTATTGGTCGGGTTCAGTATTTAATCCCAAAAGTGCTTAAAAAATCGTATTTAATTAAATTCGTATTTTTGAATAGTCCATGGATTAGTCTTGATGTTTGGTCAAAGCATAGTTTTAATTTCAGCCCAAACTTATTATTTAATTTTAGCCCAAACCTTTTTTTTATTTTACTGTTTTATTATTTATTTTGGCCCAAACTTTTTATTTATTTTAGCCCAAATAATAATAAAATCAGAAAATGGCCCGAAATTATCAATCGGCACTTAAAATGCTGAACGAAATTAGGGTTAAAAATGAATTTAGACGGAAAAGCTGACTGAAAATTCCCGCGTCACGGCAACAGTCCACCGTGTCACGGGAAACTTTCCCGTCTGACGGTGGGATTTCCAGTGACAAGGGAAACCTGCTGTGACACGGGAATTTTCGTGTCCTTTCTGCGTAAACCCTTAATGCGTTTTCTCCCTCGTTCCCTAAATATTTCCCGCGTCACACAAAATGTGCACCGTGTCACGGGAATGTTTCCCGTCTGACGGTGGGATTTCCCGTGTCACGGTACACTTTGCCGTGTCGCGGGATACTTTTTTAGGGTTTTTATCATTTTAGGGTTCCGTGTGTTCCCTCAGCACATTTTTTCAATAAATACCCCCTCATTTATGATGTACAGGGCATGAATTAATTCTCTATTTTTTTCTCTTCTATGCTCTAGCCTAAACACTAGCCTACCCTTCTTCTTTCAAAATTCCTTCTTCAAGTACTCCAAGGAGTCCATACTTTACTCGTGGTTCTGTCCTTAAGCCAAAGCGTGAAAGGTAGAACTGTTTGAGGGTTTGGCCCCAAATCAATTCTATTTAATTTAATTTAATTATTGTTTTATTATTATTTCCTTGAAGTTACTAACTCGTTTATTATTTTGTAGTTGCAAACAAACAGAATCAAAGTAAGAATTATGTTTCTTTTATTTCTATTATTTTTCTAACGATTTTGTATTGTTAAAATTATTGTTAAATTGCTTCCAATGTTGATGTTATTCTATTGTTTTTATGATCACCATATTGCATGTTTAAAGGGAATATGTAATTGAAAATCACGCCTAATAAGATAATTTGGACAACCGGTTTAGGATCCTTTTTAATCTTGTTATTAATTCAAGTGATCACTAATATATTAGAATTATATGTTGCATTAATATTTAACCAATTTAGCCTAATAATAGTTTGGAGCGAATTGAACATTCTGTTTGTATGTCTTTGAGATCGCAGGATTACTTTTCACAATAAGAATTGAGTAGAGGCCAATACGGGCGAATGTGACTCCATGACTCACTTCGTACCATCATCTCCGATCCTCCTTTCGTGGTTCCGAACCATATGGATTTAGTAATCTCATGGACTATGAATGGGGTGTAACCTTCACGGATCAATCGTTGTTGCCTATCGTTGTCCCTTATCGTGGTTGCCTTTTTATGATCCGTGAACGGTTTACAAGTTCCTTAAAAACTTGTTGGCGGCTCCCTACTTTGCTTTGTCCCTAATCGTTGTCCCTAATCGTATATGTCAATTCCTACCTCCTAAGAGTGTCAAGCATATTCACACATGCTTTTAACGTAGGCGCACTTCGAGCGACGCCTACAATTTGGCGACTCCACTGGGGATGATTCTTGGTTATTTATCGATTTGAGTGATCGGTATTTAATTAAGATGAGTGGATGAGACTTGAAAGATTCTTGAAAAATATTCCTGTGATTAATTTGGCATTTTTTCATATGCATAGACGTTTTAACGTCGCATTTAGGTCTGTCCCGTAGGAGAAATTGAATAACTTGATTGCGTACGAAGGAAAACTGGGCACCAGTCAGATTTTCTGACTGCCGTGCCACGGCAGAATCTGCCGTGTCACGTATAGTGCACCATCTGACGGTGTGCATACCGTGGCACGGGAATATCTACCGTGTCACGGCAGTCCTAAAATCAGTCTGGTGGCTTATTTTCTCTTCTCACAGTCAACTTCCTTCGGTTTTTCTGAAAAAACGTGTGTGTTCTACATGCGTCTTAGCCCCGGGGGATTTAAGCTCTATCAACCCAAAAACCTCATGCCAGTAAGGGTTCATCCGAGTTATTAAATCCACCCAAACCATGGAGTCGAGTTCGATTTCATCACGAACTCGCGGAGCCGCCCGTTGGCATATACCCTCAAGGGAGGCTGCCTTGCTAACGCGTCCAAACTCTTAACCATGGTACCCTTTTGACACCCAAAGCTTGACCAATAGTTGAACATAGATCTTGACTCTAGGTTGCGAACTTTTTTACATCATCGTGACTAAATGCTACATGGTGTGTTTGGTGCTAACCTTCATGTGTTTACTCTTTTTTTTTAACCCATGACCGAGGGTTTTTATTTCCACATAGTAATTAGTACGGACCTAAAATCGACTAAAATCTGGAAAAATTACAAAACAGACCTGGAATTGCCACCGTGTCACGACAAGTTCTGCCGCGCCACGGTGAACAGTGTCGTGACACGGCGCTTTTTACCGTCTGACGGTAGACTGCACCGTGTCACGACAGTCACCACCGTGACACGGTGCCCAGGAAAAGTGTCGCGTCGGTCTTTTTTCGGTTTTTGTGCGCACATATGTGGTTTATATGTCCAGTTTGGTGTCATGTCTAGCTGTACGGTCAAAACACGCGTCCATAACCTCACTTAATCATTCACATATCGTGTTCACACTTTTTTTTTCTTTAGTCGTGCACCACTTTTTGACCGTGTTTTAGGGTAGTCTTTTTTTGTGTCATTTTTTTTCGGAGTAAGTCGGATAGTATCCTCCCATATTTTTTTTTAAACAAAAATAAATAAATAAATAAATAAATAGAATTTCAAAGTTATAGATTTTTGAAAATTCAAATTTTTTTTATTTATTTTTCCGGATGGGTTAAGGTTAAGTTTGGTCATTAAAGGTGTGTTTGTTTCGGTGTCACAACACTTGGTCAAGAAGCAGGGGTAGATTGTTACGATTTGAGTCAATACCTCAACAACCTCTTATACCAAAGAGGCATACAAGGAAACCACCACAATCATCTCCACAAGATCCATCTCCAGTCTACTTTCAACCAATGGCTACTAAGGAAGATATCGAGAACATCAACAGGACAATTGAAATGTTGTCTAACATGATGCAAACACTCACCACTAGAGTCAACAAAGTAGATCAAGATAATCAAAACAATGTCACTGCCGCAGCAATGGACAAGATTAAGGAACAGATGAGTAAGATTTCTGAAGAATCCACTTATGTGGAACAACCTGTCACCTCTTCGTCCATAAGGGACAAGCTTCCTGAGAAGTTTTCCACTACTAACATTCCCAAGTTCAAGCCTACTGATAATCCGCTTTTCCATTTGAAGGCTATTTCTGCAACCATGGCTCTTAAGGGAGTATATGTGACACTCTTCCCTACAGTGTTCCCTCTTTCCTTGGAGCATGCCTGTCAACAGTGGTTTTACTCTTTGGAATCCAAACATGTCGCGACCTGGGAGGATGTTGCTGAAAGCTTTATGAATCGTTACAAGTGTAACATTCAAGCCAAGACTTCTGAACGTGAACTCTCCATTCTCAAACAGAAATAAAATGAAGGCTTCACCACTTACTTAAGCAGGTGGAGGGAAACAACCGCGCTCTTGGTGGATCCCCCAAGGAAAAAGAGATGGTTCGCTTGTTCATTGCCAATCTGACTCCTAAGTACAAGCAACACTTGAAGTTTCTGCCTCTGAGTACCTTTGAAGCTGTATACAATATTGGGATCAATATCGAGGATGAACTGATGAAGACTGCTAGTAGCAACAATAATAACAACACTTGGAAAAACAAGAAGAACGACACACCTTCTTCTTCGTCTTCCAAGCCTAATAACGCTACCAACAATATCAATATCAATGATGTGCTGGCCCTTAATGCTCCTCTTCAAAGATTCCAAAGGCAAAGGAGGGTTTACATGCATTTGGGAATGACTTATGATGATGCTTTTGACCGTTTGCATGGTCAAGGACTGATTATGCCAATTGGACCATTTCCAGAACCTCGACCAGAGAATAAGACCGCTAGCTATGACCCCAATGCTTATTGCAAGTTTCATCAAGGCAAGGGTCATAACACTGAGAAGTGTTGGAGGTTGAAGGATGCGATCCAAGACCTAATTGATGCTAATCAACTTCCTGTCCCTCCAGAAGCAAGAAGTCTAACATTCAAACAAGTCCTTTTTCCGATGCTTTGGCTATCATGGGAGATGAAGTCTCCTTTGATCCGTCAATACTCATTCAACCTGTGAATGAACCTCTGCCGGAAGTTGTATTTGTCTCGAGTTATGAAGAAGTGAATGGAATTTGGGATAGTGATGATGAAGACGTCTATCTCAAGGATATAGCCTGTTCATCTCTTGGCACAAGTGAAGATGTTTGGGGAGACCTTGAGGTCAAGGTTCTCACCAGAAGTGGATGGTTGCAACAACCTAGTCCACCTCCACCGCAATCACATCCGATAGTTGATCCCATCGACCCTGTGAACAACGATGTGGTCAAACAATTACAAAAGACCAAGGTGGAGATGAATGTATGGAAGGTTTTGGCCACCTCTCACGAGCATCGAAAGGCTGTGATGAATGCTCTGGTGAAAATAAGAGTTGATGATGATATGACTCCTCAAGGACTTGTCAACTTTCTCACTACTGAATTGCCAAGTACTAGCAATCTAATTTCGTTTCTGACAAGGTTCTGCCTCCGGAAGGGGATCAACATAATAAGGCCTTACACCTCACTGTGCTGTGTAGGCAGATGAATATTCCTATGATCCTGGTTGATAATGGCTCTGCAATCAATGTATGCCCACTCCGCACTGCAAAGAAGTTGGGCATAAAGAATGAAGAACTGACTCCCTCTACTCAAGGGATTCGCGCTTATGATAATACTCGCCGTCAAGCCATGGGTACTATCACACTAAACATAACTACTGGGGCCATTGAACGACGCACCAAGTTTTAGGTGGTAGACATTAAGGCCTCTTTCAATATGTTGTTAGGACGCCCTTGGCTTCATGAGATAAAGGCGATTCCATCATCGTTGTACCAGAAAGTGAAAGGCATAGTTGTAGGGGTTCCAATTACCATTGATGCTTCTCCCATGCGCATTCAAGTTATCGACACTCCTATCTTCCATGTCGAACATGACGAAGAAGACGAAGATCTTTGGGGGTTTTCACTCGATGATGTTCTCATGATCGAAGAAGAGGAGAAGTGTCATCTCGACTTCGATTCCTATTCAAACACCAACATTAATGCCATTATGAAGAAGCAAGGGCATTTCCCTGGAATGACCCTCGGGCTCAAAAAGAAAATGGATGAACTTTAGGGCCATCCTGGTGCACTCAAGAAGGATACTTTTGGCTTGGGATTCAAGCCAACAAAAGAAGATGTGAGACAAGCCCTCTTGAAAATGAAGGCTCGCAATAATGCTCAAATCATGAAAACGGAAATGGCCATGGATCCATATCCATTCACTCTCAATGGCCAGTACATCAAAGAAGGGGAACACTTCCCATGCTATGAATTCCTTGAGCCTTTCGTCCACGATGGGAAGCGTGAACCAGGATTCAAGATGTTCCTCTATTGTGACTTTGTCGATGAAGGCGAAGAACTCTTCACAACTGAGAAACCAGCTAGTCCAAGCTCTGATGATCTAAACATTAACCTTCTTTTCGGACTAGAAAAGAATGAATCCAAGTCTACCTGCAATGATGATTCCGAGCTCATTCAAGCTGTCATATCAAACAAGGATTTTGACCCCTCCGAGTTAATCGTCCAGGCTGATGATATTTCAAAGGGATGGCGCAAGACATTGAGGATCACTACACCAAGCGGAGAGAAGCTGGAAATAACCGCTGGCGAAGGTCCTATGTTTGATGAGTTTGAGTCGTCTGGGTCCGAGTCAGAGTCGTCTGGGTCCGAGTCTGAGTCTAAGTCTGTAGACGAGTCCTTAGAGTCTGAGGCCGACCCTATTTCTGCTATAGATTCCAATCCTGAGTCTCTTGTTGAGTCATCTCTTTCTAGCCCAAATAATTCCGGTGAGGTTGCAGCTGACCTTGCCCCTCTTGATGTATTCACAAATGAATACAATAAAATGAGTACCTTTGCTTACGATGCGTATCATCCCCCTAACCCTGATTAACATTGCTTTGCTAATGATAAAAATGACAAAGAAATAATAAAAGCAATGGAAGAACATGAAAATAAAACGACAGTTATCGAAGATACAGAAACAGTTAATATTTCCAATGATACGACTGTTAAAGAAGTAAAAATTGGATTAACACTAAGTCAAGATGAACGCAAAAAGCTAATTAACTTGCTTAGTGAATTTGTTGATGTATTTGCTTGGTCACACCAAGATATGCCAGGAATTGACAGGGATATAGCTCAGCATACGATACCACTCATTCCAGGTATGAAGCCTGTCAAATAAAAGTTGCGCCGTATGAAACCGGATGTGGCTCTCAAAATCAAAGAAGAAATCAGAAAGCAGTTGGCCGCAGGTTTCATCAAAGTATCCAAGTATCCAGAATAGATAGCAAATTTGGTTCCAGTTCCAAAGAAGGATGGAAAGGTCAGAATGTGTGTTGATTACAGGGACCTCAATAAAGCAAGCCCGAAAGATAGGTTCCCTCTACCTCACATTGACAAGATATGGAGAAAACCACATTTATCACACAATGGAGTACATATTGCTATACGGTAATGCCATTCGGGTTGAAAAACGCGGGTGCCACCTACCAAAGAGCAGCCAAGCATTTTTACATGATATGATGCACAAAGAGGTGGAGGTCTATGTCGATGATATGATCGTTAAGTCTAAAGATCGCCCAGGCCACATCATTGCTCTTCGCAAGTTCTTTGAAAGACTCCGCAAGTACAACATGAGATTAAATCCAGCAAAGTGTGCATTCGGAGTCACGTTAGGAAAATTACTTGGATATGTGATCAGTTCTCGAGGGATTGAAATAGATCCCACAAAGGAAAAGTGATCATGGCCATGCCACCGCCCAAGAATGAGAAGGAAATTCGAGGTTTCATTGGAAGGTTGCAATATATAAGTAGGTTCATATCAAAACTCACGGCGATATGTGAACCTATATTTAAGAAGCTTAAGAAAAATGTCCCAGTAAAATGGGATGACGATTGCCAAAAAGCTTTCGACAAAATCAAAGAATACCTGGCAAACCCACCCGTGCTAGCTCCAGCAATACCTGACTTTCTCTTCGACTCTACCTTACGGTCACACGAGAAACGATAGGGGCAACGCTAGCGCAAGAAATCGAAATCAAGGAGAATGCAATTTACTACATGAGCAAGAAGTTTCAAGGATAAAAGACACGGTACACACCACTTGAAAAGTTATGTCTCGCACTTGTGTGGGCTGCGCAGAAACTAAGACATTACATGCTCAATCATACAGTGCATGTCGTGTCCAAGATGGATCCTCTCAAATACTTGTTCGAAAAAGCAACACTCAATGGCAGATTATCAAGGTGGATAGTCAATCTTGATCAGTTCGACTTTAAATTTGTACCACAAAAAGCCATCAAAGGTTATGCAGAATCTGACTTCTTAGCAGACTTTCCGCTAGAAGAAGTTGAGAAAGAAGAAGATGAGTACGATTTCCCTAACGAAGATTTACTCATGATCGAAGATGATAGCTGGACGCTCTATTTCGATGGAGCTTCAAGCCAAAAAGGTTGTGGTGTAGGAGTCTTGCTTGTATCACCCAATGAAGAGCATATCCCAATTTCCATGAAGCTTGACTTTGATGTCACCAACAATGCCGCAGAATATGAAGCATGTATTTTGGGGTTAGAAACAGCTATCGCCTAGGGAATTAAGAAGCTCAGAATCTACGGTAATTCTTCACTAATCATTATCCAAATCTCCAAGAGATGGAAGGTGAGAAGTGAAAGTCTCGCTACGTATCAAGCTCATTTAGAAACTCTCACGGAGAAACTAGATGAAGTGGAACATACGTATTTGCCGAGAGAAGAAAACCAGTTTGCCAACGCACTAGCTAAATTAGCACCAATGGTGCGAATTCCAACGGATACAATCAGAATGCCGTTGACCATAGAAAGAAGATATGAACCGGCTTACGTTCACGCACTTGATGATGAACAAGAATCGCAAGAAGAAGATGAAGAGCCATGGTATACGGATATCCTTAATTACGTGACAAGAGGAGAATACCCTCCTAGCCGTGCTTTGAGGCTCCTGGCCTCACAGTATGTGCTCATCAGGGGAGAACTCCACAAGAGGACTACGATGGGGAGAAATCTCTTATGCATAGCCAAGGAAGAAGCACACAGAACCATGGAAAACCTTCATGCCGGTATATGTGGAACGCACATGAATGCGAAGATGTTAGTCCAAAAGATTCAACGACAAGGTTATTATTGGACTACTATGGAGAGAGATTGTCACGAATACGTCAAGAAATGTATGAAGTGTCAAGTCTACGCAAATTTACAGCACGTTCCACCTTCGCTTCTCTGCACATATACTTCTCCATGGCCTTTCTCCACTTAGGGCATCGACATCATTGGAAATATAACGCCACCAGGACAAGGGGGGCATGAATTCATCCTCGTAGCAATCGACTATTTCACCAAATGGGTCGAAGCTGCCTCATATTCTAAGCTAACGGCAAAACACATAGCTCAATTAATTGAGAAAAATATCATATGCCGCTATGGGGTACCTCATGAGATGATCACTGATAATGGAACACATTTCTAAGCCAAATGCGCTGAATTATTACAGAAATATCATATCAAACATCACAGATTATCACCTTACAGACCACAAACAAATGGTGCGGTCGAATCGGCCAACAAAAATGTGAAAACTATCATCGAAAAGATGACAGAAAATTACAAAGATTGGCCAAGTAAGCTACATTTCGCCCTTTGGGTTTATCGAACCTCTGATCGTACATCAACGGGGGCTACCCCTTTCTCTTTGGTCTATGGAGTTGAAGCTGTACAACCAATAGAGCTCGAAATCCCTTTTCTCCGAATTGCGTTGGAAAGCCAACTAGATGAAGTCGACTAGATTAGAGCAAGATATGATGAACTAGTCTTACTTGATGAAAAACGCATGGCAGCTTTGCATCATGTCTAAACCTACCAACAGCGTATGGCGCGACATTTCAATAAAAAAGTCAACACTAGGAACATCAAAGAAGGTGACCTGGTGCTTAAAGCACTTCGCAAAAATGTGTTGGATCCAAGAGGAAAATTCAGACCAAACTGGTCAGGCCCGTACATTATTAAAGCCATTTTGTCCGGCGAAGCGGCACAATTGGTAGACATGGATGGTAACGGTTTCCACAATTTAACCAACTTGGATCAACTCAAGAAATTCTATGCCTAGTTGCATGGGTTCATGACCCAATAGAGCTACGTTTGGCCTGATTCCTTTTTAAGGATACGTAGGCAACCCCTCAAGGGGGCCCGACCACTTTAAAAAATAAAATCCTTCCTCCGTCGATCAAGCATATGCGCCAGTTCAGCATTGCGGGCCTGTTCTGTTCCGTTGAAATTCAGTTCAATTCAGTTCAGTTCAGTTCAGCTCAGCTCAGCTCAGTTCAGTTCAGTTCAGTTCAGTTCAGTTTAGTTCAGTTCAGTTCAGCTCTTAATTTACGTCTAATGATATTGCTAATGATATAAAGCCAAATTTCATTCTTTTAAGCTCTTATTACAACGACGACGACAACAACAACAACAACAACAACAACAACAACAACAACAACAATAATAATAATATTAACAATAATAATAATAATAATAATAAATCAAGAAGTAATAAATAATAATAATAATAATAATAATAATAATAATCAATAAATAATAATAATAATAATAACAAAAATAATAGAAATAATAATACTAATAATAATAATCAATAAATAATAATAATAATCATCAATAAATAATAATAATAATAATAATAATAACAATAATAATAATAATCAATAAATAATAATAATAATCAATAATTAATAATAATAATAATAATATGTACAGTTGTATATACACATATGTATAGTAATAAATAATCAAAGATTACTAATCCGTAGTTAAAAATCACTAATTAATAAGTTCAGTTCAGTTCAGTTCAGTTCAGCTCAGCTCAGTTCAGTTCAGTTCAGTCAATCAGAACAGGCGCTGCGTCACGACAAAATGAAGAAAAAAAAAGAAGATTTCCACGCCACGGGAAAATCTACCATGTCACGACAAATTTCCACCGTGGCACGGTGGTCCAGCAAAAAAAAATAAAAAAAGGATTTTCCGCGCCACGGGAAACTGTACCGTGTCACGGCAAAATTCCACCGTGGCGCGGTGGACCTGGAAAAAAAATTGTCGTGACGCGAGAATATCCAACGTGGCACGGTGGAATTTCAGATTTTCTAATTTTTTTTTAGTGACGCAGTCTTTGCGAATTCAGTTATTTGTTCGATTTTTTTATTTTCATTCTTCCATTGCGTCCGACTCCTTGACTCGGATATTTAATAATAATAATAATAATAATAATAATAATAATAATAATAATAATAATAATAATAATAATAATAATAATAATAATAATAATAATAATAATAATAATAATAATAATAATAATAATAATAATAATAATAATAATAATAATAATAATAATAATAATAATAATAATAATAATAATAATAATAATAATAATTATGTTAGTTGTTCGACATTTGTTATTATTCTTCCATTGCGTCCGACTTCTTGACTCGGATATATAAAATAAAAAAAAGTCATTGTAATTTTTATTTAAGGCGAAAATAAATATGCTATTATTATTGAAATAAATGTGACTACAATTATTGGCATAATGAGCCTTATTTTAAAAAAAATTATAAATCATAAAAGCAAAGCAATATTGATCTAATCCCTCTTCACTTTAGAACCTCCTTCTCTTTTTCAACTAGGTCGGCCTTCACCATTAATGTGCCTTTTGTAGCCCGAACCGTCACACCCCTAGTCGAACTTTCACCCCTTTCACCTTTCTTAAAATTCTTTGGTTGTTTCTCTCTATAAACCATCTTCTCCTTACCCTTCCCTTTCACATAGTTCTTCCTTTTCGGCATTATAGGAGTCTTAAACTCAATCTCTTGTGTTCTCGGACATAGACGATCTTTAGGAGGCGCTTTCTTATTTCCAAGACGGCTCTTCACATCAGATTTGCTTGATCCGACTCGTTCCCTTCTACTTCTAGGATTCAACCATGCCTTGTATGCACTAGATAAGGGAGGAGGAGCTTGGTTACTTGCAGAAACGGTCCACAAAGGTCTTCCAATCCAATAAGTCTCGTATTTGTGAACGTTACTTTCATGCAACGATATTCACGAGGACTATCGTTATAGCGTGGAACTACTTGTTCAAGTCCATACTGTCGCATCAGTCGAGATGAACAGTAAAAAGTCAGACTAGGAACACGGAAATTCGGAGTATCATTCATACCAACCATCCCAGTAAGCCTCCACCAAGGCACCACCCAACGAATGGAAAATTCTCTCTTTGCAAAGAAATTCTTCCAATCTTCTTACGACATGTTCACAAAATAATTTTTCTTCCTGCGGACTAGATCGTTAGGACCATATTTTTCAATATCGTCGGGGGCTCCCAAAAATTCTAAACGCTCCATCAACCAAATCAGCAAAAAAAAAAAAAAAAAAAAAAAAAAAAAAAACAGTCGAAAAAAAAATTGCAGATATCACCGTGACACGGCAAAACTCACCGTGTCACGGCAGAAGGCCACCGTGACACGGTAACTGTTTTGTGTCACGGGGATTATTCGGCGCATGTTTTTACCTGCAGCAGTACCAGAGAGCCCTTCCTGACGGTTTTCCGGTTAGCTTTTGCATCGTCAAGGTCGCGTAATGTTTCTCCAAGGCACGTAGGCATAGGAGACCTCTCGGATTCAACATGTTCAAGCACGGATGCTAGACAAGCATGTCCTACCCTACCGTTTGCAAATAAAAGCTTGCTAAACATGCAAAAATATATGCCCTTCTACGGTATACATGATAAGACTCATAGACAGGGCGATTGAAATATGAATTTGCAAGTTTTTCTAAGTCTACCTCATTACCACACACAATTTTATTTAAATCTGGATCTGTTAGATTCAGATAGCGTTCAAAGTCTTGGTAATAATACTCACGTAGGGTAGGCATGGCAATAAGATTTCTAGCAGGAAATCCAAAGATGGCACCGAATTCCTCCGGCAGGAGACGGATTTCATCGTAATCAAATTTAAAACAATGTGTTTTTGGGCTCTAATAGTCTAATGCTGCCCTAAGAAAATCATGTTCAATCGCTACATGTCTCAGGGCTAGTAAACCCCTGACATGAAACAATTTCAATTCTCTTTTGTCAGCATTGGTCAAAGAATAAGACCAGTCGCGCAATGTATTATCAACATTCTGAGACATTATTATTGAAATATGAAATTCTAATTATTTTGTGTTTCGTAATTATGCATATCACGAATATACTGGTCCTATTTTATAGCAAAAACGCTCGGAACTACTCAGAAATTATCTTTCTATACGCGTAAACCACACTGTTGTAGAATACGCGCACCGTGACATGGGAATTCCCACCGTGTCACGGGAATTTGTTCCGCGACACGGCAGATTTTGCCGTGACACGGTGTACGGTGCCGTGTCGCAGCGCCAACGCGTTTTCTTTTTTATCCTTTTCCTGTATCTATCCGGATTTTTTTATTGTTTTATCTTCACCGTTTATTTTTTTTCTGTTTTTCGAGAGTTTCATTCCTAATAAAATTCTCAAATTTTTTTTATTAATATTTTTATTTTTTTTTTATTTTCATCATTTAATTTTTTATTATTATTATTATTATTATTATTTTTTATTATTTTATTCATTGTTATTATTTATTATTTTATTTCTATTATTAGTTTATCTTTCTTTGGGGAAGTTATAAACCTCGTCCCATTTCCAAACATATTTATTTTGGAGTAGTTATAAAACTTATTCAGATTTTTCTTTTCTTTTTATTTCTTTTTCTTTTGGGGAAGGTCGATACCCTCCACTTACTCCACTTACGTCTTTTTGTCGCGTTATTAATAACTACACAGTCACACACAATGTGTCTCAAGCACACACTAACACACACCAATAAATACATAAACTGTGAATAATGTATAAAATGAGTCATAATAAATAAACAGCGTCAAGTGTCATAACCATATGTACAAATAAAAACCCTCGGTCAAAGAGTCCCGCCATCATCCGAGTACGAGGAGTAGTATCCCTACTAATCCCTGTAACTCTAGCAGCAGTCAAACTCAAAGCAGGACCCGTCCAACTGGCAAACGGTGTAGACTGACTCAAAGAAATGGGAATCGTCGGTGGAGGCATCGTCCCATACACTGGAACTGAAAATAGGCCCGACACCGGTGGAGGAACCCCAGACGATGGAGCTGAAAATAAGCCAAGATCCACAGGAGTCATAACTGGCCTAAACTCAGGCTGTGAAGGCTGTGAAAACGACTGTTGCTGCTATTGACCCTGACCCTGAAGGCGCTGGGAAGACTGAGGCTGCTGCCATGGAACCTCTTGAAATGGCTAAGAAAGCTAGGGATCCCGCTGATACTGAGAATGCCAATGAACCTCAGGAGATCGTCTACCACAACTAGGCTCTCCTTCGTCCGAGCCTCTATGCCTCGAGCGCGAGCGGGACCTCCGTTGCTCCTAAAGGATACAAAATCAAAAGACGTCAACAATGCAAAATAAAACAAATGGTAGAAATGGGAAGAAGTGAACATACTCAAGAACATCGCCAGAACTGCTCCGACAACTCACACCACGCCGAAGCTTGATGATGCAGTACTTCAAAGCGTCAACCAGCTTCATGAATCCCATCATCTCCGGGCGGGTAGGCTGAGAACAAAACAGATAAAAATCAGTAACAAGCGGTGTTAAAAGGGATGAATAATGCATCAAAAACTTACCGGCTCAAAAACCTCAGGCAGAGACTCCTACACCTGTCTGAAACCCTCTGGCGCGTCAGCAATATGGTCCTCAGTAATACCAATTGACCCAGGGTAGCGGACAGATTGAGGCGGAATCTCAATCCTCCCCACACGGCGAACAGTCGTCTGAAAATACGATCGAATAATCAAGTTATTCGACTATTTAAATAGAGACTAGCGACAAAACTCCTCAAAAGAAATCATACCTCAGGAAGGCGGGGTGGAGGAGCCAGAGAGGGAAGCAAGTCCTACGCATAATCACCCTCCATGCGCACAAGCTCCTGCCAAGGAAAAGTGTAGCGCTCTCCCCTGTTTATCAACTCCCTAAGCAAGCGCGAGACCAGCATCGACTCCGGTGGAGATAAGGGCACCACAAAGCGATCACCACTGTGCTGAAGACGACACGCTCCCCCAGATACCAAACAAAGCGTCCGGTACCAACCAAAATAGTGCGGTACGTTAAAAGCTGCAAGGCCTCGGGAAGATTAGTCATCCCAGCCCAAGGAGGATACTGGACATCAATAGCAACTTGAAAACCATAAAAAGTTGCAATTAAGAACCAAAAATAACGTCAAGAGAGAAAATAACAGGCTACAAAAGTAATTCTTACGCCAACAGAAGAGGTGCCTCGGCGTAGCAGCCCGCGCAGCGCAAAGACATACTCCACCCATGACTCTCCTCGGTCACGCCAGCTGGCCCCGACAGGGAAGTCATGAACCGCTCCACGACGCCGTCGAGGAGCCAATCCTGGGAAGTACTCGTAGAACCATAGCTGCAATGAAAAGTAATATTTGAGCACATGAGTCTAACAAATTAAAATAAAACAAGAAGAGGAAAGGATCGTCACCTCTATGACTCTCCATAAACCGTAGACAGTGACAGGGGACTCGTCGTTCAGCTGCCTACAACCATGACATGACGTAACGACAAGAGAAGGTCGG
This sequence comes from Chenopodium quinoa, assembly GCF_001683475.1. Classification (NCBI taxonomy): domain Eukaryota; kingdom Viridiplantae; phylum Streptophyta; class Magnoliopsida; order Caryophyllales; family Amaranthaceae; genus Chenopodium; species Chenopodium quinoa. The sequence goes on along the minus strand of NW_018742738.1, from coordinate 10,819,156 downwards.
CATATCCGAGGCTGGCCCACCTAAAGGATCCTATCTCACTGATCCTGACTATAGAAGGAAGATAGCAAAGGAGTGCACGCAAACTCCTATCAGGAGAAAGAGTCATGGAAATGAGAATCAAAATGAAGATCCGCACTCGCTGCTCAGGTGATGTCTCCTCCATGTCAAAACCACGGGCAAGAACCGAAGCCAACTCTGATCGCCCGCTCCTAGGACCACCTCGAGACACTGGCTGGGTCCTGATATGCTGAACGATCGGACCTAACAAATCAGCTGCCTCAGCCGCTCCCCAAGAAAGATCAGACATCTGTGCTACGGCCCGGTCAGTGAAGCGTAGACCGCTAATCATGCTAAAGTCCAGAGGGGTCACTGTCATCTCCCTCCAAGCAAAGTGAAAGGTGTTGGTAGTTGTGGGGTATATTTTCAAGCGTTGATCCCCTAGCTTGAATCCCACTGTGATCATACACTAAAGTACGGTGGCGTCCAAAAGGGAAGAAGATAGAGTAAAAGAGTCGCCAACAAGTTTTAGGAACTTGTAAACCATTTACAGGGTGAAGGTTACACCCCTTAACGATCCAAAAGATCGTCAACTCCATAAGGTCTTGAACCAAATAAGGGTTCGGGGATGAAGGTACAAAGCCAACCTAAAAGAGATTGAACCTGCCTTAATAATAGGCCTCTACTTTATTCTAATCGTAATCATGTGCGCTTCCTGACTAACATGCAATCAATAGGATTAACCCTAAACCTGTTTATCTATGTTGGTTGAATTTAATGCACAAATAAATCTATTATTGGCGATCACTTGAATTATAATCAAAATTAACCCTAAACAAGATTATTAAATATCTTATTAAGCGTGATTACAAGTACAAATTTCCTTTAAGCATGCATAAAAGGTGTGATCAAGCAATAAAAAATAAATAATCAAGCAATATAATAATAAAATTATAATCATAACAATCATAATTAAAAATAATCATTAATAATAGTTATAACAATTATAATCATAAATAATAAAGAATAATCATAATAATAATCATCATAATAACAATCATAATTAATAATATTAATAATCATTTAAAGCATAGCAAGATCCTAGGCATGATACTAACAAGATTAATAACAAACCCTAGCATGTCACTAAGCAATAAAAACCAAATCTTTAACCCTAACATGATACTAACAATCATAAATATTAGGAAGAACATAAGAAGCATCGTAGCAATCATATTTGATATTAAAGTTACCCTAGACATGATACTAGGAATCAAAATAACAATCTAAACATGATTTCTACATCAATAAAAACCATTAAAGTACTTATTTTGATGCCTCGTACCTCTTTCTAATAACAAAATACACACGTTAGTAACTTCAAGGAAAATAATAATCAAACAATTAAATTAAATAATTGAAAGAGAGATTTGGGACCAAACCCTCAGAAATTATTCCTTTCACGTCTAGGGCGAAGGCAACTTCGAATATGGCTAGGTGTTTCTAGATCTAACGAATGCGGAATTTTGTATGTAAAAGCCTAGTTTATAAAAGAAAAGGAGAGTAATAAAGAGAATCTTGATGAGAGTTGGTGAATGATTATTGAAGAGAATGAGAGAGAATTGATGAATGAATGAAAAACTAGTTGTATGTGAATAAAAATTGATTAAAACTGGTTTTAGGTAAATGAAAACGGAGTTTTTATGACGTTATTTATAAAGAAAATCAGCCAAAAAGATAAAAATATCAAAACAGAGTCGCCAACGCTGGTTGTTGGCGCCAGGCGCTACAGCTGGCGTTTGGCGCTGATTCAGAAAATCACGCGTTTTCTTAAAATCAGATAAAAATTGCTGTACAAGAGGATAAAATCGTATTTTCCTCAAAAATGCTCTTTGATTTTAATTAAAACTCTGAAAAGTCAACAAAAGTCAATTTATCACTACTAATTGAATTAGGAATGAAAAGAACCTTATAGAAGAATCTAGAAGACTAAAACCATTCCTAATTGCATTAGGAATGATAAATCATATTAGGCCCTCCCCTAGATCATTGGCCGCATATAAGGCTCAAAACGGGCCCAGTTTAGTATATTGGCCATAACTTCCTCAATATTCATCGGAATTGGGCTTATAATATATCGTTGGAAAGCTCTTGTCAAGCCGCATCCAACTACACTACTATTGGACCCATATCATGGACCAACCAAACTAGATTGGCTATTTTCTTAAAATAAGTTTTCAAAAACAGAGTGAAGAGAAAAGAAATTAAAACTATCCGCAACATAGACTTTCCACACTTTCACTTCATTCGATTATGATTCGACGCGAAAGGTACTCATCACTGGGTTTGGTTTTGGGGAGACACAAATGGGTGTCTACAGTAGTATCCCAAAAATACTCCAACAACGCGCGAACGACTGTCGCACCACAACCCCGGGGTTGTGAAACCCTACGATCGCCGAATAAAAGTCCACTAAACCAGCTGATTCCCATAAGGCGTTCGTAGCAGGATCCCTCGTGATAATTCGATGAAGTCGAGGAATCAAATCTCCGGCTCCAAAACCGTGATGGCGAAGCGTGCCGTCAACTATGCCAGCAAGTGGACGATGAGAAACGTGGTTCTCATGACAGAAAACCAATTGGCCTGATGTCCACGAAGGTGGAGCCCACCTACCTCTACCCGTAGAGGCCCGAGGCTCAGACCCTAAGACGTCATCATCCATACCCTCGGGAATCGTGGGAGTGTCCTCCCGAAAAGCCTAACGCCGGCCATGAGTGGAAAGGTCGCGATCCCGTCTAGGCATGCTATTACAAAAATAAAAATCTAAATGCTTAGCACCATTTCCTAAGACATTTAGTTATTTATATCGAGTTGTATTTTAATAAAAACCTAAATGCTTAGCATCATTTCCTAAGTTATTTAGTTATTTATTGCATTTTCTATTATACGCTAAATTTTTACCTCAAGGCTAAAAATTAGCAAAATAATGGAATTATTTATAGTATTTAGTTTCTCCATGACAAAGTAATACTATGTTCTCCTAATTGCATGATACTATGTTCTCCATGACAATGTAGTACATACACAACACAAAACATGTCTCAAAATTGCACAAAAACAATAGATCGACGCATCATGGAATATTTTGCAAGATCTACAACCAATATGTCATCATTTCAAGTGCAAAAGAACAACATAAACAACAAAGAACACCATTTCCCACAAGTAGTACCAAAAATGGTGATTTGCTCAATTCTTCACCAAAAATCATGCAATTTTTGTCTCAAATCGCTCACAAACACGCATACATACATATACAAGTAAATTCATGGCAAGAATTTCAACATAAACCTCAAAATCAAAAAATCCCCAAATTGATGTTTAAGGGTTTTTCATGAAATTACACATTTGAAGCAAATTCGAGACAAAATCAAGGGAAACTTACATAAATCCTTGTGGAAAACCAAAAATGAAGAAAGTAGCAAAAACTTAGACCAAAATTGCTGAAAATTTGAGCTCCAAAATCCGCAAAAATGTGAAGAGAGTAGAGGAGGCCGCCGTGACACGGTGACCTTACGCCACTACACGGTGGACAGATACCGTGTCACGGCGACCAAATTCCGTGTCACGGTGATTCTAGGAGTCGACGGAGCTCCGATCAACAGCAGCGAGCTCTGAATAGCAGCGAATTTTCAGCGAAAAAAAAAAGAAACAAAAACCAGCAGAACCGTCGCGTCACGGGGCAAAACTCCGTCCGACGGGAAGAGAATCCGTGCGCCGGTAATCACTTGACGTGGCTCGGTGATTTGACAGCTTAAAATAAAAAAAATGGAGAAGAGGAAGAGCGGAAGTAGCAAGGAAATGGCATAAATGCTTAAGAATAGCTCGAATTTAAAGCAAAAAAAAAAAAGTATCCCGTTTCTCGTGCGACGATTTCCGTTACCATGTAACGGTAACATATTGACGTGGCGCACGTGGTCTGGACTGGTCAAAGATGCCAATTGACTAATTTGCAGCCAACAGATTTCCCGTGTCACGGGAATTTGTTCCGCGTGACGGGGATCCCTACCGTGTCACGGGAATCTTGCTTCGTGACACGGTGGTCCCGCGCGTGCCCTGCACGTCCCTTGAAGCTGTTAGCGAATATTCCTGGCATTTTGACCAAAATTGCACAATTTTCCGCGCAAATTGGACAGTTAATTTTTCGGTAAAGTTACGCGGAAAATTCTAACTGACGGTTAAAGGGTATCAAAATTACTATTTTACCCCTATGAAGCATCAAAATCAATTTTGTTGATATTTTAAACACCTAATACGGTCGATTTTTTACAAGCACAACATTCGCCACCCACTCGGGGAAGTTACATGGCCGAATGAACCTAGCGTCTGTAGACACCTAAAAATGTCTCCCCAAAACTAAACCGGAAGATGAACACCTTTCATCGCCATTATTGGTAAGGTTGAGTATTTAATCTTTGGAGTGCTTAAATTTAAGTTCTATCCAATATATTTCATGAACCAATCCAATTTCTAACTCATTTTCCTAAACCATAACCTATTTTCCACTTTTCGTGTCCACATTGCAAAACCAAGAGAAACTGATTTTATGGCTATATAATTTTGATCCAATTATTATTTTGTTGGATAGGCCTTGAAATAATATTTCCAACCATATATCATAAGCCTAACTCCGAGCTATAACGAAAAAGATATGAGCAAAACACTAAACTCGGCCCAAAACCGACACCCTTCCACTAAAACGGCCATATATTATAATCTACAAATTAATTGCGTTGGAAACTAGACTTTATAAGCTTTCCAATGATATATTATATGCCTTATCCAAAGTTATGGATCAAAAGTTATGATGATTTTAAAAATGGGTAAAAACTAGAATCACCGCGCACAGTACAAAAGCACCGTGTCACGGGAGTGTGCCCCGTCTGACGGTGCCTGGTGCCTGTAGGCGTCGTTTGAGGTGCGCCTACGTAAAAGCATGTGTGAATATGCTTGGCACTCATAGGAAGTGAGAATTGACATAATACGATTAGGGACAAGGAAAGTAGGGAGCCGCCAACAAGTTTTAAGGAACTTGTAAACCGTTCATGGATCATAAAAGGTAACCACGATAAAGGGACAACGATAGGCAACAACGATTAGCCCGTGAAGGTTACACCCCATTCATAATCCATGAGATTACTAACTCCATATGGATCGGAACCACGAAAGGAGGATCGGGGATGATGTTACGAAGTGAGTCATGGAGTCACATTCGCCCGTATTGGCCTCTACTCGATTCTTATAGTGAAAAGTGATTCCTGCGATCTCAAAGGCATGCAAACAATATTCAATTTGCTCCAAACTATTATTAAGTGTAGGTGTTGCTCGAAGTGCGCCTACGTTAAAAGCATGTGTGAATATGCTTGACACTCTTAGGAAGTGGGAATTGACATATACGATTAGGGACAAAGCAAAGTAGGGAGCCGCCAACAAGTTTTTAAGGAACTTGTAAACCATTCACGGATCATAAAAGGGCAACCACGATAAGGGACAACGATAGGCAACAACGATTGACCCGTGAAGGTTACACCCAATTCATAATCCATGAGATTACTAACTCCATATGGTTCGGAACCACGAAAGGAGGATCGGGGATGATGGTACAAAGTGAGTCATGGAGTCACATTCGCCCGTATTGGCCTCTACTCGATTCTTATTGTGAAAAGTAATCCTGCGATCTCAAAGGCATACAAACAGAATGTTCAATTCGCTCCAAACTATTATTAGGCTAAATTGGTTGAATATTAATGCAACATATAATTCTAATATATAAGTGATCACTTGAATTACTAACAAGATTAAAAAGGATCCTAAACCGGTTGTCCAAATTATCTTATTCAGCGTGATTTTCAATTACATATTCCCTTTAAACATGCAATATGGTGATCATAAAAATAATAGAATAACATCAATATTGGAAGCAATTTAACAATAATTCTAACAATACAAAATCGTTAGAAAAATAATAGAAATAAAAGGAACATAATTCTTACTTTGATTCTGTTTGTTTGCAACTACAAAATAATAAACGAGTTAGTAACTTCAAGGAAATAATAATAAAACAATAATTAAATTAAATTAAACAGAATTGATTTGGGGCCAAACCCTCAAACAGTTCTACCTTTCACGCCTTGGCTTAAGGACAAAACCACGAGTAAAGTATGGACTCCTTGGAGTACTTGAAGAAGGAATTTTGAAAGAAGAAGGGTAGGGTAGTGTTTAGGCTAGAGCATAGAAGAGAGAAAAATAGAGAATTAATTCATGTCCCGTACATCAGAAATGAGGGGGTATTTATTGAAAAAATGTGCTGAGAGAACACATGGAACCCCAAAATGATAAAAACCCTAAAAAAGTATCTCGCGACAAGGCAAAGTGTACCATGACACGGGAAATCCCACCGTAAGACAGGAAACATTCCCGTGACGTGGTTTACATTTTGTGTGACGCGGGAAATATTTAGGGAACGGGGGAGAAAACGCGTTAAGGGTTTACGCGGAAAGGACACGAAAATTCCCGTGTCATAGCAGGTTTCCCGTGTCATGGGAAATCCCACCGTCAGACGGGAAAGTTTCCCGTGACACCAGTGGGGTGACGCGGGAATTTTCAATCAGCTTTTCCGTCTAAATTCATTTTTAACCCTAATTTCGTTCAGCATTTTAAGTGCCGATTGATAATTTCGGGCCATTTTCTGATTTTTGTTTATTATTTGGGCTAAAATAAATAAAAAGTTTGGGCCAAAATAAATAATAAAACAGTAAAATAAAAAAAAGGTTTGGGGTAAAATTAAATAATAAGTTTGGGCTGAAATTAAAACTATGCTTTGACCAAACATCAAGACTAATCCATGGACTATTCAAAAATACGAATTTAATTAAATACGATTTTTTAAGCACTCTCGGGATTAAATACTGAACCTGACCAATAGTGGCGGTGAAAGGTTGTTCATCATCGGGTTTGGTTTTGGGGAGACATTTTTAGGTGTCTACGAAAGCCCCCACTTTGACTAAGTTTGTAGAAACGTCAGTTTCGAAAACGATAGTCAAAGTAGTCGATAGGGACGGAGAACGATTTAAGACGTTCTGAGATCCTAAATCATTCTGTATATTCCGATACCTGCAGAAAAATGTTAATTCTACAGATAAAGAGTAAAAGGATAGAATACGTATCTGGCACCAGTTTGTCGGTGACAAATGAGTTTGGCAGCTTCCTATGCTTGAAGGAATCCACCGGATGACGTTTGTTGAAATGCTTTCCATGCTTGAGGAAAGCCGATTGAGGAATGTGGCAGCTTTCTAAACCTGAAGAAACGTACCGGATGATACTTTTCATGCCTCAGAAAAGTCGACGTATGAATTTGGTGTCATTCTATGCTTGAAGAAATCCATCGATGATGCTTTCCATGCTTGAGGAAAGCCGACTTGGAGGTTTTCTATGCTTGAAGAAAAATCTACCGATAACGACAGTTTGTCGACTCTACATCCGGTCATGCCCTGATGAGTTTTACGGATGCTTAATCTGGCTTCCATCAGATACCCCTATGGAAAAAAGATCAAGAGAAGACGGCCTTCGTCACTGATCAGGGGTTATTCTGCTATACTATGATGTCGTTTGGGTTGAAAGGAACGTAGAGGCGTAAATTGATGATATGATAGTCAAATCTAAACTCCAGGCGGATCATCTTTCTGATCTCCGAGAAACATTCACCACACTCGGGCTGTACAAAGTGATGTTAAATCCCAAGAAATGTGTCTTTGGTGTTGAGTTTGGGAAGTTTCTCAGATTCCTGATTAATCAAAGGGGGATAGAGGCTAACCCCGAAAAGATACAGGCGGTCATTGACATGAAGTCATCCAGCACTGTCAAGGAAGTTCAGAAGCTCACTGGTTGTCTGGCGGCATTGGGAAGATTTCTCAGCCGGTCAGGTGATAAATGCTTATACTTCTTCCAAGCTATCAGGAAAAAGACTCGGTTTGAATGGGGGAATGATGTTGAGGCGGCCTTTCAGAAATTGAAAGAACATTTACACTCCTTACCAAGGCTTGTTAGCCCTCTGCCAAAGAAGACGCTCTTTATGTACTTAGCCGTCTTAGACCATGCCCTCAGTGCCGTCCTCCTTGCTGAAAGGGATGGCATCCAACTCCCGGTCTATTTCATAATTCATGTGCTACGAAATGCTGAACTCCGGTACCCCTGGTTGAAAATTTTGGCCTTGCCCTTTACATGGCTGTCAAGAAGTTGAAACCGTAATTCTTGGCTCACCCGCTGGTGATCTATACAGATCAACCCATCAAGCGGCCAATGACAACCCTGGACTTAACCGGCAGAATGCTTAAATGGGCTATTGAAATGCAGAGTCTTGAAATCTCCTACGAACCGAAAAAGCCAGTGAAGGGCCAGGCGTTTGCCGACTTCATTGTCGAAATGACAAGGCCGGTTGCTCTGGATAACCTTAAACAGGTTTGGAAGGTGCATGTAGACGGGAGCTTTACTATGGACGGCTGTGGTGCAGGCTAGGGGTGCTTATCGAGCGAGTCGATCACGAGCTGAGGGGTGCTCGACTCAACTCGAAAACTTTTTACGTGTGCTCAACTCGTGATCGCTAAAGTTTCGAGCAAATAAAACCTGCTCGACTCGTGCTCGTTAAAGTTTCGAGTCGAGTCGAGTAGCTCACGATCTGCTCGTTAAAATTTTTGTCCTTCTATTATTATATGCCTTTATTTGTTTTTTTGTTCAATTTATATTGTTTTCCATATTATATATAGATATTATTGAAGATTTACTCTTTCTTTACTTATGATATAAATTAAGACTTAATAAGTGTTAAATTTGCTTAAACATACTAACTTTGTTTGTAAATTTTATATAAATAATACATTATCGAGTTGCTCACGAGCTTATCGAGTCGAGTTTAAGCTTGCTCAACTCGTGCTCGTTAACATCTCGAGTTGAGTCGAATTCGAGTCCAGCTAGCTCGAGTCGAGTTTTGACCGAGCGTTGACCGAGCCGAGTACGAGTTGCTCACAAGCTGCTCAACTCAATTAGAACCCCTAGTGCAGGCATAATCTTTGAATCCCTGGAAGGGGACAAATACGAGTATGCACTACGGTTCAAGTTCCAGGCCTCAAACAATGAGGCGGAATACAAAGCTCTGCTCGCCGGTATCCGCATGTGTAAGGCGGCAGGGGCAACAAAAATTGATGCCTGCAAAGACTCTCAGTTGGTCGTTTGCCAATACCATGGTGAGTTTGACGCCACCTAACCGACTATGATCAAGTACCTAGAGGCAGTCGAGGATGAACCTGGGACACTTGAAGAATTCCATCTAACCCAAGTGCCCCGGTGTAGGGAATATTTCAAACATTACCCCAAGCTTGAACCCTGTTGTGATCATACACTTAAGCATGGTGGCGTCCAAAGGGAAAGAAGATAGAGCAAAAGAGTCGCCAACAAGTTTTAAGAACTTGTAAACCGTTTACGAGGTGAAGGTTACACCCCTTGACAATCCAATAAATCCTTAACTCCAATAGGTCTGGAAACATGACTGGTAGTTCAGGGATGAAGGTACAAATCCAACCTAAAAGAGATTGAACCTGCCCTAATAATAGGTGACAGGGTAAAGTCGTATCCCCTAATAAAAAATAATTACCTAAATCACTAACTAAGGTAGATAGGGAAGTAGAGTCGAACTCCATAGGGAAACAGGTCTTTTTAATTCTAATTAATTATTATACTCTAAATTATCTAAGTAACCAATGTTTTTAAGTACGAATTCTATACTACGAAGAATAAGTTTAGGGAGAAAAGAATCAATAATAAGGAAACCTAGGGTCACTGGTTCACCAATAATTAATATTCCGGGAAAGAACGAAGTAATTAATAATTAACAATGCATAGATAACATGATTAACAGGCTCTCGCAATTTATTAATCAACATAGATCTAACAGGCTCTCGCAATTTACCAGACCTAAGTTCCTATTAAAAATAGCCTTTAATATTAAATCAACATCTGCTCGATTCATCAATTCAATATTGCTAAACATTCACAATCAAATTACATATGCTCGATTCATAATCTAATTGCAAAGAAATAAAACAATTCAATAGGAAATTATCATGCAATATCAAAAATCAATAATAACAAACTATCCCTTCATATTAATTATGGATCCCCATAAACCCTAGAATTAAACTACTCACTAATCATCATAACTAAGCCAATCAAATAAATAATTAAAATCATAATCAAGAAAACAATTAAAATAGCTGAAATTAAAAAGGGAAGAAATTGTACCGAAGTAAATCTGGAATTAATGAAGGAATTAAGAACAAAAGTTTAGAGAGAATTTAAGAGAGAGAAAAATACTAAGTAGAGAGAGAAAGTCTAAGAAAAGAGGTAAGTAATAATTCCGTACAAACCGTATTTAAACCTTTCCTAAAACACGAATTAAAACTAAACTAAACAGACTCTTGGAAAAACCCGCGCCCGATCGGGCGAAGGGCCGCCCGATCGGGCCCGCCTTTTTCACAACGCCTATACTGATGTGCCGCGCCCGATCGATCCTACGCTCACCCGATCGGGCGCGCCTCTCCCTTGAGAGTGCCTTTGCGCGCATCCGCCCGATCGGGCGTATGCTTGCCCGATCGGGCCCGGTCTTCTTCTTCGAGGCTTGGACTTCGATTGGGCTAGATTTCTCGGCCCAATCCATATTTCCTCCCGGGTCTCGAATACATGGTCCAAATGCCTCATGATCCCAATTACCGAGCCCTTAATCACCGACTCTCACCGATCTTGGGCTCCAAAAGTGGTCGTGTCCTTCTAGATTCCGTAGTCGATCCAATAAAGCCCGGGAAAATGCTCCAAGAGTGCAATTTCTTGTAAAATACAATTAAAACTACGAAAACACTAGAACACACAAATTAGTAATAAAAGTGGCCTGAAAGAGCCAAAAACATACTAATAACGACCAAGAGACGGGGATAAAACACTATATAAAATAGATATATCAAACTCCCCCAAGCCAAACCTTTGCTTGCCCCTAAGCAAAGAGCTCATCAATGAACATATAAAACATACTTCACCCCAATAATCAAATCAAAAACCAACGATTCAAGGCAAATCTAGTGAACATGCTTCAACATCAATCAATCTTATTCATCTAATCACCCTTCCTCCCCAACAATTGTCAAGTAGAGCAAACCACAAGAGCATATAGAATTCAAGACTAGTGCTCACACACTCAACTCTCATTCATGTGGCGAGTAAAGAATGTACTCGATCACTCTCCAACCAACCCCTTTAATGTGAACAATGCCCTCCCAACACACACTCTCGTGTGTATAAAAACATTGAACGCTCATCCTACTAGTCGACTCGAAATATGCCAAGTCATAACTTGCATTGATAAACAACACTTTCACATTTACATAACTTCTATGCACAAGGTCGGAAGGTCTTTAAAGCTTGTAATGTAAGGCTAGGGTAAAGGTAGGATAAATTTGGGATTATGTGAGAGAAAAGCTATGCATTAAGGGAGCCAAATCCTAATAAACCCATGATAAAAAAAAATGATCATACACATCTCCAACATAACCAACTCCAAACAACAATCCACCAAATATACTCCAAACAAAATAAACCATCCCAACACTTACAATTTCACTCATAAGAATATGATAATGTAGAACTTTGAATGAAAAACAAACTTTGAACTCATTCTTTTTCTTTTCCTCTTTTTTTTCTCTTTTTTTTTTTAGAACAACCTTCAAATAGAACATTTGAGCATTAATTTTTTTTTCTTTTGCTCTTTGTTTCTTTTATTTCATATTGGAATTTTTAACTTTGAAACACAACATCAATATTTTCCAATCAAAAATCAAAGAACAATAACTCTTCTTTTATTCCCACATTGTGCAAATAATATGCACACCACAACTCCCTCACCTCACCAACTAATAGCTCCCCCAAGCCAAGCTTGGGACTAGTAACCAAGGGGGCTTATATAGGCTTGTAATATGGCTAAATAAACAATAAAAGGGCACAACATGGGTAACAAGAAGGGAACAAATGTATCTAAATACTCTGAAGGCTACCTAAAAGAATGAACGCCTTCGTCCTCCTCATGTGAATAATAATAAGTCATGAAACACTACTCATAGTTGCAAATCAATACTCAAATTCATTGACATACCAGGAATTATGGAACTATCACACATTTCCTAACCAAATCAACTAGTCAAGCACTATATTCACAAGTAGTTGGACAAAATTGACGCATGCTAAGGAATCCAAGCAATTAGACTTCAAATCATGACCAACAAATCCACAATATTCATCATCGAATACCAAGAATCAAAACAATTTTTCTCAAGTATGGGGCACAGGGAAGCATGATTTACAATTCATTGGAACGTATTTTTGAATTTTTTTTATTTTTCAATTTTTTTTGTATTTTTCATATATAAGAAAGCAATAAAAACTACACTAGGAAAGCAAAAAAAAACTATACTATAAAACAAATAAAGAGAAAAAAGGAAGAGAATTACCAAGTGAAAGAACACCCCCCCAAGCCAAATCAAGCAATGCCCTCATTGACTTGGGAGAGTAGCCTACTCCTCATCCTCATCCATCCTAGAATAGCCCCCGCCGTGGCTAGAACCGGCTCCTCCATGGCTAGAGCCACCACCTCCATACCCCGAACCACCTGCATAGTAGTTAGGGTCTACATTCCCACCCATACCCCCATAAGGAGCATCACCCCCATATCCGTGGACCTAAGAGTAGTCCACGTAAGTACCATACGCACCGGGGTGAGAATACCCTCCTTGGGGGTATTGGAACCAATCGGGAGTGAGTGAATCGGGAGGAATAGCCCCCCAACGGGCGTAATCATCATACATGGGGTAAAGGCCCCTCCCTAGGTTCCTCTCTATAAGACCAACCCGCCCATCTAAGGTGTTTAACCTAGAGTATAGGTTTTGCATCATACCCTCAACCCTCCCTTGCCCCGTCTCGATGCGGTCTAATTGGATCCTAAAAGCCGAAAAGTCATATGGGGCATTGGGGTCGACATTGTAATCGACCAAGGAAGTGGGCATGCCATAGGTGAAAGGTGGGGGTGGTTGGTAGTGTGGTGAGTGGTGAATGGGGGATTGGTGGAGTTGTGGTGAGGGGTGAGGTGGTTGAACCTCACCTTGACCATTTATCTCGAAAGTATAAGAGGGCTTCCCTCTCTCAAATTTGGTCAAGGCGGGGTTGGGTAAGGTAAAGGCTTGGTCTCTCCTACCCGATTGTCGGTGGACAATCCACCAAGAATCACTCCCCACCGGTTGCACCCAGTTCAAGCTCCCTAAATAGGGTAGGTCCATGAGGTTCGATCCCACAACTTTCCTATGTCCATCGGGGTTCCAACCTAGGTGTTTCCAAGCAATATGGGTCACTAACCCCCCAAAGTAAATAGGTTCTCTAGACCTACTAGCCTCGGCTGCATTGGCCGCCCTTTGGAAGTGATTGGCTATCCTATGGGGTATGTTCAATTTTTCAGCATTAGGAATTATATAGGATGCCAATAGTTCCAATTCATCTCTCCTAACATTTGCCGGTTCATGCCTCCCAAAAATAGTGAGGCCGACAAATCTTTTCCAAAGTTTGGGGACGGGATGTTGAATCCACGTCCCATTGGCATGTTGGAGGTTCACTAAATCCTCCCCAGTTAACCTCTTATAGACCACGGCGGTGTGGTCTTGAAAGGGCTCAATAGGTTTATCCAATTTTAAATCAAACAACTTTCCAAATTCTTTAAGAGTTAGTCTCACATCGTTGTTTAATAATCGGAATTGTACATGAGTGATTAGTGCATTCATTTTAATAACATTAAAACTTGAGATAAATTCCAATGTTAAATAATCATATGTATAATGGCACATTTGAAAAAAACCACTCATGCCTATACCTTTGAACAATTTTTCCACATATTTATCAAGGCCTAACCTAGCTAATGTGGGATGATGAATAAAACGGGTAGAGATTACTTGACGATCGATGAGGTTGAACATCCTAACCCGTTGCTCCTCTGAAATAATGACAACCTCCTCCCATCCCGGAATTTGAAGATCCGGGTTGATTGTTGGTTGTGGTGCACTTGAGATCTCACCCCTTTGGTTCCTTGAACGCTTTGAGGCCATTTTCTTGTAAAATAGTGGCAAATTGGAGGTTTCTCTCTCTTAGGATTTGAGAAAAATAGAGAGAAAGTAGGGGAAAATTAGTGTAGATTGTAGAGGAGGATGAGGGAGATGGAATATGTAAGAATTTTTGAGTTTGGATGGGAGAGTTGGAGGGGATCTTGAATTGAAGTGAAGGTTTTTGGTTTGAAAATGGAGGTTTTAAAGAGAGAAAGTGAAATGAAGAAGATGAAATAAGGAGAAAGTGAGGAAAGAAAAAAGAGAAAAGAAAATAAAAGGGGGACGGACTGATGGCGCGCCCGATCGGGCGGGCCTCGCCCGATCGGGCGAAAGCGGGAAATTCTAGAACTCAAGTTGCGCGCCCGGTCGGGCGAGCTCCGCCCGATCGGGCGCGAACGCGAACAAAATTTTCGCCCTTTGCTCGCCCGATCGGGCGAGCTTCGCCCGACATATCTTTTCCTTTTCACTCGATTTTCCAAAAAAAGTGCCCGATCGGGCAAGTTTCGCCCGATCAGGCGAAAATAGTCTCTGAATTCAACCTTGCTTGCGCGCCCGATCGGGCTGTTTTGCCCGATCGGGCGAAAATGGTTCCGATTTTTAGCATGCTTGCGCGCCCAATCGGGCTGCGTCGCCCGATCGGGCGAATTTGCTACTGATTTCTGGGTTGCTTGCGCGCCCGATCGGGCGAGCCTCGCTCGATTGGGCCCGAGCAGCCCTTTTTCTCCGATTTCTTTTCGTCTTCAAATTTTTTCTAAGTCTTAATACCTGTCAAATTCATACCTGTACAACAACACTTAAAACTGGTGAAATATCACTCTCCTCGCCTCTCTAAAAAAAAACAAAAATAAGGAAAAAGGAAAACTAGTCTAGAAAGCATGAAATACGGGTTGCCTCCCGCAAAGCGCTGGTTTATCTAGGTCCCGCACGACCTTCTTACCACCTTGAAGCTCATGTTGGAAGTGGAGTTAGGAGAGTCTCCTCCACATCTCTAATGGTAGCACCTTCATGATACACTTTCAACCTTTGGCCATTTACCTTGAACTCTTCACCTTTGTCATTCACTAACTCCACCGAACCAAATTTGTTCACCTTTGTGACAGTGAAGGGACCGGACCACCTAGACTTCAACTTTCTTGGGAAAATCTTCAATCTAGAATTAAAGAGAAGAACCTTATCACCTGGTGCAAACTCTCTTGGTAAGATCCTCTTGTCATGCCACTTCTTGGTCTTCTCCTTGTAGATCCGCGCACTATCATATGCCGACAATCTAAACTCATCCAACTCATTGAGTTGAAGAAGTCTCTTCTTACCCGCGGCCTTAGAATCCATATTAAGCTCTTTGATCGCCCAAAAGGCTTTGTACTCCAATTCTACGGGAAGATGACATGCCTTACCATAAACCAATCTATAAGGTGAAGTACCAATCGGTGTCTTAAATGCTGTTCGGTATGCCCAAAGTGTGTCATCAAGATTCATGCTCCAATCTTTCCTTGACTTGGCTACAACCTTTTCTAGGATAGCTTTGATTTCCCTATTAGAGACCTCAACTTGACCACTAGTTTGAGGGTGGTAACTAAGCCCTGTTCTATGATATACGCCATACTTCTTAAGGAGGTTATCCAATTGTTTTTCATGGAAGTGGGTACCCCCATCACTAATAATAGCTCGTGGAACACCAAACCTGGGAAATATGATCTTCTTGAAGAGCTTGATGACTACCTTAGAATCGTTTGTTGGTGAAGCTATGGCTTCTACCCACTTGGACACATAATCGACGGCTACAAGTATGTAACAATTCCCATTGGAAGATGGGAATGGCCCCATATAATCGATACCCCAAACATCAAATATTTCAACTTCGAGAATCCCAGTTTGGGGCATCTCATGCCTCCGCAAAATGTTGCCAGTCCTCTGGCAAGAGTCACAAGCCTGCACAAAAGTGTTAGCATCTTTAAACATAGTAGGCCAAAAGAAGCCTGACTCATTCATCTTAGCCACCGTTTTAGTGGGGCCATGATGTCCACCATAAGGTGAAGTATGACAACTGGTAAGGACGCCATGAACCTCCCATTCGGGAACACACCTGCGAAATAATCCATCTGCACACTCACGAAACAAAAAAGGATCATCCCAAAAATAATGTTTAACATCATAAAGGAATTTCTTTTTCTGTTGGTAGGATACGTCAGGAGGTAGAGTACCACCTACTATATAATTAGCAAAATCAACATACCAAGGGTGATTCTCTACAACTGCATACAGGTTGTCATCAGGGAAAGAATCATCTATAGGTAAAGAATCCTTACCCTCATCATACCGGATACGTGACAAGTGGTCTGCCACGACGTTCTCTGCTCCCTTTTTATCTTTTATTTCTATGTTGAAATCTTGGAGCAAGAGAACCCACTGGAGTAGCCTTGGCTTTAATTCCGCCTTGGCTATCAAGTATTTCAACGCTACATGATCAGTAAAAACAATAACTTTAGAACCAACTAGATATGATCTAAATTTTTCTAAAGCATAAATAACTGCAAGAAACTCCTTTTCTGTGGTGGCATAGTTGACTTGGGCTTCATCCAAGGTTTTTCTAGCATAATAAATAGCATGCAAAACCTTGTCCTTCCTCTGTCCGAGCACGGATCCTAGTGCAAATTCACTTGCATTACACATGATTTCGAAAGGAAGGTTCCAATCGGGAGCACATATGATGGGTGCCGATATCAAAGCCTGCTTAATCCTGTTAAAAGCCTCAAGACACTCGTCAGTAAAAATAAATGGGGCATCCTTGAGCAAAAGTTGTGTCAGTGGTTTAGCAATTTTAGAAAAATCTTTGATAAAGCGGCGATAAAACCCTGCATGACCCAAGAAGCTTCTAACTCCCTTAACATTGACTGGGGGAGGTAATTGCTCAATCACTGATATTTTAGCCTTGTCTACTTGTATGCCCTTATCAGATACAATATGGCCAAGGACTACTCCCTCTGTCACCATAGAGTGACATTTTTCCCAATTAAGTACTAAGTTGCACTCTTCACATCTTTTCAAAATTTTAGCGAGATTAATTAGACATGAATCAAATGAAGAACCATATACGCTAAAATCATCCATAAAGACCTCCATAATAGACTCTATGAA
Source organism: Chenopodium quinoa (assembly GCF_001683475.1). Classification (NCBI taxonomy): domain Eukaryota; kingdom Viridiplantae; phylum Streptophyta; class Magnoliopsida; order Caryophyllales; family Amaranthaceae; genus Chenopodium; species Chenopodium quinoa. The sequence goes on along the minus strand of NW_018742738.1, from coordinate 10,801,784 downwards.
ATCAGAAAAAATGTTCATCATGCAACGTTGAAAGGTAGCGGGTGCATTACATAAACCAAAGGGCATTCTACGGTATGCAAAAGTGCCATAAGGGCATGTAAAGGTAGTCTTTTCCTGATCTTCAAGGTGAATCGGAATTTGGAAAAATCTCGAATACCCGTCCAAATAGCAAAAGAATTTGTGATTGGCTAACCTCTCAAGCATTTGATCAATAAAGGGAAGAAGGAAGTGATCCTTTTTAGTGGCGGTATTTAATCTACGATAGTCTATGCACATACACCATCCTGTTACAGTTCTAGTGGGAATTAATTCATTTTTTTCATTAGTTATCACAGTCATCCCACCCTTCTTCAGTACTACCTACACAGGACTTACCCACTTGGAGTCAGAAATAGGATAGATAATACCTGCATCAAGTAATTTCATCACCTCCTTCTTGACTACTTCCTGCATGTTGGGATTTAATCTTCGTTGGGGTTGAATGCAGGGCTTGTAATTTTCCTCTAGATGAATCCTGTGCATGCAAAAATCATGGCTAATACCCTTGAGATCATCAATACTGTACCCTATAGCCTTCTTATGGGTTTTGAGGACCCCTAGAAGTTGGGAAGATTGTAGGTCAGTGAGTGCAGTACTGATGATCACGGGGTGTAGTTCCTGCACATCGAGAAAAAAATATTTTAAATGAGAAGGGAGAGGTTTTAGCTCAGGTTTCTTGACCTCTGTAGGTTTTGATTCCTGAACTAAATTTACTACCTTCATTGTATCCTTAGGGCTTAACTCTTCTAAGGAAATAGCCTTTTCAATATCCTGTACCTCATTACCCCAAACGCTTGCATTGTCGCTAGATAAGTTCCCACAGAGAACTTCCTGTAAGGGATCCTTCGCAAGAACCTGTGGCAAGCTATCATCACAAATATCGTCCATTATATCAATTGTATCAATGAAGCAACAATTTTCCTCTAACATAGGCCCTTTTAAAACCTTCCCCAAATTAAAGGTAACATTATCGTCACCTACAGAAAGGGTTAGTTTACCATTTTTCACATCAATAATAGCTCCTGCAATGTGGAGGAAAGGCCTACCTAATATAATGGGTATTTGTGTGTCCTCTGCCATATCTAAAACAACAAAATCAACAGGAATAAAAAATTTACCAACTTTGACAGGTACGTCCTCTAAAATACCTAAGGGATATTTTACCGAACGATCTACCATTTGCAAAGTTATATTAATAATTTTTAATTCCCCCATATTTAATTTAGCGCAGATAGATGATGGCATGACACTGACACTAGCACCCAAATCACATAAAGCTTTATCAATAAAAACATTCCCAATGTGACAAGGGATAGAAAAACTACCGGGATCCTTTAATTTAGGAGGGGATTTATTTTTGCAAATAAGCGCTACACTCCTCTGTGAAAGCTAAAGTTTCTACTTCATTAAAGGCCCTTTTCCTAGTCCGAATGTCTTTCATGAATTTAGCATAAGCAGGTACTTGAGTGATTAAATCAGTGAAAGGAACTGTTACCTGCAGGTTTTTCACAACCTCTAAAAACTTACCGAATTGTTTATCAAGCTTACTCTTCAGTTCTCTATTAGGGAATGGAAGCTTGATAACTGGGCTCTGCACATCTCCTCCCTTACCGTGCACAGAAACATTAGTAGGGTTAGTATCTATTTGTAGCCCTGCAAGGCTAGCAGGATTACCGTTTGGTATAGAGGAATCTAGATCAGGGACTGGTCTATCTTCCTTTGGCATAGGAGGTCCATCATAATGTGAACCACTCCTTAGAGTGATTGCATTAGCATGATCTGTAGGATGGATAGGTTGTGATGGTAGAGCTCCCTGCTGACGGGATTGTAGGGTAGATGAAAGTTGTGCAATTTGATTGTCCATGATTTTATTATGGGCTAGGATAGAATCAATTTGCGCATCCCTACTCTCCATATGCTTTTGCATGTTGGCAAGCATTGCTCTAATTTCTGTCATGGCAGGGTCGGAAGATGATGAGGGTGATGCTTGGCTTTTCTGACCGGAATTAGGATGATAATATTTTTGTTGTGGTGGTGTTTGCTGTTGTGGTTGTTGTGGAGGTGGAGGGTTTTGTACATTGGTACTCCGGTATGAAAGATAAGGATGATTTTTATAACCGGCATTGTAGGAATTGGAATAGGGGTTATTTTGCCTATAGGTTTGAAAGGCACTAAATTGTTCCATAGAGCTCCTACAATCTTGCTCCCAATGACCTACAATTCCACAATTTTCACAAAAAGCTTCATGGTTAGCAACAGCAGAAACATTAGCTACAGAGTTAGGAGCAGCAGTAAGATTATCTAATTTTTGACAAATAGATGTTGATTGCGCTTGCAAAAAGGATACGGAATCGACATTATGTTTTCCTTTATTTGCAAACCCCCTCGGATTCCCATATTGGGAATTGTGTATAGCCATGTCTTCGATAACCTGTCCTGCATCATCCACATTTAAATTCATAAACCTCCCACTAGCTGCCGAATCTAGTACTGATCTAGAAGAATTTCCAAGTCCATTATAAAATGCTTGGATCAATTGCCATTGTGCTAGATTGTGGTGGGGGCGCTCTCTCTGTAGATCCTTAAACCTCTCCCAAGCCTCATATAATGTTTCGTCGGCCTCTTGAGCGAAGTTCTGAATAGCACTCCTTAGCACCGCTGTTCTCTCTGCAGGATAATATTTATTATAGAAATTCAAAGCAAGAGTTTCCCAGTCAGTAATACCAAGTGCAGTTCTATTCAAACCATTAAACCATAATTTTGCTTTGCCACATAATGAAAAGGGAAAAAGAATCTCCCTGATTTGGTCTTGCGTGACCCCGGCTTGTCTAATGGTGTTACAATATTGGCATAAATCTGCGATGTGAAGATTGGGATCTTCACCCTTAGCTCTGCTGAACTGCTTCCTTTCTATCATAGTGATAAATTGGGGCTTGATCTCAAATTGAACTCCATCTAGAGTCGGAGTAGGAGTAAGGTGCGGAAAATCTGTGAGCTTCGGTTGCGAATAGTCACTAAGTTTCTTCTGGGTTGTCATCTCTGATTCTGAATCTGAAGGAATATCTGTATCACTAGAATCAGGGGGAGGATCTCTTCGATCGTTGTCCTCCTCAGAACCCGCCAGTTTGTCTATAGAGACTCCTTTGCCTATGAAAAGAACGCTCGATCTCAGGATCAAAAGGAATTTAACCTGATCTGGAACTGCTGGGCATAAACAAAGAACTAAAGACAAATATGAGATTTGCCTCAAAGAACTAATGTTCTCTGAGGCCAAAAAGGGGGATAATCTAGACTACAAAAATATAATCAGAAAATAAAAATAAAACCGTTTCCCCGGCAACGGCGCCAAATTTTGACAGGGTAAAGTCGTATCCCCTATCAAAAATAATTACCTAAATCACTAACTAAGGTAGATAGGGAAGTAGGGTCGAATTCCACAGGGTAACAGGTCTTTTTAATTCTAATTAATTATTATACTCTAAATTATCTAAGTAACCAATGTTTTTAAGTACGAATTCTATACTACGAAGAATAAGTTTAGGGAGAAAAGAATCAATAATAAGGAAACCTAGGGTCATAGGTTCACCAATAATTAATATTCCGGGATAGAACGAAGTAATTAATAATTAACAATGCATAGATAACATGATTAACAGGCTCTCGCAATTTATTAATCAACATAGATCTAACAGGCTCTCGCAATTTACCAGACCTAAGTTCCTATTAAAAATAGCCTTTAATATTAAATCAACATCTGCTCGATTCATCAATTCAATATTGCTAAATATTCACAATCAAATTACATCTGCTCGATTCATAATCTAATTGCAAAGAAATAAAAAAATTCAATAGGAAATTATCATGCAATATCAAAAATCAATAATAATAAACTATCCCTTCATATTAATTATGGATCCCCATAAACCCTAGAATTAAACTACTCACTAATCATCATAACTAAACCAATCATATAAATAATTAAAAGCATAATCAAGAAAATAATTAAAATAGCTGAAATTAAAAAGGGAAGAAATTGTACCGAAGTAAATCTGGAATTAATGAAGGAATTAAGAACAAAAGTTTAGAGAGAATTTAAGAGAGAGAAAAATACTAAGTAGAGAGAGAAAGTCTAAGAAAATAGCTAAGTAATAATTCCGTACAAATCGTATTTAAACCTTTCATAAAACACGAATTAAAACTAAACTAAACAGACTCTAGGAAAAACCCGCGCCCGATCAGGCGAAGGGCCGCCCGATCGGGCCCGCCTTTTTCACAACGCCTATACAAATGTGCCGCGCCCGATCGAGCCTACGCTCACCCGATCGGGCGCGCCTCTCCCTTGAGAGTGCCTTTGCGCGCATCCGCCTGATCCGTATGCTTGCCCGATCGGGCCCGGTCTTCTTCTTCGAGGCTTGGACTTCGATTGGGCTAGATTTTTCGGCCCAATCCATATTTCCTCTCGGGTCTCGAATACATGGTCCAAATGCCTCATGATCCCAATTACCGAGCCCTTAATCACCGACTCTCACCGATCTTGGGCTCCAAAAGTGGTCGTGTCCTTCTAGCTTCCGTAGTCGATCCAATAAAGCCCGGGAAAATGCTCCAAGAGTGCAATTTCCTGTAAAATACAACTAAAGCTACGAAAACACTAGAACACACAAATTAGTAATAAAAGTTGCCCGAAAGAGCCAAAAACATACTAATAACGACCAAGAGACGGGGATAAAACACTATATAAAATAGACATATCAATAGGCCTCTAATTTATTCTGATCGTATACATGTGCGCTTTCTGACTAACATGCAATCAATAAGATTAACCCTAAACCTGTTTATCTATGTTGGTTAAATATTAATGCACAAATAAATCTATTATTGACGATCACTTGAATTATAATCATATTAACCCTAACAAGATTATTAATTATCTTATTAAGCGTGATTACAAGTACCAATTCCCTTTAAACATTCATAAAAGACGTGATCAAGCAATAACAATAAATATATATCAAGCAACATAATAATCATCATAATAACAATAATAATAATAACAATAAATTATAACAATTATAACAATCATCATAATAATCATAATAATCATAATTAAAATAATCATGTTAAAGCATAATAATAGCAAGATCCTAGGCATGATACTAACAAGATTAATAACAAACCCTAGCACGTCACTAAACAATAAAAATCAAAGTTTTAACCCTAACATGATACTAACATGAATATTAGGAAGAGAATAGGAAGCATCATAGGAATCACAATTGTCATATTTGATAATAGAAATTATAGTTATTACCCTAAATATGATACTAGGAAGATCAAAACACCCTAACACGACAATAGGAATAATAATAACAACCTAGACATGATTTATATATCATAATAACAATGCAAACAATTAAAACACTTATTTGGATGCCTCGTATCTCTTTCTAATAACAAAATACACACGTTAGTAACTTCAAGGAAAATAATAAAACAACAATTAAATTAGATAATTGAAAGAGAAATTAAGAAAGTTTAGACTAGATTTGGGATCAAACCCTCAGAAATCAAACCTTTCACGTCTAGGACGAAGGCAACTTCGAACAATGCTAGGTATGTCTAGTGCTTATGTATGAGGAATTTTGTTTGTAAAAGGATAGGCTTAGAAGAGAGAGAGAATCAAGAAATTCTTGATGAGAGTTGCTGATTGAAAAAGGGTATAGAGAAAAAAGAGAGTCGAAGAATAAGAAAAGAATCCGAATTCGAATCGAAATAAAACTCGATGGACAACAGTTTTTACAGATTTTGTGTTTTTTCATATCTTTTGATCCAGAAGTCTAATTAAGGCATATAATATGTCGTTAGAAATCTCTTGAAGTCTAATTTCCAAATCAATTATAATAATATTAAAATATTTTGTAAATAAAAAGATATGGCCTAAATAGTGGAACGGTGTCAGTTTTTGATAGAGTTTCATATCTCATTCATATCTTTTTCGTTATAGCTCGGATTTAATATTATAATATATCATTGGAAAGATAATTTAAATATCTATCCAACCATATAAAATTTGGATCAATATTATGAGGCACAAAAATAATATCTAACTGTCTTTGAACATCTTTAAATTCAAATAGAATTAGGTTTTAAGAAAAAGGAAAGTTTTAAAAAAGGAAAGTTTTTATTTAACTCAAATTCTTTAATCTTATCTTTTCAAAAAGCATAATTAAGATCTTTTAGAAACTTATAGAAGGTTCTAATTAATCTTAATTAGTTTACGAATAGGATTAAACCTTTGGACCCTCCACATGATCACTGGGTCGTAGGTAAAATCCGGTTTGGGCCCAGTTTAGAATTTTGGCCATAACTTCCTCATTATTCATCAGAATTGGGCTTATAATATAACGTTGGAAAGTTCTTTTCAATCCCCATCTAAATAAACCATTATTGGACCCATATCATGGGCCAAAATAAACTGGAATGCACATTATCCAAAAATAGGGTAAGAAAAGAAATATTTTCAAAAACAGAAAGAAAAGATATTTTAATAAAAACGTCCTCATCACTAGACTTTTCACACTTTCGCTTTGTTCGATAATCAAATGACATGAAAGGTATTCATCACTGGGTTTGGTTTTGGGGAGACACATTTGGGTGTCTACAGAAGCCCCCACTTTGACTGAGTTTGGAAAAACGCAAGTTTTGAAAACGAAAGTCAAAGTAGCGATAGGGACGGAGAATGATTCAGAACGTTTTGCGATCCAAAATCATTCTTGTAACGTCGATACCTGCAAACTGGCATTAGTTAAAATAGATAAGAGAGTTAAGAAACGCGTATCTTGCACCGTCGAGCACACGTCTCTGGGGTAACCAATTTGTTGCTGCATTGTTGTTGCGAAAACTTTCCATAATCTAGCAGAACGCCATCTCGCTGTTTTTTGTTCACTCGTCTCTGAAAAATAGAGCTTTTTGGATATGTTCACGCGTCTCTGAACAAAGAGCTTCTTTTGGATATGTTCACGCGTCTCTGAACAAAGAGCTTCTTTTTTCTTGAATCATAGTGACAACCTTCCCAATCATAGCAAAAGTCGTCGAAGACCGCCTCATCACGAACTGCCCTTCTCAAATCTCGGTGACAACCTCCACAATCTTAGCGAATGTCGTCGAAGACCGCCCATCTCGTGCTATCTTCTCAAATCTCGGTGACAACCTCCACAATCTTAGCGAATGCTGCCGAAGACCGCCCATCTCGAGTTATCTTCTCAAATCTTTGGTGACAACCTCCATAATCTTAGCAAATGCCATCGAAGACCGCCCATCTCGTGTCGTCTTCTCAAATCTTGGTGACAACCTCCACAATCTTAGCGAATGCCGTCGAAAATAACCTCTTTTGAAGTCATCCTCAGTTGTTGCGATAATATTTTGAAGAAAACTACCGAAGACCAACGCTTGTCGATCCTTAAAGCTCGCTTGAACTTTGCTTTAGCCAGTGCGTCGGCGATTCTGCTGCTTGTAAACCAGTATGTCGGTGCTGTGAACCATTACGTCGGTACTTCTAAACCATTACGTCGATGCTTCTAAACCCGTATGTCGGTGCCTTTGTGATGAGCCAATGTTTAGGCGCTTTAAGCTAAGTGAAACGATCTTTTTTCAGGTCGATCACTTATTTGCAGTTGTAATCAAATCGACTACTCAATCATGTCAAATTGCTTATAGGGGCTAATTGGCGTACCAAGGAACCCGAAATTGTTGTTCTGAGAGGCTTCGAGCTCTGTCGCTGCTGAAATATCTCTGACGCCGTGATTTTGCTCTATCGCCAGACGCTGGGATCTAGCGCCAGGCGCTGAAATCTATTGCCAGACGCTGGATGTTGTCGTCTGGCGCTGGAGTCGGGTCTTCCCTATTTTGCTTTTTCTATCGATGTTGCTCGGCTTCGCTCCGAACTTTGAGCTTGGTCGTTTCCTTTCAACCAAATCCGCTCAAGTCTTTTGTAAATTAAAGCTCTTCATCTTTTTTATTTAACCGATCAATGTAACTCCTCTTATCTTGGAGGAATCTCCTGTGGTCATATTCACGGTTTTTTCGAAAAAAATCCGGGAATGTCCTCGCTTGCTGGGATGCACCTGCATTTATATCTTTGACAATAGGACTTTTCTTATATTTCTTTAGGGTTGACCTAAGACTTAGTGTTGCTTGACTCATTGACTTGTCATGACTCAAGGTATGAACTTGACTCACTGTGATTGACTGACTCGGGGTTGACTCGACTCAAAGTATTTAACACATGTGTTAGACTCAAATCAAGGTAATATGACACGACATGACATGAATCGACGTGTACATGACTTGTGTGTGCATCGTAATGTGATCGTGCGACTCAAAAATGCAAAAAAGCAAAATTTTCCATCATTTTTATGGAGGGTATCGACTTTCTCCCGAAAAAGAAAGACTCGAAAAAGGATCGAAGTTTTTAAGGGTGCATGTTGAATGAGCTTAATCAAATGTTGTCTCTCACAGTACAAGGATTGTAACATCTTAGATTATCCTAGTTGACTTGATAATGAAAGTATTTAGGTAACTTAGGTACGGAGGCTAAGCACTTTGTACTTTGTGATGCAGTGGTGATTGATGTTGATATGATAATGTATGCTTCAGCGCTGTATTAAGATTTTATGACAAAGGGTTCCTACGGGAAGTATATTTGGTCATGTATCTGTGCAGTGTGTGAAAGTGACACTAAAGTTAGGCCGCAAAGGCTAAGTGTGTGGAGAAAATATTATTTTTGAAGAGTCAAATAATGGTGACTCTTAGGCTAGGTAAGCTAATGATGTAGGGATCAAGCCCCCAAGTCTAGCTCTAAGTAGATAGGGATGAGCATAGGAGATCCTTTGATATGATCATGATGTGTGAATGTGAATGTGAATGCATTTTTATTACGGCCGCATCTCGATATGAGGTTGCCTACGTATCCGTTAGGAATCAAGCCGAACTCAACTCTAGCCAAACCTCGCACAAGTGTGTGTATACCTCAAAAGGTCTTTTTTAAGGGTTGTAACGTGGTTAGGCTAAAGGTTATAGAAGAAATGGATAAAGGCTCAAGACCCTAGATAAGCCTCCAAGGTGTGCAATCTTGCTTTTGAATTTTCATAATTTTACGCTTGAGGTTTCTCACTCCTTTTTTAGCTCTTTCTTTTTAATTTTGCTCTCTTTTTTTTTCTTTAGCATTTATTTTATTTTTATAAGTGTGGGCAATCCCGATCATGCGGTCTATCACTCACTTGGCATTCATGTTTCTCAGGCACGGTACCGAGCACTCGATAAAGACGCAATCTGAGACGTGTTCATATCAAAGACATGTTCATGTCAGTAACATTGGAATACTTTCCCTTTTGTACACTTTTATTATATTTTTTTGCTTATTTTTATCTATTTTGATCTTTTAAAATTACTCAAGCTATTTTTAAAAAAATGCATAAGTTACACACCATCCCATCCCAAGGTTAGGTAGATATGGGTTGAAAAAAGAAAGGTCTATCGTTAGACGAGGCTCAAAATTGTGTATCAAGAAAGGATTGCATATTTGAAGGGTGAAAGGTGATATGATGTGGCTACAATGGGTGCCTCAAATCATTGGTATACCTTGTGCTTAGTTCGACACAGTTTGTTTTTTTTTTTTTTGTGCAATGCAATGATTATATGTAAGGAAATAAATTCTCATTTTATTTAAAAAGTGAAGGGTAAAAATCAAACTCTAAGAAATAAATTCAAGGAGGATGAAGGATGTCTATGCTAGACTTATTGGGGAAAGGGTTTGAAAAAAAAAATGAAATATTGGTGAGAAGCTTGCCTTGTGCATTTGTTTCATCATTACCATCATTTTTTTTGTTTGTCAATCACATGACTCAAACTTGATTCAACATGCATGGATGGAAGAAGGTAGGAATAATAAAGGTTGTGATATGGAGAAAACATGTAGAGAATGAAAAAATGATGTAGATGGAGAGATATGAAAAAATTAGAAATAAAATGTACCCCCAACTCAAATGACGGAAAAAACTGACTCATGCATGAAACTAAGATATGGTCATGGTGACATATACTCAAAGTGTGTGCTAATACTAGTGAGTGTAGGTGACATGTTAAGACTCGTGTCATGACCATGTGGCTATACTATGTGACTAGACTCAAGCAAAGATTAAGTTATACTTCACGTACATGCATTAAACTGGACAGACTGTAATATTTTAGTCATAACTTTTGATCTGTGACTCTGATTTGGATGAAACCAACGCCAAATTAAATATACAACTTGGGGCTACAGATCCATAGGTTGTACGACTCGTAGTTCTTCCTAGAACTCCGGATATGACCAAGACAAGTTGACGCTTGTGCAGTATACGGGAATAAAAATCCGGCTTGACTTAAAGAAATTATGACTCGATTTTATGTTTATTTATTAGCTCAAATTAATTAATTGATTAATTAAGAAAAGTCCTTTAGTCATTCATTAGTTTATTTAGACTTAATCACAAGTCAAACAAACGGTTAGGAAAAATCACATAGAGTATGCACAACAAATAATGCACAATTAGTCAAGTAGACACGATATGATGCAATGAGTTTGCAACCTAACCATGGCTCTAGTTCTATAAAGTTCGGGATGGGTTAATCAAAGAGGGTCCATGGTTAATTGTCCGGATGCACCGCGCGGAAGCCTAACCGTGAAGGGTTGGCGCGAGTGGATGGGTGTCACAGTCCGGGAGTTTGGACCCCAAAACGTGCGGCTCGCTCTAGCCTTTTGGCGGCAAGAACGCTAGCCTTGAGCGGAAGAGGGGCTTGCAAGCACAAAGCAACACAAGCGGGTAATTAAATCAAAGAGCACTCACGTCTATTTCGGCGACGGAGTGCGAGTGGTCGGGGCTTGTGACGGCCGATAATTCAAGGCGGGCACAAGCGGGTCCGAACCACGAGTTCTTAGTGCATCAAGTTGGTTTGGAGGGGAGCTATTATGCAAGTAAGACTCAATATCTATAAAGGTCTAACAACAAACAAGCATAAAACCAAAGCAACACTTGGTAGAATGCTTAAGATTTCATTAATCATTCACCCTCTAAAGAGCTTTTAATGACATACAAGGAGAATCCCTAGTGAACACTGATCTAACAAGAACACAATAATGGGACCTCAAGCTAAGAAAGCATAAACTAAACTCTAGGAAAGCACTTAAAGGGGATCTAATACATCAAAAGGAGTTGGATTCTAACATCCTCCCCCACTTAAGCTGTCGACGACCTCGTCGACTTACAAGAGTTACAAACAAAATTAGAAAACCCTAAACTATCTCAAGTTTCAGATGCGTCGTTGGTGCGGTTGTCTTTTGGAATCCTTGCTGACTCTGGAGCTGGATCTTCTTTGTTGGCGAGGAGCTTGTCTCTGGAGTCTCTCGGCTCGAATATCTTGTTGAGAGCTTCATCTCTAAATTTCCTCCTAGGAGTGGTGTCTGTTGAATTCTGGGGGAGAGTTGCTTCCACGATCATCTGTTGGGGAGCTGCTTCCTTGAGACCGGGGTGGTGAACTTCAATTTGTGGTTGGTGCCTCTTGGGTGACCATTGTTTCTTTGATCCCCTACACGTGATCTGCGTTGTTTGCTCAACCACTATTTTCCCTCTCTCTTGGGAGGTTCTTCTTTGGTGTCTCTTTGGTGTCTCTGGGCTCGCCGCTCTTTGCTTCGAACCGGGTGTCTGATTCTGATTTTGGGAGGGGTGCATCTGGGATGTTGCCAATTCATTAGGCTTCATCTCCCACTTCTCTGAGTCTCTGGGGCGAGTTTGTTTCTTCGATGTTGCCTTCTTCTCTGGCTCCATCACTCGCATTGCCGAAAGGTATCAGACTTCTGGTTCTTTCTCAGGTGCTATCATTCTCACAGCACTCAAGCGTCTTATGGAACCCATCCTGTATGTGGGTTCCTCATCGCTGCTAGTCTCTTTTGTGGCCTCCTGCATGGACATTGATGACAATCTCTTTTGGATCTTGTCAAGCTCTTCTTTATGTTTGCAATCCCACCATTTGTGTTGACCTCGACAAAGTATGCAGTTCAACGACCTTGTATTTTTCGAGGATGCGCTGGCCCTTGAGTTTCCAGAGTTATGGGAGGGGGTAGATGTTAATCTCTGGGCATCACCTCCTCCACTTCTTCTATGATAAGTATTGATGGTGTTGGATGATACTCATGAGCCATTCTCTTTACCCTTTGGAGAGTTTGGAGACGGACTGTTAGAGCGTGTTGACGTCCCACTTGATTCATTCTCAGATTGACGACCCTTTCCGACTGAGTAATCCATCAATCTTTCAGCAGCACACATAGCAGCAGCAAGGGTATCAATATTCTGCCTCAAAATCTCTCGCTGCGCCCATTCCTTTAACCCGTTGACAAAGTTGAACACCCGATCTTTCTCATTCATGTCTGTGATGTCCAACATTATCGTCGAGTATTCCTTAACATAGTCGCGAAGAGAACCCTTCTGGCGGCACTCTTGCAACTTCATCCGTGCAACAAATGCTGTGTTGACGGGGTAGAATTGTTCTTTGAGTTCCTATTTGAACTCCGCCCATGTATCAATCTTGATCCTTCCTACTTCGATGTCTGCGTGCTTGGTGCGCCACCACAGCTTAGCATCTTCGAACAAGTACATGATGGCAGTATCCACCTTCTGATCGTCACTCAGTTGACATATTCGGAAGTACTGCTCCATGTCGAAGAGGAAGTTATCAACTTCTTTCGCATCTCTAGCACCACTGTAGTCGCGAGGTTTGGGCGGCTTGATCTTTGCTGCACCAACACCCAGTGCGTTTATTCCCACAACGCGCGTTAAGGTAGCACATTTCTCAAGTGCTTCGTCGGCTTGTCCTTGAACAAATTGCAATTGTTCGCGGAGGGCATCTCTGTCAGCCATCAATTTCACAATTTGCTCGGCTTGCTCACGTACAATGACTTGGAGCTCGGCCCATTTGTCCGCTTTCTCCTCGAGCCAAGCGAGCCTTTCTTCTACAAATTCCATCTTCTTGCAGCCCTCCTTGGTGCCTACACGGGTTGCTTGCGACGAGGTTTGGGCCTCGGCTCTGATACCAACTGTCACGGTCCGGGAGTTTGGACCCCAAAACGTGCGGCGCGCTCTAGCCTTTTGGCGGCAAGAACGCTAGCCTTGAGCGGAAGAGGGGCTTGCGAGCACAAAGCAACACAAGCGGGTAATTAAATCAAAGAGCACTCACGTCTATTTCGGCGACGGAGTGCGAGTGGTCGGGGCTTGTGACGGCCGATAATTCAAGGCGGGCACAAGCGGGTCCGAACCACGAGTTCTTAGTGCATCAAGTTGGTTTGGAGGGGAGCTATTATGCAAGTAAGACTCAATACCTATAAAGGTCTAACAAAAAACAAGCATAAAAGCAAAGCAACACTTGGTAGAAGGCTTAAGATTTCATTAATCATTCACCCTCTAAAGAGCTTTAAATGACATACAAGGAGAATCCCTAGTGAACACTGATCTGACAGTAACACAATAATGGGACCTCAAGCTAAGAAAGCATAAACTAAACTCTAGGAAAGCACTTAAAGGGGATCTAATACATCAAAAGGAGTTGGATTCTAACAATGGGACACCGCGAGTTAAGAAAAACTCGCTTCCATGGTTTGGTGAATTCAACATTCTCGGATGTACCCTTTGTTGCACAGAGCGTTCAATCAGATAGATGGAGCATGAATTCCCAGAGGGTTATGTCCATATGTAGAACACATACGGTTTTCAGAAAAGTGAGAAAAACTCAATCATATTTCTCAAATTTCCTACGTGTAAAAATCCTATGTTTTTAACTCATTATGGATGGTCTTTCCAATGAGATATTTTTTATGCATATGACAATAATGTTAATCAAAATTACGCACATGAAATACTTAGAACTTTTCGAGTCTCATCCACTCATTCTAAATCATTGCCGAAAAAAATTTCACGAATTAAAATAGAAATCCTCCCCAGTGGAGTCGCCAAAAAACTGTAGGGAATATTTCAAGAATTACCCCAAGCTTGAACCCCACTGTGATCATACACTTAAGCATGGTGGCGTCCAAAGGGAAAGAAGATAACCCTAAACCTGTTTATCTATGTTGGTTGAATATTAATGCACAAATAAATCTATTATTGACGATCACTTGAATTATAATCATATTAACCCTAACAAGATTATTAATTATCTTATTAAGCGTGATTACAAGTACCAATTCCCTTTAAACATGCATAAAAGACGTGATCAAGCAATAACAATAAATATATATCAAGCAACATAATAATCATCATAATAACAATAATAATAATAACAATAAATTATAACAATTATAACAATCATCATAATAATCATAATTAAAATAATCATGTTAAAGCATAATAATAGCAAGATCCTAGGCATGATACTAACAAGATTAATAACAAACCCTAGCATGTCACTAAACAATAAAAATCAAAATTTTAACCCTAACATGATACTAACATGAATATTAGGAAGAGAATAGGAAGCATCATAGGAATCACAATTGTCATATTTGATAATAGAAATTATAGTTATTACCCTAAACATGATACTAGGAAGATCAAAACACCCTAACATGACAATAGGAATCATAATAACAACCTAGACATGATTTCTATATCATAATAACAATGCAAACAATTAAAACACTTACTTGGATGTCTCGTATCTCTTTCTAATAACAAAATACACACGTTAGTAACTTCAAGGAAAAGAATAAAACAACAATTAAATTAGATAATTGAAAGAGAAATTAAGAAAGTTTAGACTAGATTTGGGATCAAACCCTCAAAAATCAAACCTTTCACGTCTAGGGCGAAGGCAACTTCGAACAATGCTAGGTATGTCTAGTGCTTATGTATGAGGAAATTTTGTTTGTAAAAGGCTAGGCTTAGAAAGAGAGAGTGAATCAATAAATTCTTGATGAGAGTTGGTGATTGAAAAAGGATATAGAGAAAAAAAAGAGTCGAAGATTAAGAAAAGAATCCGAATTCGAATCGAAATAAAACTCGATAGACAACAGTTTTTGCGGATTTTGTTTTTATCATATCTTTTGATCCATAAGTCCAAATAAGGCATATAATATATCGTTGGAAAGATCTTGAAGTCTAATTTACAAATCAATTAGAATCAGGTTAAAATATTTTGTAAATAAAATGATATGGCCTAAATAGTGGAACGGTATCAATTTTGGATAGAGTTTCATATCTCATTCATATCTTTTTCGTTATAGCTCGGATTTAATATTATAATATATCATTGGAAAGATAATTTAGAGATCTATCCAACCATATAAAATTTGGATA
This sequence comes from Chenopodium quinoa, assembly GCF_001683475.1. Classification (NCBI taxonomy): domain Eukaryota; kingdom Viridiplantae; phylum Streptophyta; class Magnoliopsida; order Caryophyllales; family Amaranthaceae; genus Chenopodium; species Chenopodium quinoa. The sequence goes on along the minus strand of NW_018742738.1, from coordinate 10,786,365 downwards.
AATATTATGAGGCACGAAAATAATATCTGACTGTCTTTGAACATCTTTAAATTCGAATAGAATTAGGATTTAAGAAAAAGGAAAGTTTTAAAAAAGGAAAGTTTTTATTTAACTCAAATTCTTTAATCTTATCTTTTCAAAAAGGATAATTAAGATCTTTTAGAAACTTATAGAAGGTTCTAATTAATCCTAATTAGTTTAGGAATAGGATTAAACCTTTGGACCCTCCACATGATCATTGGGTCGTAGGTAAAATCCGGTTTGGGCCCAGTTTAGAATTTTGGCCATAACATCCTCATTATTCTTCGGAATTGAGCTTATAATATATCGTTGGAAAGGTCTTTTCAAGCCCTATCCAAATACACTATTATTGGACCTTTATCATGGACCAAACTAAACTGGAATGTACATTTTTCATAAATAAGGTAAGAAAAGAAATATTTTCAAAAACAGAAAAAAGAGATATTTTAATAAAAACATCCTCATCACTAGACTTTTCACACTTTTGCTTGTTCGATAACCAAATGACATGAAAGGTATTCATCACTGGGTTTGGTTTTGGGGAGACACATTTGGGCGTCTACACCCGGTCCAAAAATAAGCAGGCAGATGCTCTGTCAAAGTTGGCATCCTCCGCCTCCTGTGATACGCCTCGGTCCGTCTTCTGGGAAATAACGGAAAAACGAAGCATAACTGATGACGAGCCCATTGGAATTCTAGACCGAAGCTCTACTTGGATGGATGGCATCCGGGCATATCTAACAGACGGCACGCTCCCTAATTCACCTCGAGAGGCGGTCGTACTGAAAAAGCGTGCAGCAAACTTCGAGATTGGAGAAGGAGAACTCTTCAAGGCGGGATTTTTGAAGCCCTTATTAAAGTGTGTTACCCCGGAATAAGGGAAAGAGGTTCTCGAAGAGCTGCATGCGGTATACGGCGCCTCCCACTCAGGTGGATGATCCCTAGCTGTCAGAGCCAGGCGGAATTGTTTCTGGCCTAGCCTAGAGTCGGACGCAATGGAAATGGTCAAAAAATACGACAAGTGTCAAAAATTTGGCAAGCTAATCCATCGTCCGGCTACTAACCTGACGGCAATCCACAACCCAATCCCATTCGCTAAGTGGGGCATGGACATTCTAGATCCGTATACGCCTGCACCAGATGGAAAACGCTATATCTTGGTGGTTGTGGATTATTTCACCAAGTGGGTGGAAGCAAAGACGGTCAAAGGCATCAAAACAAAAGATGTCATCTCCTTCATCTGGAAGAACATTATCATCCGGTTCAGGGTACCTATGTCTATGGTATTTGATAATGGACCTCAATTTGAGACGCCTCAGCTCAAGAATTGGTTAGGAGATCAAGGGGTCTCAAATTATTTTGCATTTGTCGGCCGACCACAAGCAAATGGCCAAGTTTAAGCCTTCAACAAACTCATCTCAGCAACATTAAAAAGAAAATTGAAAGAGCCGGATGTTTATGGGCTGAAGAATTGATTCATGTCCTATGGAACATCCGGACAACTGCCAAGGGGGCAACATGCGAAACCCCATTCCTCATGATATACGGTGTTGAAGTCGTCTTGCCCATCGAGCATTATGAGCCGACTTTTCGAGTCATGCTTTACAATGAAGAGGAAAACTGGGAGGCCATGCGCCTAGCATTGGACTCACTCCCAGAACGCAGGGGCAATGCCGCCCTACGTCATGAGATTTACCGTCTGAAAATGACTCGTGCTTACAACAAGAAAGTACACAAGCGCCCTTTGAAAATTGGGGACTTTGTGTTACACAAAATGGAGGCAACCGATAGGGCGAATGAGCTGGGAAAGTTGACTCATAATTGGGAAGGCCCCTACCGGATCTATGAAGAAGTAAGAAACAGCACCTACCGCCTGGAGACCCCAGACGGTAGGCAGCTGCCCAGAACTTGGAATGTAGACAATCTTTAAAAGTACTACTTCTAAGTGTTGTAAATACATGCAAATGGAAAACCTATCAATGAAAAGATGCTTTTTGTTTCTCAATTATTTTATCTATTCCTATACATACATAAGGCTTATTTTAAGCACCGCCTGTTTTAATTACAGACGGTTCCCTTTCTTTGACTAACTTGAAAAAATAATTGGAAGTTAACATCAAAAGTAATGTGAGGCCAATGGCTGGATAATAAGCTAAACATTAAAATGTTTAGTGGCTATACAACCGTCTTCCAAAAAATTAGACACGAGGCCAATGGCCGGATGGTTACCCATTTTATAAATTCGCCTGCTCCAATGTGAAATTTGGCATCCGGCGACGCCCCTTCGGGTGTTATCGTCGCAGAGGGCATTCTATCGTCTACTCTACAACTGCATACATGCGGCAAAAATTGAACGACCTAATTGGTCAACTCATAGCTACATGACCATGGCAATCTAAAGAATGACTAAGTCTACGGTGGCCGAATGTTAGATACATCAATCAGTTGCCGACTGAATTTCTTACTTAGATTACCTCACGAAATTATACAAGTCCTTCTAGCAGGGACGTGCGGACATTGAGTATAATTAGATTATGGACACCTACATAGTCGGCTAGTTTGAAAATTAGCCTAAGTAGGATGAAACTCACTCGAGATGGGGTGAGCGCATAAGGCTTATAGAATCTCCTACTTTTGTGATAGAAAATTAGCAAGCGGGCAATCGCAAACTTCCTACTTCATGCAACTTGTAATATTGGTAGCATGATCACTCATCTGGACCCGTTGACCATGGGTAGGCATAAAGGGCCACCTGGAAAATACGAGACGCCTGTAAAGGAAGAATCCTAGGTGGACCGATGCTAACTTAACACTAAAGTTCACTCAAATTGTAATACTTGTTGTATGAACAGCCATTCAACCATGGCAGAAAGATCTAGTGACTGCCTGCAATAAGATCCGGATGCTCGAGTGGTCGACTGCACGCTTGGCTTGGGGCAATCATCTTAGTGATTGATTGACTTGAAAATCAGTCATACCCCCATCCGGCATCACACATTTTCAAGCCAATCAACCAACTTATAAACCCAAGCGCACAGGCGCTCAGGGGCAAAACCATCCGGTATACCATTCAAATCCAATTTAAATTCAAACTTCAGAAAATAAAACACAAGTGTTAGAAACCAAACACAAACGTTAAAAACCGGCCTATTGGGCGGATGATTCATCATAAAAAGCTGACCCCTTGGCCAGCAAAATTAAAAAAATTAACTGTTAACCGGCTATACAGCCGGTGAAAAGAAAGAGAAATTGTTAGTTAACCCGACTCCTCAATCGGTAAAGAAATAAGAGATACTCGGCATGCAGGCCGAAAATGTATTTGAAATGGCCATCCGGCCGCAGAAACAACATTCAAATTAAATAGCTTCAGGAGAGGACTCGGCTTCATTTTTATCCGCCACTTCTTCACTGGCCGGATGATCTCCATCGACTTCCTTGGCCTCGTCCTCATGCTGGTCCCCCTCGCCGCCATCAGCTCCCTATTCCGCCTCAGCATCCATCTCCTCTGTAGCTTGCTCATAACGATACTCCCAAATGGAGTAGTCGTCTTTGGGAAACAGAGCCTTCCACGCCATCTTCATTCGAGTGACGCAGTCGGCCTCGTTTTCCTCAACGAGCAGCCTTTTCTCCTCTTCCACTTTGGCAGACCATTTGGAGGCGAGCTGCTTTTCTTGGTTGGCAAGATTATGTCGAAGTTTTTCATTTTGTCGCTTGAGACTATCCGTCTCTTTGCCAGCATCTTGAAGCTCTTCAACCTTCTCTTTAGCCTCCTTCAGCTCAGTCACCCTCTTCTAGGCCGCCTCCAAATCTTTTTTCACTTGCAAATTTGCAGTTGCCTGTGAGTACAGGATATCTTCAGTCAACAACTCAGTCTTATTTACATCAAACTTGGCTTTGTCAAGATTGGAATCGGCCCTTAAGTTGGCAGCTCTTACCTCTTTTTGCTTGTCGGCAAATGGTTTTTTAAGACCATTGACTCGCAGCATGGCCTGCATCCGCCAAAAAGAAAAAGGTTAGTATACATTCGGCAAAGGCAAGAGTTAGAAAATAACTTAAAAAATAACTCTGCCAAATTTGCAAGGATAGCATCAAAGTTCAGGGAGCCGACTCCTTTAATAGAGTCGCGCTGATCAGCAGAGACGGCGGCGAGCATGTCCTTGGCAATCCGCGTAACATCCTGCGCCTAGGGAGCATCTGCACAATCAATACTTGGTGAGAGGCTGGCATAGATCCGGCCAAAATACCGACTGGTTTCAGACTAGGTTGGCGAATGATTATAAGTCTTAACCCTACAAGGGTAAGGCAAGGGATCAAAGGCGGAGGTACCTGGGATGATGACCAGATCCTAAGCATTCTTGTCCCTTCGCCTGCTTGAATGGCCGCCTGGAGAGTCGGTGGCCCCAGTTGGAGTTTCTCCCTTTGTTGATTTGGACTCCTCTGCCTGCTTCAAGGCAGCCATTACAACCGGCGACTTGCCGCCTGTAGAGGGGTAGGACTCAGACTGGCTGGCTGACGACTTATGAGCAACCGTCTTCCTCCTTTTAGATGGAGTCTGGCCCTCATCTAGAGCCAGCTGCTTCGGGGGCCTCACCCCAAGTGTTGGAAATACAGGTGGCTTCACTGATCCTTCCTGAAAAAAAAATGACTTTGAAATAAGAAGTTTGAAAAAGGCCAATGACAAGAGGACGGATGTAGAAAAGCTTACATGCTCGAGCTGTTCTTTCTTGAATACTTGGTTCTTGTGCTTCATTATTTGGCGGTAAGTAGAGGCGCCGCCTCCTGGTTTTTTGTTCGGATCAAGCTGAGACATGGCTTCTTCTGCAAAAGGCCAAATGAGATATTAGTAAAAAAAAAACAAAAAAAATTGAATGAATAATGAAATGATGGCCATGCAAAGACTCAGGCGGCTGCCCACCTCTTCCTTTCTCACTGTTAAGGCCACAGGCGGCCAAATAGAAAGGATCAGTTAGCCAATTGAATTCTGGGATATAGCTTTTAGGGGTAATCTCTTTCTCGGTTCACCCCTTAACCGTTTTCACATCAACTTTACAAAGACCATGCGTCAAAATCTGGTCCCAGCCTTCATCAGACATAGGCGGGAGAATAGATTTTTTTACCTAGGAGATAGGGATTTTGGTTCCAGGAGTTATACTTCCGGTTCCGGATGGTATCAGGGGAAGAAATAATGTAAAATTTGTTTCTCCAATCCTTCCATTTGTTCTCTTTCCCCAAAGTCATCATGTAACCTTTGTTACATGACAAGGTGAACCACCCGGGGCCGACTGATGCAGGAGCTTTGCTAAGGTAATGCATATGGGCGAAGGCCTCAAAGCTAGGCTCAACATCCTGCATCTTGCAGGTGGCTACGAATCCTAGAATATTAACCCAAGAATTGGGTGCTCGCTGCCATATCCCCAGGCGGTACCCGTCAAGGATCCTTTCAATTGCCGGATCCAGCGGAAACCTAAGGACCGCATGTATTGTGGTCGCATAGCATCCAAAGCTCCTATCCCCATAGCTCTGGTCAAGCAGCCAGACGACTGAATCGTCAAGGGCCGGAACGTTTATCTTATAGCCGGCACCCATGACATAGGTGTCAGGAAAATCATCCAAGTGTTTCTGCATGAGTCTCTGGGTAGATGCAGATATATGGGTGAAGTAAGGAGTAATTTTTTCTTGAAGAGACGAAGAAGTTTCTTCCTGGCCTCGCTCAATAGAGGCGGCCTCTTTTTCAAAGCCTTCTTCAGCATTCACAGGCGGCTCTTCCTCACTCCTGAGGCCGCCTGAGCTAGCATCCGACTAAGACGAATCCTTTCTAGAGCCGGATGCCTCTTCGCTGGAAGCATTTTCTGGATCACTCAAAATCGATTTAGTCCGCGTCATTGGGACGCCGGATGCGTAATAAGATACATCGCTTCTGGGTACCCTGATAGGACTCTCGTCCTCTTCATCACTAGGCTGCCGGGCTGTCCTTTTTGTTCTAGCCATAGTGTCCTGCACAAACACAGACGAATTCGTTGGCGAGAGCAGTTCAGGACAGGCGATACCCCTAGACCCTAGTTCTAAGTTCAGCCGTCCCAGGTGACCGGCTGACAGCTACCCTAGGTCGTGCCGTGTGTGTTTGTGTTACCATTTTCAAAAAAAGAAAAGAAACAAACACAGGCGAACTGAAAGGAAATTGAAAAAACAGAGAAAAGAGTAGGCGGCTACCTAAAAGAGGTAGTGTTGAAGTTGAACAAGCCGATTGGGTCAGGCGGCAAATAGCAAGCGGCAGACGGAAGTGTTATTTTCAAAGAAAAGTCAAAGATTCTCTCAAGACCTTTTTTCGTAAATGAGCGAAAATGAGAGGGGAAAAATTTCTATTTATAGAGGGGTAACTTCAAGGGCATCCTGGTAAATTCCCTAAAAGGTGAGCAATAATTCATGTTCCACCACTGTGTGAGTGACGCGTGTCACAGATGCCACGTGGCTTGCCACGTCACATCTGTGAGGGGCAAATGTTTTGGGTAAAATTACCCCGCCACGTGGTCCAATGAGAATAGGACACATGTCCATCTTATATTGGCCTAAATTGGGCCACTTACAAAATGACACGTGGAATCCACTGTCATCAAAAGGAATGACGGCTTTTAAAGGCCCAATTCCCAAAAAGCCGCTAAAAGCGCGGGCAGCCCACCAAATCTAGGTCAAATGACCTAGGTAAGGGCACACTTATCCAGAATGACCCTATAAATAGGGAGATTTCCCCCATTTGTGGGACAGATTGAATTCATTACAAAATTACTGACATTCTCTTACATTAGAGAAATCTCCTGATCTCGGAATCCGAGAAGATCTCACCTTTATCTTTTTCCGCACTTGATCGTCGGAGGCGGAGCTCCAACCACCCGTAGTCTCCGTTGTTTTGCAGGTATAGGCGCTCCTCAACCAGTCTTTGAGTTGTAGCTCTCCCGAGGGACAAAAACACCCAAGATAAGTGTTTTTTAAGATTTCGAACCCACAGTTCATAATTCCTGGATACGCCATTACATGCATGGTTGCACGAAACTAACGTAAACACACTAATATATAAATAATTTTGGCACTCTCATTATAAGAACACAATTTTTAATGATCTTTCAAAAAAAAAATACGTACAATAATCGAGACAGTACTTGGACGGCCGAACCAACAATTAGTTTATATTTTTAAATCTAAAATTACGGAGTACTCCGTATATCATAATACGGAGTACTACTATGAAATATATTTTGGTGCAACTACGTATATATATATATATATATATATATATATATATATATATATATATATATATATATATATATATATATATATATATATATATATATATATATATATATATATATATGGAAAATTGTAAATAATAATCCCAACTTTGGATTATTTTAGAATAATCCAAAGTTTGGGGGTTGTTTACTTTCTTTAGTCCCAATTACCGGTGACCGGTTAAATAGGTTAATTTTCTTTTATTTTTTCTTTAAATGACACATGTAGCTATTTAATTGGTTTAAAATATTTTATAAATTAAATTAAAAAAAAAACAAAATTAAAACAAAACCCATTCACGGTTTTCACACCAACCACCCCACTTCCAATAGATCCGGCCACCCTGAATCCCGACGCCGGCCACCCGACCTCTGACGCTAACTTCCAATCCTCTTAATCTGCAGCTCGCCCACCGAAATATCCTAAACGATAACCACCTTAACGTAAGCCTCGCCTTCTCCCTAACCCTCACCTAAAGCAGCAATAGGCGTGGCGATCTATTGTTGCGAATTAGCTAGGCGGTGGCGAGTTATCGTTGTTGCGAGTTGGCTAGGGTGGCTGTTTGGGGTTTTGGGTAATGGGGGACGCGTTTCTTGGTGGTTTCGTGGGGGATAGGAGAGGTTTCGAGGAGGGGGTAAACCGACGACTCCAGGGGTAGGACAGAGGCGGCAGTCCAGCAAGGGAGGGGCGGCGGAATGGGCAGTGGTGGTTAAGGTTACGGTGGGCCGATGGGGGTAGGGAGGCTTACTCTTACTGGTTTTTCCGAATTCTTGTTTATATTTTTTATTTTATTTTGTTTTTAATTTTTGACCAATCAGGACTTGACACGTGTCAAATAACCTAATTTAATAGGTGATTGACTTTTCTTGACCGGTTTAAAATTGAAGAAAGTGAACAACCCCCAAAGTTCGGATTATTCTAGAATAATCCAAAGTTGGGATTATTAAAAAGAAAATACAACAAAGTTGGGATTATAATTTACAATTTTTCCTATATATATACTCCCTCCGTGTTTTTTTAAGTGTTACACTTCCTTTTTTACAAAAAGCTACATTAAATATTATATCTATCTCCTCTCATGGTCCCCACCCAAACCCACTACTACTTTCTTATTATATATTTTCTCTCACATTCATTACTTTTCAATAAACTATTAACCCCACTATCTTTCTTTTATAATTTTTTAATATTCCAACTATCCCACTTACTTCTTATTTTATTTAAGTCAATTAAATTGTCTAAAACTATGTGCTGGTCAAAGTGTAACACTTAAAAAAAACACGGAGGGAGTATTATCATTTTTTTACTTGTACTTCCTCTATTTTTTAGTTAACACCTTTCTATTATCACGTTTGCCAACGCATGTTTTTAACAATTAATATCTCTAATTATCAAATTATAGACTTATAAAAGTTAGATATTATTAAAATATACATTTGAAACGATCCAAACAAGATCCCACATGAATATGTTTTATCGTATCTATAAACCACAAAAGCGAGTCAAAGCAAGTTATGTAAATAGTGTAAAAGTCATACGGTGTCAATTAAAAAAACGAAGGAAGTATATATAGTAAGAAAAAAGAGGGCTGATGCAATTAGGAGAGATGATTTAGGCACACCTAAAATTATTTTTAACACACCTTCATGTGAGAAGATCAGACAACTAGAAGTTTTAAAATATGGAGATAACTCTCGTATGCAATTATTAATGTATTGTCTTTTCCTTGTGGAAATATTTTAGAATTTTTTAGTTCCTTAAAATCTCATACAAACAAAGCTTTTTGAACTAAATGTAAGTCAAACACATTCAAGCAAAACTAGTTGAATCAAGTGAATACATTCAAACAAATATTTTTGTATTACATGAAAGTCAAATGCATTCAACAAAGTTGATTGAATCAAATGAAAGTCAAACATATTAAAAAAAAGCTTTTTAATCAAGGGGAAGTCAAACAAATTCAAACAAAACTAATTGAATAAAATGAAAGTCGAACATATTCAAACAAACCTTTTTGAATCACATGAAAGTCAAATGCATTCAACAAAGCTAATTAAATCAAATGAAAGTCAAACACGTTCAAACAAATCTTTTTGAATCAAATGAAAGTCAAACTCATTCAAACAAAGCTTTTTGAATCAAATAAAAGTCAAATGCATTTAGCAAAGCTAATTGAATCAAATGAAAGACAAACATATTCAAACAAAACTAATTAAATCAAATGAAAGTCAACACACATTCAAACAAATTTATTTGAATCACAAGAAAGTCAAATGCATTCAACAAAGCTAATTGAATCAAATGAAAGTCACACACATTCAAACAAATCTTTTTGAATCAAATGAAAGTCAAAAACATTCAAACAAAGCTTTTTGAATCAAATGAAAGTCAAGCACATTCAAACAAATACTTTGAATCAAATGAAAGTCAGCAGGTTTTCCCGTTTGTCGGTCCCCGATTATAAGTTCAAACATATTCAAACAAAGCTAATTGAATCAAATGAAAGTCAAACACATTCAAACAATTTTTTTTTGAATCACATGAAAGTCAAATGCATTCAACAAAGCTAATCGAATCAAATAAAAGTCAAACGCATTTACAAAGCTTTTTGAATCAAATAAAAGTCAAACACATTCATAAGCTTTAGGAGGTAGGTTGAGCATAATTGTTTTTCTAACTATAGCAATTCTAGCTATTTTAAGACTTTTATTTAAATAATACTCCCTCCGTTTTTATATACTTGCTCCATTTCTATTTTTTGCACTATTCATTTGTCCTACTTCGACTAATGTTTGTGATTTATACATAAGAAAAAAATATAGTCTTGTGGGTACTTGTTGCAATCATCTCAATAGATAGATTGTTAATTTTCAATTGTTAGAATTTATACTTATTAATAATTAAAGATATTAGTGATCAAAGATTAGCATCGACATGCGTATCTAAGAGAAATGGAGCAAATATTTAAAAAGGAAGGGAGTAATAAATAGGAAATTTTGCATAAAACAACCTTTTTAAATCTTGTTTTTTTTTTTGCATATAACCACCTTTATAAAAATAAAAAAAATAAAAAAAAAGTTGCAAAAGACCACCATTTTCAAAAATTTTGTTGCAATTTACCACTTTTTTAGCCAAATTCATCAACTATACTACATTGAATTGGTGGTAAGTTGTAACAAAATTTTTAAAATTTATGATCTTTTGCAACTTTTTTTTTAAAAGATGGTTATATGCAAAAAAAAAAAAAAAAAAAAAAGGGTGGGGGGGTGGTTTATGCAAAATTTCACAATAAGTCTTATAAAGAAACATACCTTAGCACTATAAAACATAATGTATCTATATTTATCATTAGCAAATACTGAAATACTAACAACAAATTTAAGCACATTATTTCAATTTTCTAGATAAGAACACTCAATTATCATTTTTTAAAACGAAATCTTAGTGTTGGGGCGTGCGCACCAACAACAGGTGATAACAAAAATTTGATACCAACAAATTTAATTGACTAGACTAATGAAAAACTGAAATTAAATATGAGTAAAAAAAAAAAAAAAAAACTAGACCTCACCTAGCTACCACTACACTTCAGAATAATTTAGTTTTTGTTACACAAGGATATAAAATGAAATACATATACAAATTCAGCAAAAAAGAATCTATAAAAACAAATAAAAAGAATCAAAAAAAGATGCTTGAAAAATTGGCTATTCGGCTTTACAAATAGTCAAAATAAAGCTTAAATACAGCTTTTCTTTATCAAATGGAAGAATGTCATGAGCCATGCAACTATCGTTGGTGTACAAAAAATGACACTTCAATATTATAGTTGGTCAGAAGATGCATACTAACCACCAATCTCTACTTTACCCTTCACCATCCAAATAATGTCAGTCTATGTCCACTCTAATATATCCACCACACACTTCCTAAAGGTTAATCTACCAACTAAGATTTTTATTTGTATACTTCTATCTTCTTTTCTTTCATTTTCCGTGAACCTTTTGAACTTTTACAAGTACATTTTTGGTTTTGGAAATATGTTAAAAGACTCTTAAGAGGTAGCCAATGAGAAGTGTTAATTATAAGATAATTGTATTTAAGAAGTAAAAGTTTGTTTAATTGGTTTGAGTTTAAATATAAAAGCGTGACGATGATTATCTAAGTTAACTTACAAACACTATGAAGTATTTCGTATTCTTTGTCATTATCTTTTTATAAAATAATCATTTAAAGAGAGCATAATCTTAATTTTTGTTTTTTAATGATTTTCTAATTAAGGATTTGTTTATTTAGGCTTTGTTTGGTTGCACCAAATTTATGTGGGGAACTCAAACTTCCTAGGAAATGTACTATTGGTGTGTTGTTTGGTTCGTTAACCAAAAAAAGTGCAAAGTGGAAGAAATAGAAATTCCTAGGAATTTCAATTTCCTACATAATGTGGGAATTTATTTACCCACCTCCCCCTTGGTGACTCAAATTTCCTAGGAATTGTAATTTTCTTAATGCCGACAAAACAAAATAAAGCAATTTCCTAGGATTTTGAAGAGGGAAATAATATCCCATGATTTGCAAAATTCCATGGAAGTTAATTCCCGTTGCGACCAAACGAGCTCTTAGTTGATTTTTACTTATCTAAAGGTTTGTTAATTTGTTATCTTATTTAAGCTTATCATAATAAATATGAATTTATCTAAAGTGAGTATAACTTATTCTACCTAGTACATACTTGTATGAAATATAATCAACACAAAGTATGATGCAAATGAAATGAATGGACTATCAAACAAAAAGATGAGGGTTCAAAATAATTTTTTTACTCAATTGAATGTTAAACTTTTTTTTTTGTTTAAATTCTCGTTGAAAATCGATCTCAAGATTCCTAAAAAAGCAAAAAACTCTAATCAACTAAGCTATTTGTCACATTCTGGTTCTCTTTTTTAATTAGAACAAAAATACTCTGTACATTAATTAACAACATATAATACGAGTAAGAGTAGACATTAATTTTTTTTTTTTTAAAAAAACGTCTTGGAATTCATTTATTGAGGTGGTGGCATGACAAGAAGTATCACTCCTTTTAATTTCAACTTGGTCTTTACAACCACCGTGAAATACCACGCCAACTTTTCTCCTTTCTCATGACAAATGCTTACACGTCATACACGTGACCCCAGTTCAACGGCCACCTCCCAAGTCCCTTCCACATCATCACCCCCTTTTTCAAAATCAAACGGCTACACAAATTACCATGCACTCGCACCACACTCAATCATACTCCTACAACCTTCGAGAATTCCGCCCCACCTTAACATTTTCTTTTAATTTTTTTAAAAATCATTTCTTGTTGAATAATTAACCGACATTTCCGGTCACCCTTCTCTTCTCCTTTAAATAAAACCCTAAACCCCCTTTTTATCTCACTCTCTCTCTTTCTCTCTCTACTCTCATCTTCTTCATCAAACTAACTCTCAACCTCTCATAAATATTTCTCTTCTTTCCACCATGGGTATGCTCTTCAGACTTCATTCCTCTATTTTCTCTCTCCTCTGATCTACAATTTCTTTCATTTTTCTTAATTTTCCTGTAATTTTTGAAGTAATTTGTAATCTAATTTTTCAATTTATTTCTGTGTTTTTTTTTTGTTTTGATCTGCAGCCAAGGTTAAGATCGGAATTAACGGTAATAATCCTTCTACATCTAGATCTAGCTTTTTTATTTATTTATTTTTTTTTTCCAAATTTTTTGGTTGTGTTTATGATTTGATCTGGAAAAATCTGCAAATTTTGAGTATAAAATGATGTTTTTAATGAATCTATGCAGGATTCGGAAGAATCGGACGTTTGGTCGCTAGAGTTGTTCTTCAGAGCGATGACTGTGAGCTTGTTGCCATCAACGATCCCTTCATCACCACCGATTACATGGTATAATATTCATTTTTCATATACATAGATTTATATTAGATTGATCTGCTTTTTTTTTTATTTTATTATTATTTAGTTATTTAGATTTGTGATTAATTTTGTTGATTTGATTTGGTTTTTGTGTTTGTAGACCTACATGTTTAAGTACGACAGTGTTCACGGTCAATGGAAACACCATGAGCTTAAGGTTAAGGATGAGAAGACTCTTCTCTTCGGTGAGAGGGCTGTCACCGTTTTCGGTCACAGGTATAATATTCTGATCTGTAATTTTATCACTATTTTTAAAATTCTAAATCTAAAGTATAGAGAATTATTTACGCGATTAATATTTTAGTATTATTTGAGTAGAAAGTAGTCAATAATTGCAATAATATTTATGGAACTTGAAAATGATTCGTTGCAGCTTTAGAAATTATTAATTGTAGTACGGAATATTTCATTTATTTTTATGTTCTTTTAATGTTTGAAACATTAGTTGTTGAAGACATGAAGTATATGAAGTATATAGTAAGACATGAATGTTACTTTTTTTTTAGGAAAAGACATGAATGTTGCTTCATATTTATTGAAGAGATCTATGTTTGATGATGTTTTTCTTCTTGTTTGATAGTTAGATGTTAGCTTAGTGAAGTAAGCAATTATGAATTAATATAGCATGACGAAGTATAATAATAAATATTTCAAGTTTTTTTCTTGGTTTGACATGACTTGTGTAATTAAACTTAGTATGTGTGTTGTTTTCGATAATTAGGAACCCAGAGGAGATCCCATGGGGCCAGACCGGAGCTGACTACGTTGTCGAGTCCACCGGTGTCTTCACCGACAAGGACAAGGCTGCTGCTCACTTGAAGGTGTGCATATTATACCTCCTTTGGAGTCTGTATTTTGTTACATTGTTTTATGTCTTGTTACAAATATTTTCTGTAGTTTGTTGGTAGAACTTAAGACTTGATTGAATTGTTTGTATTTTAGGAAATTGTGTCGAAGTTATTTGTTTGACTTGCACTATGGGAATACTTGATTTTTGTGTGTTACTTGTTGCGTTTTTTCTGATACTGGCTGATTTGCTATATGCTTAGTCAATCCAGTTATATTGCAATCATCGCATTAAAAAACTATGTAATGTGGCCCTTTTTTAAGTTGTTATTTGTGAACCAGTCAAAATTGGTTGTAATAATGAAATTTTGCTGTCGATTTGTTGTATTGGTACTTGGAAGTTGTTTTTTTCCATGATCCAAATGCCTTTTTTCTTGTGTTTTATAGTCAATAGGGTGTTTTGATTCTTTTGTAATCCTATGTCACCTTGGACCCTTGTATTTTGTCATTAATTCCTCAAGCAATGATGCAAAAAAGACTTGTGAATTTTTTTAATGAATTTAGATTTGTGTATTTTTTCTGAGATAGCAATCATCAACGTGTGATCATAAAAAATTTTGTAGGTTGTTTCTTTTTACGAAGATGCCTCGTTTCTTTAAATTACTCTAGTTTATCAAACTGTTGTTAGTTTCTGCTGCTAACAAGTGATTCTGATTTTATTTTTATAGGGTGGAGCCAAGAAGGTTGTTATCTCTGCTCCTAGCAAGGATGCACCTATGTTTGTTGTTGGTGTTAATGAGCATGAATACAAGTCAGATCTCAACATTGTTTCCAACGCCAGTTGTACCACCAACTGTCTTGCTCCCTTGGCTAAGGTTTGTCCTTGTCTTATCTTGGTGCATCACTCCAGTCATAGTATTCTAGATTGTATTATGTAGAGGTCTTACAGCCACCCTGTTCAGGTTATCAACGACAAGTTTGGCATTGTTGAGGGTCTTATGACAACTGTTCACTCCATCACTGGTGAGTCTTGTGATGACTGATGAGTAATGGTTTCATTTGAATATTTTGCATATTTTTAATCAAATTGATTAATCATTTTTGTATATTACGTGCAGCCACCCAAAAGACCGTTGACGGTCCATCAGCTAAGGATTGGAGAGGTGGAAGGGCTGCTTCCTTCAACATCATTCCCAGCAGCACCGGAGCAGCTAAGGTATTTTTGTCCAAACAATTTGCGCTGCATCTTTTATATATTATTGTAGAGCGTATTGTTTCTTTGAATGTTGCTTTATGCTTGTATATTCACGGCAATACATTTGTAATGAACCTGACAATTGATGTGTTTTCCTTTAGGCTGTTGGAAAGGTTTTGCCAGCTTTGAACGGAAAGTTGACCGGTATGTCTTTCCGTGTCCCCACTGTTGATGTCTCAGTTGTTGACCTTACTGTCAGACTTGAGAAGGAAGCTACCTATGAGCAAATCAAGGCTGCCATCAAGTACGCTACTATGAACATTAAATGATATCATGTTCTGTTAAACTATGTATGCAATGTCTTGTTCGAATGCAATCTCACATGTGTTTTTTTGGTTACCAGGGAGGAATCTGAAGGCAAGATGAAGGGAATCCTCGGATACACAGAGGATGATGTTGTTTCAACCGACTTTGTAGGTGACAACAGGTAGGATGTCAATTCCATCTACATTCTACAATGTCCATCCTTCTTTTTCCCCAATACAGCTTTAGTTTACCATGATCTAATAATCGGTTGTGCATCTGTCCACAGGTCCAGCATCTTCGATGCCAAGGCCGGAATTGCTTTGAATGGAAACTTCGTGAAGTTGGTTTCCTGGTACGACAACGAATGGGGTTACAGGTACTGTGAACTTTTTAATTAAGTACTGGTATTTGTTTTAGATTGATTACCCTTTCAAATGTATGATTGGTTCTGTTTTATTAACCGCTTCCTTTAATTGTTTTGCAGTTCCCGTGTTGTTGACTTGATCCGCCACATGTCAAAGACCCAGTAAGCTGGTTGAGTTGCTCTGGCATGGCATGCATTGATGCAGTGTTTACCTTGATATTGTCAAGTGATGGTTGATTTAGAGAATAAAGCGGAATTTTGTGAAAGGGAACTTTCAGAGCTTTGTTTAGTTTTTTAACTCTTTTTATAGGTTTGGCAAGTTGGGTTGTATCCCTGAGTTATTCTCCATGAGTTTGTGGCCTATTTATGGCGTTGTCAAACTTTCTTGCACTTTATAAATAGCTGCAGTTTTTTGAGTACTTGAATCTTATTTTAATGTTAGCTTATCTGTCACTTGAACTGTTAATGTCCAAAGTTTGCTGCTAATCATACAAATGAAGTGTCAATGAAATTGAGCAGTCCTCATTCCCTAGTTTAATGATTCAAAGGAAGTGTCAATAATTGACAGGTTTCACTGGGAACATGGTTTATGAATAATTGGAGGGCATGAACTGAGATTTAGCAGAAGAATTGGTTTCACAAAGAATATGTAACAGTAATCGGAAACTCCAACTAATGAGCTAACTTTCTTTAAACTAAATCTGATTTTCAGACTCTGACTTGTTACCTTGTAGAATAAGGAACTGATTTCAGGTCCTAGTTTTTGCCTTTATAGATGTAAAAGCACGCTTCATTATCCATGGTACATTTCTAACATCTATCCCATGATTTTAATTCAAAAAAGCATGAAAGTGTAGATGGAAAGCAACCTAAAATTTCCCACTATGGTCTTGAACTACACCACCCATGCTAATTAATCTAGAAAAGCTTTTTACCATAATCACAATTGTTGGGGGACAAGCGGCAAGCCATCTCGCGTAATTTCGAGTAGTTTTTGTGATGATAAAATGGGATGGGGGATCCATCTTACTGTTGGGTTATTCTCCCCGAATCACAATCAAGTAATACTCATTATTAAAGCTATGAAAAAAACTAGAGCGAGAAAGTCTCTAGAGTAAGAAAGTCTCAGTGAGTGAAATCTCACACATCATTTACTAACTTCCCTTCCTGTTCATCTCCTAACTTTTCCTTCAAAGTGTCTTCTTCACTGTTTAATCCTTTTCTTTCCTAAGAATCATTGCTTCTTTACAGTTATGTCTCGTTACTTAGCTCCACAAACCTTTGTCTATCCTCACTATATAGGAGAGGATTATATTCCTCCTCCTCCTTTGGATGATGGGTTAAACTTAGACTGGAATTGTAGTGTAATTGGGCGTCGTTGGGACGACAGAGAGGATTTTACTCCAATTAAGGTTCAGCGTTTAGTTTCGCGCTTTTGGCACTTAAGAGCTCCAGTTCGTGTCTTTCCCTATGGAAAAGATTATATCTTCTTTTGCGGAACTCCGGAGGATGCAGAGGAACTTGATTCGAGGGGTTGGGTTCATTTCCGGGGTGGTATGTTTGTTCTTCAGCGTCTAAGGGGCCACTCGGTTCCACTCAATCTCAATTTGCACTTGGTGGATTTATGGGTTCAAGTGGAGGGTCTTCCAGTCCGCTACTCTACGCCGGACATAGTAGTCACTGTTTTATCACATGTTGGAGATGTTACTATGGTAGAAGACTCTATTGGTCAGTTTCCCATACCTCACCCTCGTGTTAAAATACTAGTTGACTTATCAATGCCTTTGATTCCTGGCTGTTATTTTCCTACAATTAATAATCAAGTCACGTGGGTTCGCTTTAAATATGAGGGTATATTTAGATTCTGTAAAAAGTGTGGCTTTGTCGGACATGGAAGAGATTCTTGTGTCGCGGATCAAGCATCAATTAAGTATCATCTAGAAGCTCGCTTCCGTCAGATCCACGAAAGCGGCGCTCGTGTGTTATATGGTCCTACAGATTCTAAATTATACTCTAATGCTCTTCGTGGAATTCGCCCTATTCGCAAATTGGACCACTGAGTTGTTTTTTGGTGGTTATGATGACGATGATCCACAAGAGAATTCAGCGGATTCTCGGCCATCGGACTACGACAGCGGTGGCTTCGGACTTCCCTTACCATCGGATGACTCACGGTCTGGGTCCACGGCTCATGATCATGCCATGGCCGACTCGTTCTCGGGATTATCTCCGCCACCGACACCTGGTGTTTTTCGCAGCCGTGAGCATGAGGTTCGCCAGAGAAATCTCGGGAATAATCTTTCTTCGAGAAGAACTTGAAACACAAGATCACGTTGACACTTCTACACCACGTGTCAATCATGCAAGCCTTGAAGGGGTTCGGTTGCAGCTTGAGATGAATCAAAGGTCAGAGGATTATCACGGGCACTCCATGTCTCACAGCTCACGTGACGGTTGGCGGCAATTTTTGGACTCTTCTGATATTCAAGGTTGGTCTGATAATTCTCAATACGATCCACATCAAGTGGGCCGTGAAAATTCAGGATGGGCTTTGAGTTCAAGAATTATTTCTTCTGAAATAAGCTCCCCCGTTTCACTGGAGTCCTTCTCTAATGGGCCGGATGACTCTTCATTTCTGGGCTGGCCCAATTTTAATGAAGACCCATATTTTCAAGCAGCTCGAAATTTCGCGGATTCGGATCAAATCGTACCCGAACAGCATTCGGATCTTCCAAACTTTTCTCCTCCTCCAATGGGCCCTTCTGGCCCAATTTATGAAGATCCCTTTGGTGCTGGTCCGAGCAACTGGGAGGCGACGACGGCAGCAGCTTCTCCTTCACCGTCGTTATCTTCTTCTTTTCCGGTAGAAAGCTCGGAACATTCAGAGTATGTGGCGGACTCGTCTTCTGGTGTCTTCGAATTTTACCCTTCTTCTGATCCAATGGACGACGAGAATCTACCAAATTCAGAGCAACTCAACTCGGCATTTCAAGTTTCCGACTCCGACACTGATTCGGTGGTGCCTATGGACTGCTCTCCTCCCACCTCGCCTTCTTCTCTTGTTGTTATTGTTTCTTCTCTACCAAAAACACCCTCTTGCTCCCCTTTGCGCAAGGTAGGGAGTAAATTGAAGACTTATTCAAATCTTAAATTGAGGAAGAGTGGAGAAAAAATGTGGGAATGGGTTAAGCAACATGGTCCTCGAAAGCGAGCAGGTGGGTTGTTAACTCCAACTGCACCACCTCTCCCTGATTCTCAGCAACACCTTATTGACAATGAGCAGCAGCAAGTTTCAGATTCGGCTTGCCTTCCTTGTTTTCTCCCATACAAGAAGCGCAAGGCTGATCATGGTTCATCTTCACACATCTCTTATGAGGGTTCGGTGACTTCCCGGGACAAGTCACCAAAGTCTGGATGAAAATGGCACTATGGAATTGTAGGGGTTTGGGACAAGCGGACTCCCCTAAAATTCCATATATTACCTCTCTAGTTCTCTCTTATGGTTTGGATATGCTATGTCTTTTGGAAACTATGTTACCTGTAGATAATGTTGTAAAAAAATTAGCACCTTTGCCTTTTTTGGGTTGTAGTGGTATAGATGCTATAGGCCATAGTGGTGGTTTGTTTATCTGTTGGTTTTCTCCAGTTGGGTTTGTTCCGGTTTATAGTTCTCCTAATGTATATCTCTGTAAATTGGTGCAAGGAGATGAAATAAAATATGTGATGTTTGTGTATGGTTCGCCTCATATTGCTGATCGTCTGCAGATTTGGGAAACGATTAGCAATATTTTAGATTCCATTTCGAATGTCATAATTATTGGAGATTTTAATCAGGTGGAATATAGTTTGGATAAATTAGGTGGTAATTTTTCTATCCCAGGTCAATTGGAGTTTATGAACTGGCGTATGAGAATGGATTTATTAGATGTTCCATTTATAGGTCCTCGTTTCACTTGGACCAATAATAGATTGGACTCTGATCCCATTTTTGAACGTTTAGATCGAGCTTATGGGTCTTCTACCTGGTTTACTAATTATCCGGATTCTAGACTTATTCACCAACCAATTCTCTTCTCATACCATGCAGCGATCATTTTTAATGATACAGCTTCTTCTGAGTTTGCTAAGCGCCCTTATCGTATTGAGAATTGGTGTTTACATGCTTCAGAAATTCAGAACATCATCTCCTCTGTTTTCTCTTTGTTCTTCTCGGGTTCTCCTATGTTCACTCTTTCTAGGAAACTTTCAGTCTCTAGGGATTGCCTTCTTACTTGGTATGTTTCTCACAAAAAGGTTTGGGGTATTAAGTGGAAGGATTTAGTCTTTGAAGTCCAACAAGCTTCTCTCTCTCTTAATTCACGGATGGATCGCTGTTTATTTCTTTTTGTCAAAAATGAGAAAATTGCTGAAGCACAGGCAGCTTATGTATTTTGGCAACAGCGAGCGAAGCTTAAGTGGGACGCTTTGGGAGATTCTCATTCTCGGCTCCTATTCTCTTATGTTCAGACTCGGAGAAGGAGAAATAGAATTTTTGGTTTAAGAGACTCGTCTGGGCATTGGCACCGCGATTTTCAGCAAATTGCTTCCATTACCCAATCCTTCTATAAGGATTTATATTCAGTCTCGGATACGGTCTCTTCCAAGGACAAAGTGTGGTGGGATAGCCTTCAGTTACCCACTCTTACTTCTGATCAGCACCGGTTTCTTATGGATCCTTTTACTTCAGAGGAAATTCGACAGGCAATTTTCAGTATTGATGACAGTAAGTCTCCTGGACCAGATGGATTTCCTTCTTCCTTCTTTAAAATCTCATGGGATTCTGTAGGCCCTTCTGTAGTCAGGGCAGTTCAGCATTTTTTCGTCCATGGTTACATGTATGGAATCGGACTTTTCTGGCTTTGCTCCCAAAGGTGGATGCTCCGGAATCTATTTCTCAATTTCGCCCTATTGGCCTTTGTAATGTATTTACAAATGTGTGGCGAAATGTCTTACGAGTCGTCTTCGTTTAGTTTTACCTTCCCTGGTCGCCGATTTTCAAAATGCTTTTGTTCCGGGGCGTCTTCTCTCGGATAATGCTTTAATAGCTCGTGAAGTACTTACTTATATGAATAGATCAAAAGCTAAGAAACGGTTTTTCGCGACCATCAAGTTGGATATGAATAAAGCTTATGATAGGGTCAATTGGGACTTTCTTTTTCGGTTGCTTACTGCTTATGGCTTCCCTCCCTATTGGATTCATATTATCCAACAATGTGTTACTACAGTCTCCTATCAGGTTCTGGTTAATGAGAATCCGCTCTCAACCTTTAATCCTCAATGTGGGCTTCGACAGGGTGATCCTCTCTCTTCTTATCTGTTTGTGTTGTGTATGGAAGTTTTATCAGCAATGCTTCGAAAGGCGGAACATGCATCTTTGTTTAAAGGCATCTCTATAGCCCGGGGTGCTCCGGCGGTTTCTCATTTGTTCTTCGCTGATGACTCCTTGTTATTTCTCCAAGTTACCCCTGAGGCGTGTGAGAACCTTACGACTCTGTTATCTGAATTCTGTTCTTTGTCAGGTCAAGTTATTAATCTCCAGAAGTCTTTTGTTAAGTTCAGTCCCAATACTCCGGATGATTATAGGGATTTTTTTGGAAAATAGTATGAGGCTTCAGTGTAAGTCTACTCTTGGTACTTACTTGGGTTTGCCTGTGGAACTCGGACGTAGTAAAGTCTCGGATTTCAGTTTTCTGCTTGAAAAAGTGGTTCAGCGTCTCTCAACTTTTGCTTCCTTAGGACTTTCTTCAGCAGCAAAACTGGTTATCATTAATTCAGTTCTCGTTGCCTCGTTCAACCACATTCTCTCGGTTTTCCAGATTCCTGCTTTGATTTGTTCCAAAGTGGATAATCTTTTAGCTCGTTTTTGGTGGAAGTCTGCTTCTGGCTCTCGGGGTTTGGCTTTTCGTTCAAAAACCCTCTTACATCTTCCTAAAGGTTTAGGAGGTTTGGGAATTCGTCAGCTACATTCTTTTAATTCGGTTCTCTTGGCTCGTCAATGCTGGCGTATTCAACATAATCCCCAACTTCTGGTTTCCAGACTTCTTTCTGCGAAATATCCTTCTCTTCACGATTTTTCGACAAGAAGGATACCAGGCTCTTCTTGGGGTTGTTGTAGTCTGTTGCAAGGATTGTCTGTTCTTTTTGATGGTATCGCCTGGAAAGTGGGTTCTGGGGTTCGGGTTTGCCTTTTGGAAGACTCTTGGGTTCCTGGGGAACCTATTTTTGTTCGAGATACTAGTGAGACGCAAGTTCCGTCTCATGTTTCTTCTATCATCAATCCGCGTTCTTACGCGTGGAATGCAAATATGGTACACCGGCTGTTTGACTCTTCTACATCTCATCGTATTTTAGCTCTGGAACGTCCTAGTAAACCAATGGATGATTTTGTGTATTGGAAGTTTACTAGAGACGGTAAGTTCTCCACCAAGTCGGCATATTCAATGATTTTCAGCCGACTTAGGTCTTCTGCTGATTCTTCTTCTTTTCCTCCTTCTTGGTGGAAAAGATTTTGGGGGTTACCACTTTTACCAAAGCTACAGTGTTTTTGTTGGAAGCTCCTTCATAATGCTTTGCCTTTGACGACGGTTCTTCGACTTAAAGGTATTCCAGTGGATTCTACATGTGTTTTCTGTCTTCACGGGGTTGAGACTGTTGATCATTTGTTTCGAGACTGTCCATTTGTCTCCTCTCTCTGGGGTTCAGTTCATCACTTTTTGTCTCTTCCGATGGCTCGGGATAAGCGGTTCTCCATCTGGTTTGTTGAACCGGTGGTTTTCTTGCAAGTTTCGAAATCATGGGAGATTTTGGTCTATATGTTTTCTTTCCTTTGGGCTATTTGGATTGCTCGAAATCATAAGGTATTTCGTCAAGCTGTGATTTCTCCAGATTTGGTTCTCTTCTTTATGCAAGATTGGGTTTCTCGAAGCATGGTTGCGTCTGATTTCAAAGCTTCTATCCGTTTATCTAGTTCTCGTTCTACTACTTCTCCAAGTCCTGTTCCTCTCTCTCTTTGTCTTAATGGTTCTGTTGGGTTAGATTATGATATTAATTTGATTTTTGATGGGGCTTTCAAGTCACAGGATCAAACTGCAGGAGCGGGTTGGATTTTTAGATACACTACTTCAGATTTGATCATCGGAGGGGGTTCAAGAGCATTTTTCTCTTCCTCTGCTATTCACTCAGAATTACAGGCTTGTCTTTGGGCTCTTCGAATAGCTGAACGACGGGGGTTTCGTCGGATTTTGATTTACACGGACTGCTCGAGTTTGGTATCTTTTCTTCAAGGTAAAAGTAGTGTGGACATTTCCTGCTTATGGCTTCTACAAGATGTTAAGGATGTCATCTCCAGACTTTCGGCCTGCGAACTTCGCAAGGTTCCTCGTCAGTGGGTTGCTCCAGCTCATTGGTTGGCTACCAAAGCTTGACAGCGTCATTTTTTGTTTTGGTCTTTTTAAGTTTTCTGTTTCTTGGTTTTGTTTGAAGTAGTTTTTTTCTCAGCTCGTCTTGACAAAAAAAAAAAAAAAAAACTCATTATTATAGTAATAAATTTGTTATTGTCGTTGTAAGAAAAACAAATAAATAGAATAAAAAACCTTTGTTATTGTAAGGCAGCAGAAAGAAATAAAAAAAATTTAAAAAAAAATGGAAAGAAAGAAAGAAAGAAAGAAATGCAATGAAGGTGAACGGTTGGGTATTGAGTAAGTGGATTTGAAAGTCCAAGCTAGCTATGTTCCTATGTTGGTGTCATGCCTAGTAGATAACTAGGTTAGGTCCCGTGCCATGCACGATAATTTTAGTGCAATTAATCGATTATAGAAAAATAATTTTTTTTTAATTTAAAATAGCACCGATAAAATACAACTATAACAAATTTATTATCTTCTTAAATTGTGTATAAAATGACATGAAAGGTGAAATATAATAAAAGAGTTTAAAACTACATATTATACCCTATGAATTTTTTTAAATTAAATAATACTCCCTATATTGGTATCAATTTTTTATTAACTAAAAAAGGTATTTAAAATTTGTATTACACCTAACAACATGGAATAATAGCCCTAATTAATTATATTTGGTCAATTTTTTTTCCTAAAATATGAAAGCATTGAGATACAAGACATTTTATGATAGTTGAATACAATAAATAATACTCCGTACAAAGATAAAGTGTTTATTATTACATGCAAAGATAAAGTGTTTATAATTTAAGCTATGTTGTTATACTTCCTTCATTTGTTATGTTCCTCGTGTTCGAATTAGGCAAGAAGCCAATTAAAGCATTAAAAAAAATCAATATACACAATTTACATAACATTTTATGATAGTTGAATACAATAAATAATACATAAATAGCTGAAAATTAAAAGATGAATAATGTTATTTTTGTCAAAAAAAAAAAAGAAAAATGCAATAATGAGTATATATATATATATATATATATATATATATATATATATATATATATATATATATATATATATATATATATATATATATATATATAAGAATATTTAGAAATTTCTTAATGAAAAATACTGAAGGAACAAATAAGCAATTTAAAAAAATATTTACTTGAGTTATCTCCCTTGTAAGATAGGGTTTCCTCCTTGAAAGAAAGCCGACCTCCGTCATTGACGCGGTTCTCCAGTCACCATGGTTGAAGACCTTATCTCTAAGTGCTCCTCTCTTAGTCTTGAAGACGATGATGCTGGAGTGGTTGATTTAGGGGGCGATGGTAATTCAGATTCTACAGAAAACCTAGAATTGCTCCTAATTGGGAAACTTTGTACCGAAAGAAATTTTAATGCCGATGCTTTTAAGTGCACAATGCTTAAGTACTGGGCACCGAATCACAACCTGATTATTCGTTCGATTGGACCGAATCTCTTTGCTTTCCAATTCTTTCATTGGAAAGACAAGGAGAAAGCTTTGAATGGTAGACCTTGGTGCTTTGAAAATCACCTATTGCTTCTAAAGGAGATAACTGGGAACAAACAGCCAGAAAGTATCCCCCTGACTCACTCGCCCTTTTGGGTCAGAGTGTATAATTTGCCCTTTAATTGCAGAACTAATGACAATATCAAGGCCCTAACTGCAAGTCTGGGTGAATTCATGGAGATTGAAGATGAATTGTTTGGGCTGGACCCAGTGGCGGACCCAGGAATTTCCGACTGATGAGTCACAATCGATAACCAAATATGTAAAAAAAAAAATTTGACAACATGACAAGCTTAGCTCTCTAATAATTGACAAGATTAAAATCTGTACAAGCATTAGGGTGTATTCACAATTTGACAGACATAATTGACTATATCATTAGGGTGGGTCGACTATATCATAAGCAATCGTCCGAATCGCCAATCAAATCAGCACATATGCAAAACCCCATATAAATCTACCAAAGTCAATGGTGTATTGACAATTTGACAGACATAAATAACATCAATAAACACCCTAAATAAACACTGATTACAATTCACATGGTAAAAAAGGTTCAAATTTCATCAAAAACCCAACAACATTAACAAAAGGTTCAAAGTTTACCAAACAAACAACAACAAAATCAACCAAAGAAAATAATTTTTTTTTTTTTTTTTTTTTTTTAAAAAAACTTAGAAATTTTTTTTGGGCCCTGGTGAGTCATTTGACTCACCATGCACAAGGGCAGGTCCGCCAATGGCTGGACCGTTTCAGGCGTATCAGATTGCTAATTGATGTTAGGAAACCGCTACGACGACATCAATGGATCAAAGATAAGCAAGGGAAGGAGGTGAAGGTGGAATTCAAGTATGAAAGACTTCCGTACTTCTGTTTTACGTGCGGGAGAATTGGGCATTCTGAGAAGGATTGCTCGTCTGTTTCTGATGATGAGAAGACAAGCAAATTGGGTTGGGACATGTATCTCAGAGCATCTCCTCGAAGGGGGCATGCTAAAGTGCTGGAGGAGGTTGCTAATTTGCCTCTCAGGAAGCAATTGTCCGTGACAAAAGCAGTGGATACCCCACCTGTGACTCATGCAGAAACTGAGACCCCAATAAAGCATGTTCTGCCAAATAATTCCCTACTGCTTGATGACACTACCAAGGAGCCAGAACTTGTTGCCATTATGACAAAATTGGAGACAGGAGAGTCAGATGATAGTAGACGGTTATGGAGGGCCGATTTCAGAGTATGCTGTGGTGACTAGCTTGAGTGATCAGGGGGCTACAGGTGGAGCGCACAAATGGAAAAGGATAGCCGGTACTTCATCACCTCTGCCAACTACGGGAGCTATGAAAAGGGGTGCAGATGCTGCTGGTCTTATCTGTGAGCAACTAAAAGAAGTGAATGGGAAGAAAAGTAGAGTTAGCCCGGGGAGCTCTGATCCTCAAGTAGCAGGTGTTGGTCATGTCCAACCCCGTGAACAGCAATGAGTCTTATATGTTGGAATTGTCTTGGGATTGGCAACCCCACGGCAGTGAAGGCACTACGTAGATGGTGCACAACTTTTTCTCCTGATTTACTTTTCTTGTCTGAGACTAAAATTAATAAATGTGATTCTGAAAAATTAAAAAATACGTTGGGTTTTGATTTTTCTCTAGGTGTTAGTAATGTAGGTTTTTTGGGTGGACTTTGTTTGTCACTACTAGAAATAGGCTAAATAGCGACGGAATTGTTGCGACGAACCCCGTTTTTCGTCGCAAAGTTCACATTTTTCGGCGAAATTTGTTTCGTCGCAATTTAGCGACGAAAAAGTTGAGTTACGAGGCTGTATCCGTCGTAAATTAGAATTTATGTTTACGACGGAATTTATTTCCGTCGCAAAATTTGGGTTTTTTTTTTTGAAAATTAACAATCTGACTCGACCTAAAAAAAAGGGGGAAAGAGCAATTGAAGCAGCAGAGAGAGAAAGAGAAGGAGAGAGAAAAAGAGAAGGAGAGAGAGAAAGAGGGCGGCGCGTTATCTCCAGCGACGGTGACACCGGCCGTCGACGCACACTCGCCGCCGAGAACGAAAGAGAGAAAGAAGGGTGAAAGAAAGAGAGAGGAGAACGAGAAAGAGAAGGAGGAAGAGAGAGTCGTCGAGGAAGAAAGAACGGCCCTGGTGGTTTCCAGCGACGCCGCCACGTCTAGGTAAGTGTGTTGCCTTCGTAAATTAGTTTTTTTTTTTTAATTTTGCAAAAAAACCACCAGCGGCTAACATTTAACCACCACAACGCAGCCTATGCGGCGCACCTCCGTCCCCTACCCGTGACTGAACCACCTGGTGGTGGTTGTTTCCGGCGACGCCACTTCCCCCTTAAAATTCAGTAAGTTGTTTTTGTTTTTTGTTTTCTTTTTTTTTATTCGTTTTTTTTAAACACAATCAAATCTGACTTGACCACCACAACCGCAACCTCCGGCGTCCTCCCTTCCCTCGCCGTGGCTGAAGCAGTTGGTAAGTTGTCCTTTCCCCAATTTTTTAATTTTTTTTTTAATAATAAACCCTTATTTATTTAATTTAATTATTTTTTTAAAATATTTTGTATGTAGGATTTGTAAAATTGGTTTAATTGTCAAAAAGAAGTGCAGATCTAAAGGTTAGTCACATTACAAACCCTAATATAATGTATATATGTTAGTTTGGTTTGGTTTTGTTTAATATAACTTAGTTTCGTTAAGTTTATTCTAATATAATGTGTGTTAGTTTAGTTTAGTTTTTTTTTTTTTTTTTTTTTTTTTTTTTTTTTTTTTTTTTTTGTAAGTATGTTAGTTTAGTTTAGTGTAGTTTACTTTTTTGTAAGTATGTTAGTTTAGTTTAGTTTATTTTAATATAATGTGGTTTAATTTAGTTTAGTTTTACTAAAGTATATTAGATTAGCTTAATATTATGAAACTTTAGTTTAGTTTATTTTAATATAATGTGGTTTAATATAGTTTAGTTTTACTAAAGTATATTAGATTAGTTTAATATTATGAAACTTTAGGTACGTTTTGTTTGTTTTGTTTAATATGATGTATGTTAGATTACTTTAGTTCATTATAATCTAGTTTAGTTTTGTTTAGTTTAATATAATGTTTCTTACTTAAGTTTAATTTTTTATAATGCATGTTACTATATTTAATATTATGATATGTTAGTTTAGTTTGATTTTGTTTGGTTTGATTTGTTTATATTAATGTTAAGGTTTTATGATATGTTTGTTTATGTTAAGTTTAATTATGATATATTTGTATAATTTTTTGTATGTTAGTTTAGTTTTAATATCTTTAAAAAAATCATTTGCATAATCATATGCCTACATACCCGTTCAAGGCATACACATTAGGAGTATGTCTTGAATAGTCCCCGGTTGGGACTGTCCTTGTACGTTTATTCTCACTTAGGCGGTGAATGTATTCCTTTGTTTTAATTATAAGGAAGATCCTTGCTTGTCATTTCTCTACAATGTTCCCTAGGTACATATATAGGTGTTTCTAATCGCCTATATTGTGTACTCGGGGAACTGTAGGGAGATGCTGCCGGATTTTCCATAGAATTGAAATTCTAGCATACATTCACTAGTGAGATTGAACGTACAAGGATGGGTTAGGTTGGAGTGATAAGGACCCTTGGAAATCATTTCTCTTCTCATTTACATTTCCATAACAGTTTGATCTATAATGAATATATATTGTGCTTTATGACTAATGTGATTAATGGCATATGTGTTAGTTGTGTAGAACTTGTAATCATGAAACGAAAAGAACGTAGCTGGATGTACGAAAGGAAGGTTGGGAATTCTATTAATCCTGAGTTCTTGAAGGGGGTAGATGAATTCCTTAAATATGTGGAAGATCATCCCGAGAGTAGCAACCCGAATGAAGTTAAGTGTCCATGTTTTAAATGCAAAAACAAACGTCTCTGGGATCCAGATACAGTCAAACTTCATTTGTATCGCAGCGGTTTTTTACCTAATTACTACGAGTGGATGTGTCATGGGGAAGGGTTTCCAGGAACTCGTAGAAGGGAGTCAAATGAATATTGTGAAATGGTTTTGGATGCCTTTAGTCAGTCTCAAGATCAAGGCCATTCCGAAGAGCCACCTGTTTCATTAGAGGAGGAGCCTAATGCACAAGCCAAGCCATTTTTTGATTTGTTAAGGGCTTCTGAACAACCGTTGTACGAAGGGAGTTCATTGTCTGTGTTAGAGATGGCTTCTAGAATCACTAGCCTAAAGTGTGAGTATAATTTGCCGCACAGATGTGTTGATGGATTTTCTTCTTTGGTTAATGAAGCGATCCCTAACAACAACCACATGGCCGAGACATTCTATGAGGTCAAGAAAATTGTTAAGGGGTTAGAGCTGCCCCATGAAAAGATTCATGCATGCCCAAAAGGATGTATGTTGTTTTGGAAAGATGATGCTCAATTATCTACATGTAGGGTGTGTGGCAGCGACCGATACAAGAAGACTTCTAAAGGTATCTTAGTGCCTTTGAATGTTCTATTTTTTTTCCCTATCACACCTAGGTTGCAAAGGCTTTTTGCAACTAAAAACATTTCTGAGGAAATGACATGGCATGCTAAAAATCCTCGAGTTCAAGGCACAATGGCACACCCTAGCGATAGTGAAGCGTGGAAACACCTAGATAGTTGCTTTCCTGAGTTTGCCTCTGAACCTCGTAATGTTCGACTTGGCCTATGTACGGATGGATTTGCTCCACATGGTCAGTTTGGGGGACAATATTCATGTTGTTCTGTCATTTTGACCCCTTATAACTTGCCTCCGTCAATGTGTATGAAAAGACAGTTCATGTTTATTTCGTTACTCGTTCCTGGTCCTAAAAACCCTAAGGGCAACTTGGATGTTTACATGCAGCCGCTCATACACGAGTTGAAACAGTTGTGGGAAGTTGGGGCAAATACTTACGATATTTCGAGAAAACAAAATTTCAATCTTCGAGCAGCCATCCTATGGACCGTTAGTGACTTCCCGGCTTATGGTATGTTATCTGGTTGGACCACAGCTGGTAAGAAGGTTTGTCCATATTGCATGGAGAAAAGCAAAGCATTTTGGCTCGAAAATGGTGGTAAGGTTTCTTGGTTTGACTGCCATCGTCAATTCCTTCCGACAAATCATCCTTTTCGAAATAGTACAAATGCATTTGTAAAAACAAAGTCGAAAAAGGTTCACCACCTCACATCATGTCGGGAGAGGAACTTTGGGAATGTGTGAAAAACCTCCCGAAAGCAACAGATGGCCCCGAGGCACTGAAACGTCTCAAGAATGTAAAAAAAGGGTGGTTCAAGCAAAGCACTCTATGGGACCTTCCATATTGGAAACATCTGCTTGTTCGTCACAACTTAGATGTCATGCACGTTGAAAAAAACTTTTTTGATCAGTTGATTCACACCATTTACGACGGAATTCCGTCGTAAACCAACTTTACGACGGATTTTACATAGTTTATGACGAACTTTTTCTGTCGCAATTTTGTTGTTTTCTTGTAGTGTGTATTGGAAAAAGGACAATTTGTCCTTTACTCTGGTTTCTATGTCTCAAAACCATATTTGTGGTGATATTGTTATGAATGATAATTTCAGTTGGCTTTTGTTGGTCTTTATGGATGGCCGGAGACGGCTAATAAATGCAAGACGTGGCAACTTGTTAGGCAACTATGTGATTCTTTTGATGGACCTTTACTCTTTGGGGGTGATTTTAATGAAATTTTGTCTTACGAAGAAAAAGAGGGTGGGGTCGATTGGGAGAGGAGGGCCACGTATGATTTTCGTGAGACTTTGTATGATTGCAACTTGAAAGATCTTGGTTATGAGGGTCAATGGTACACTTGGGAGAAGGGGTTGACTAAGAAAACTCTTGTGCGAGAATGTTTGGATCGATATTGTGGTAATGAACAATGGGGAAATCATTTTCCAAAGGAAAGTGTGGAGCATTTAATACGGTACAAGTCTGATCATACTCCCATCCTCTTGAGGTTACGAAGACCTAAAAGAGCTCGCAAGAAATCTCAAAAATTCGAGACGGCTTGGCTTCTCGATCTTGCTTGTGAAGAGGCTGTGAAGGAAGCCTGGTTGGGGGCAGCCTGTAATCCCACCCCCATTCGGCTTGAGGCTACTCTCTTTGCTCTTAAGAGTTGGAGCCGCAAGCACTTTTATGACCTTGCGCTGAAAATTGAGAAAGTTGAGAAACAATTAAAAGAAGCTCAAGCCATGGACATGTTGAAGGACAATATTGAGTTATGTAGTGCTCTAGAGAAACGGCTAGATGAGTTAAGCGAGAAGCATGAGGCATATTGGTATCTTCGATCAAGAGCTGCTGAGATTAAGGACGGGGACAGGAATACAAAGTATTTTCACCACAAAGCATCACAACGGTGGAAAAAGAACGAAATAAAAGGCCTTTTTGATGAGCATGGGGAGTGGACGGATGAGGTTGAGGACTTCGAAAAAATTGCTCAGAGCTTCTACACCAACCTGTTCTCTTCGGCAGACCCTGTGCAAAGGTACTTGAATCCATTTCCCCTTCTATTTCATCTCTGGACAATGAATTTTTATTGAGACCTTTTGAAAAAGATGAAATATATGCTACTATTTGTGAGATGCATCCTTGTAAAGCTCTGGGACCTGATGGTCTTCATGCCATTTTTTATCAAAAATTTTGGTACATTGTGGAAGATGCTGTGTTTATGCAGGGGAATAGTATTTTGAGTGGTATCTCTTCTCTGAAACCCTGAATAATACTAATATTGTTCTGATCCCTAAGGTGAATGCTCCGACTACAATGTCTGAATTTTGGCCAATAGTTTTGTGTAACGTGCTCTATAAAATAATCTCTAAGGCTATTGTCATGCGACTGAAATCAATTCTCCCGAAAGTTATTTCTGAGAACCAGAGTGCTTTTGTTCTAGGCCGTCTTATCACTGATAATGCTCTTACTGCTCTAGAAGTTTTCCATACGATGAAAAAAAGGAGTAGTAGTCGGAAGGGGACTATTTCCATGAAGCTTGACATGAGCAAGGCCTGCGATAGAGTAGAGTGATCTTTTCTGGAGAAGCTTCTCCTGAAAATGGGTTTTGCGGATAGGTGGGTCCAAGTTGCTACGGTTTCTTAATCTTTCATCATTAACCGTAGTGTTTGTGTTGATGTGACTCCTTCCCGGGGTCTTCGACAAGGAGATTCGCTCTCCCCTATCTCTTCATCATTATTGCTGATGCTTTCTTGACTCTTATTAAGAAGGCTACGGATCACAGGCTTATCCATGGAGCGGGTGCAAGTAGGAAGGGGCCAAAAATTTCACATATCTTTTTTGCCGATGATAGTTTGCTTTTTGCTAGAGCCAACCGAGTGAAATGCTCAAAGATAGTTGATATACTCAATATATACGAAGAAGCTTCCAGACATAAAATTAACTATGATAAGTCAGAGGTCTCTTTTAGCAAAGGCGTTTGTGTTTCGAAGCAGGAAGAGTTGTTGCAAATTATGAAAATGCGGCTTGTTGATTCTCATGAAAAATACGTACTTTGGCATTCCTACTATCATTGGCCGTCAGAAACGGATGATTTTTGCTACTCTCAGAGATCGAGTGTGGAAAAAACTCCAAGGGTGGTAGGAGAAATTTTTGTCAAGAGCGGGTAAGGAGATCCTTGTTAAAGCCGTCATTCAAGCCATTCCCACTTATATAATGGGTGTTTACAAGATACCAATCACTGTGATTAATGAGATTAGATCAATGACTGCAAGATTTTGGTGGGGTCACTCGGGGTCTAATCGAAAAGTACATCGGCGGAGTTGGGAATCAATGTGTCAACCGAAGTGTTTGGGGGGTTTGGTATTCCGGGATATGGCTGTTTTCAATGATGCTCTACTTGGGAAGCAAGATTGGCGCCTAATCTCTTCCCTGGAATCTCTTCTTAGTCGTGTCTTTCGTGGCAAGTACTACCCGAATGGGGATTTTCTTGGAAAAGCGTTTGGAGCTCAAAAGCTCTTGTGAAGGAGGGGCTCATTTGGCGTGTTGGTGATGGCTCCAAAATTGATGTTTTCGTGGATCCTTGGGTGGTAGATGAAAATGGTGCTCGCATTCAGACCTCGAGTATTGAAGGCATTTCTGTGGTGCGTGATTTATTTGTTGAGGGCTGTAGAGAATGGAACCATGAGCTTATCTCCTCAAAGTTCAATGATCGAGATGCTGCGTGTATCCTTGCAATCCCATTGAGTGAGCGTGCTATCGAGGACAAGTTAACTTGGGCTTTCACCAAGGACGACATTTACTTTGTCAAAACATCTTACATGCTAGGCAAATCTTGCAATTTTGACTTGTTCCATCAGGTTTGGGTGGATAAATGGAGTTTTGACACAACTCCAAAGGTCAAACACTTCCTTTGGAGGGTCTGCACCAGCTCGCTTCCCACAAGGGTGCTTTTATACAAGCGCCATATGCTTGATTTCGAGACCTGCCTATGGTGTGCTGCTGCCCCTAAAACTGCTGCTCATGCTCTGTTTACTTGCCCTGCAATAAGGGACCTTTGGACCGAGTGTGACTGTGATGATCTTGTGTGCACGGATGAGCAGGCATATTTGTTGAATGTGGTGGCAGGCTGGAAATTAAAAGACTGAAAGAAGGTGTTGAAAGGGGCTGTCCTGCTCTGGCTCATTTGGGGTAGGAGAAATGATCTTATTTTCAATAATAAGGATGTGCCGCATATGGTAGTATGTGAAAGAGTTGCTAGGCTCATTGAGGATTGCAACAAGTATGCTACGAGAATTTATGCACTCCCTAGCAAGAAGAAACCAAGCAGCCCGAAAGTTTGGATTCCCCCTCCTGATGACTTTGTGAAGGTGAACTGTGATGCTTCTTTGAAAGATAGTGGTTGGGTTGGTCTTGGTGCGGTCATCCGAAACAAAGATGGTGATGTGTTATTTTCAGGCACACGAAGATGAAGGGGTGGCTGGCCACCGGAGATCGCGGAGTGTAAGGCTGTCTTATTTGGGATAAAACTAGCAAGCCGATTTAAGAAAGTCATCATTGAATCCGATAGCCAAATTATCATCTCTCGCTTCTCGAAAGCATTTACTTATTTTACAGATTTAGATTCCATCTTAGAGGATGTGCTCTCTATTTGTAGTTCTTTTGATTATGTTAATTGGTCGCATGTGCGTACGGATGGCAATGTTGTTGCCCATCACCTTGCTAGTTTAGTGCCATTTGGTTGTGAACAGGTCTGGGAGAATCATTGTCCTTCTGTTATTGCTCCCTATGTACTTATGGACACTTTGTCCATTGATTAATGAAATGGCTCCTAAACTTTCCCTAAAAAAAAAGGAACAAATAAGCAATGAAATAATAGCAATAAAAGATACTTATAAAAGATTTCTAATAATATTATGACAATTATATTATACTCAAATTCTCAAAGAAGTTTTTACATAAAAAGAAAGGAGTGATTTGGAGGAACAGCACCAGAAAAATGACACGTGTCATTCTTGGCGTCTGTTTTTGTATTATATTATATTATTGAATATTAATTATCGATTGATTGATAGGGGTTGACATTTCATTTTTAAGTGTTATAAAACTTTTTCAGTATTTCTTTGTTTCTAAAAATCTGGTTTACTTTCAGTTTTAATGTAACACCTAACACCCCCAAATCTTCGTCTACGAAAATGCTAGTATAATATGTACAATTATACTGTAGTGATAGACTTAGTCATATTACCGCCGCGTGATTACGCAAGGCTACTCAGAATACTTAATAACAAAACTTTCAGCGGGGAAAACTCATCTTTTTTTTTATGCTTATAAAAATAGTAACGTAGTTATGAGTACTCAAAATAAAGACAAAAACTAACATTCCTAAACTAGGTGAAACAAATCTCGGGACTCCCATATGGTCATTCATGACTCCACCTGAAAATAGTCAACATTGCTTACTGTAGACACCCATTTGTGTCTCCCCAAAACCAAACCCAGTGATGAGTACCTTTCACGTCGAATCATAATCGAATGAAACGAAAGTGTGGAAAGGTCTAGTGTTGTGGAAAGTTTTATTTCTTTTCACTTCTCCCTGTTTTGGAAAACTTTATTTTAAGAAAACAGCCAATCCAGTTTGGTTGGTCCATGATATGGGTCCAATAGTGGTGTAGTTGGATGGGGCTTGCAAAGACCTTTCCAACGATGTATTATAAGCCCAATTCCGATGAATATTGAGGAAGTTATGGCCAATTTACTAAACTGGGCCCGGTTTGAGCTTTATGTACGGCCCAATGATCTAGGGGAGGGCCTAATATGATTTATCATTCCTAATGCAATTAGGAATGGTTTTAGTCTTCTAGAATCTTCTAGAAGGTTCTTTTCATTCCTAATTCAATTAGGAATTTTCAGAGTTTTAATTAAGATCAAATAGTATTTTCGAAGAAATTATATTATTTTATCTTCCAGTACGGTAAATTTATCAGATTTTCGAAAACGCGTTGAAATCCAGTTTGGCGTCCAACCCCAGGCCTTGGCGCCAGACGCTAGCCATTGGCGCCTGGCGCCAGACGCTAGCCATTGGCGCCTAGCGCTAGCCACTGGTGCCTGGCGCCAGCTAGCCAGGGTTGGCGCCAATCCTGTTTTGCGATCTTCAGACTCTGTTTTGTTAAATTATCTTTTTTGGCTGATTTCTCTATAAATATCGTATCAAAAACTTCGTTTTCATTCACGAATTCTCCTCATTCACAAGTTTTCATTAATTCTTTAGTATTCTTTCATCTTTCATTTCTTTCTTGCTTTTTCATACAAAATTCCGCATTCACAACTTAGATACACCTAGCCATATTTGAAGTTGCCTTCGCCCTAGACGTGAAAGGTTTAATTTCTGAGGGTTTGGTCCCAAATCTCTCTTTCAATTATTTAATTTATTTGTTTTGATTATTATTTTCCTTGAAGTTACTAACGCGTGTATTTTGTTATTAGAAAGAGGTACGAGGCATCCAAGTAAGTACTTTAATTGATTTTATTGATTTATGATGTAGACATCATGTTTATATTGTTATTATGATATTTCTAGTATCATGTCTAGGGTATTTTTAATATTAAATATGATTGTTACGATGCTTCTTATGTTCTTCCTAATATTTGTGATTGTTAGTATCATGTTAGGGTTAAAGATTTGATTTTTAATGCTTAGTGACATGCTAGGGTTTGTTATTAATCTTGTTAGTATCATGCCTAGGATCTTGCTATTTTTATTATGCTTTAATATTAACATGAACATGATTATGATTATAATTGTTATAATTTATTATTATTTTGATGATGATTATTTTATTTATGATTATTATTATTATTATTATTATTATTATTATGATATGATTATTATTATTATTATCATGATTATTGTTGATTATGTTGCTTGATACATTATTTATTCTTTATTGCTTGATCACGCCTTTTATGCAGTTAAAGGGAATTGGTACTTGTAATCATGCTTAATAAGATAATTAATAATCTTGTTTAGGGTTAATATGATTATAAATTCAAGTGATCGCCAATAATAGATTTATTTGTGCATTAATATTCAACCAACATAGATTAAACAGGTTTAGGGTTAATCCTATTGATTGCACGTTAATCAGAAAGCGCACATGAATACGAGCAGAATAAAGTAGAGGCCTATTATTAGGGCAGGCTCAATCTCTTTTAGGTTGGATTTGTACCATCATCCCCGAACCCTTATTTGGTTCATGACCGTATGGAGTTGACGATCTCTTAGATCGTTAAGGGGTGTAACCTTCACCTCGTGATGGTTTACAAGTTCCTTAAAAACTTGTTGGCGACTCTTTTGCTCTATCTTCTTCCCTTTTGGACGCCACCGTACTTTAGTGTATGATCACAGTGGGTTTCAATCTAGTGGGATTTTTAAGGCTTGAAATTATTCCCTACACTTACCATTACAGTAAATAGGGCGAACCAAAACAAATAGGAAATACAATTTAGCAAAATATGCTAAGTATGATAAGTGTAAGATAATGTAAACTCAATTTATTTGCAAACATACTTTTAAAATCAATTCCAATAATTCCAAAACTCATAATTCAAAACTAATTCTCAATATTCTCGAAACAATTCCAACCATGGCCGGTCCATACCATGTGCAGCAAGTGCGGCTGCACAGGGGCCCAAATATGCATGGGGCCTCAAATTTTAGTAGAGTGTATAATGGGGTGAGCATGGGACGGATAAGTACTAACGGTTCGGGTACCCAATACCAAAATATCTAAAAGTGATATCCATAACCCGAACCGATAAATTCGGGTACCCGGATTTTTGGATCGGTTATCGGGTACCTAATAAGATATCCAATAATGATAATTAAATTTAATTATGTAGTTATTATGATATAATTTACCACTAATTAACAACAAAATCATATGATTTTGACCAAATTATTAATAATATTACTAATATATTGATATTATAAAGTAATTATGAAGTAAAGTAAGAGTTTAGATTATAAAAAAAATAGATTTAAGTTGGGGAAAAAAAGCAAATAAAATGTTTATCGGAACGGATCGGGTAACCGTTAATTTTAAAATGATACCCAATAACCATATCCGATAACAAATTATTGGAACGAGTACCCGAACCGTTATGATTATCGGACCGGGTACCCTAATTTTCGAAACGGTTACAGATCGGTTTTCCGGGTTTTCGGGTAGTTTTGCTCAGCCCTAGTATATATTATCCGCTATAATATGATACATGCATATTGAATTTTATTGATGCTCTACAATGGTTTGGGGTTCGAAACCCATTAAACCCTCACATACCCATTTTTAAAAAACTTAAGAGCTTAGTGGCTAATGTTATTATTATCAAAACATAATTACGTGGGTTTAAATCTTGTATAAGCCATATTTCTAAGCACGTGAATTAAAAACTCGTTTGATTGAGGAAGATGTCATGTGGCACCTAAATTTCTTTAGTAGCACCTTTTAATATATAAATATAGATTAATAAAAGGCCAATATTATACTCCGTATTCGCATAGGGCCTCCGAAAAGGTTGGGACGTCCGTAATTCCAACAATTCAATAAATATGATTTATTAAACCAAATCCTCACCCCAGTGTGCACAACCCCCAAGTTAATTTCCTTATGTAGAAGGCTATCCTTGAGGAAAGACAAGGTCATAAAAAGTCTATAGTCTTATCAACCAAATCCGCATAGTGGGATTAATATAATCATGCTTGTAAAGCTTTAATACATAATTCAATAATTCCTCCTTAAATAAAATAAACCTTTATAATAGGTTAAATAATCAAACCCTTTTTTATTCAGTTCAATAATGCTTTCAAAATCAACATTTTAATAAATAATTGAGAATAAAATCTCATATTAATAACTTTTCAAAATCAATAACTCTTCCTTTGAAACCCTTTTATTTAATTCAACAAACTTTTCAAATCAATTCCTTTATTTGAATATGATAAATAGTTCAAACCATTTAAAGCACGATTTAAAACTCAATCATTCAAAATACTTTTATTAAAAAAAATATTAAAATCAATACCTCCAAACATAACTTATTTCATAAACCATAATTCAAATCAGTTAATTCAATCATCATAAAATCATTCAAAACATGTTATTCAAACCAATCACTTTCAAAGGTATCTAGCCACCTAAACGTATCTTGATTCTGAATATCAATCAATACTTTGCACTTTCAAAGTTCAATCACGAATACATCTTGCAAATAACATAACCATAAGGTTATCACAACATAAACTCAAATCTAATATGCATGGACTGTAAAACTCTTTTAAAATAATACTTTAATATAAAATTATAGCTTTGAAATAGGTATGTGTATTTTAGAAAACTAATCATGAAGAAGATAAAGGAATAAGATTAAAGAGAATTGAATTTTCATTGGAAAGAATAGACAAAACTTGCAGAGGCCATAACTCCTTCAATATAACTCTGAATTGGGTGATTCTTGAGCCTAACCTCAAGGATGTTTTGAGAGAAACAATATTTTTTGAAACATTAATACCCCAAAAACTGACCAGAAGTGCCCGAAAAGTGGATTTAACGGTATACGGGTTGATTTGTGTAAAAGAGGAGAAGAAAAAAATATATGAAAAGGCACTAGTAGAAAAATAGCAAAGGGCACCGGTTCAAACCCGGCTTAAGCCACCGGTTTGAACCGGTGCCTATGTGGGGGGTGCCAATTACCCCCCTTTTTGGCACCGGTTCAAAACCAGTGCCATAAACCGGTTTTGGCACCGGTTAACCGGTGCCTTAAATAGTTCCGCGAAATATTATTTTTTAGTGGAAGCTCTTTTACCGGTGCCTTTTTTTTTTTTTTTTACTTATTTCTCGCAATAATAATAAAAATAATATAAAAACAAACATCAGAAATACAACCCATACAAAAATAAATGGTAAAATACGGAGTCTTGAAATTTTAATATTCAACATCAATACAATGGTAAATCACATTATATTCAACAAGTAAATTGTTATGGTACAATACAAAAAAAAAAAAAAAATTAAAAAATTACAATGAATTATAATGAAATTCAACTCAGAAATTGATATTGTAAAACAATAATAAAAAAAAAATTACAACATCAAAACAATATTCCAAAATCAAAGTCTTGAATCCTTGTTGCATGAATTAACACCTGCATCAATTAAAACCCAGAAATTATTAAAACTAAAAAAAATACGAGAAACAATAACCCAGAAAACTCATGCATGAAAGAGAAAGAGAAAATCAACCCAGAAAACCCAGAAAATCGCATAAACAATGAATTATAATTAAACCCAGATAAAACAATCAAAACCCAGCAAATCTACGAACTCCAATTACCCCCCGAAAATCAATCAAACCCAGCAATCAATTAAACCTAGCAAACCCAGAAAATCAATTAACCCCGAAACTTTCGAAAATCAATTAAACCCAGAAATTTCGGAAAATCAATTAAGTGCAAAAAATGACAAAATTAATTAACCCAAGTAATTCCAAGATCAATTACACCAATCAATTTCGAACAATATTACAACAATCTAACCCAAAAAAATTAAGGCATATAACATAAAAATTAAACCCAGAAACCCTTACCCCGAATAATTAAACCCAGAAACATGCACTAACCTCAAATTTGATCTGAAAATAAGCGGACTTGGTGGCGGCGGTGGTTAGTGGCGTCGGTGGTGGTGGGCAGAAGACAGAAGAGAGGTCGGAGATCGATACAGAAGAGGACAGAGAGGACAGAGAGGGGAGAGAGGTCGGAGAGAGAAGAGAGGTCGGAGAGAGAAGGAGGGGAGGAGAGGAACGCCGAGTGCCGATAGAGAAGGAGGGGTGGAGAGGCGCCGTCGAGATTAGAAGAGAGAGAAGGAGGGAGGTGCGTCGAGATCAGAGGAGAGAGAAGAAGGCAGGTTAGCTTAGGGTTTATATATAGGAAAAGGCCTTTTTTTTTGGTGCACCGGTGGGATTTTTATTTTTGGCACCGGTTTGGCCTGAACCGGTACCATTGTTCTTGGTCTAAATCCCCGCCCAATGGTAGGCTGATTTTTGGCACCGGTTTGGCCTGAACCGGTGCCAATTAGGGGTTGCCTTTTTGTATTTTCTACTAGTGAGTTTTAGGGAAAAGAAGAAGAGAGAAGAAGATAATAGGGTTTTTGTGTGTATAATTTGAGAGATATGAAGAGGGTATTTATATGCTCATGAATGAATTATGGTAGGCGAATTTAGAAAGAATTATGGTAAAAAGAATTAAGGAAATTACTTGGTGTAGGGAATATTTCAAGCATTACCCCTAGCTTGAACCCCACTGTGATCATACACTAAAGTATGGTGGCGTCCAAAGGGAAAGAAGATAGAGCAAAAGAGTCGCCAACAAGTTTTAGGAACTTGTAAACCGTTCACAAGGTGAAGGTTACACCCCTTAACGATCCAGGAGATCGTCAACTCCAATAGGTCTGGAACCATGACTGGTAGTTCGGGGATGAAGGTACAAATCCAACCTAAAAGAGATTGAACCTGCCCTAATAATAGGCCTCTACTTTATTCTGATCGTACTCATGTGCGCTTTCTGACTAACATACAATCAATAGCATTAACCCTAAACCTGTTTATCTACGTTGGTTGAATATTAATGCACAAATAAATCTATTATTGGCGATCACTTGAATTATAATCAAATTAACCCCTAACAAGATTATCAATATCTTGTTAAGCGTGGTTACAAGTACCAATTCCCTTTAAACATGTATAAAAAGGCGTGATCAAACAATAACAATAAATATCAAGCAACATAATAAATCATCATAACAATAATTATAACAATTATAATAATCATCATAAACATGTTAAAGCATAATAATAGCAAGATCCTAGGCATGATACTAATAAGATTAAAAACAAAACCCTAGCATGTCACTAAACATATAAAAAATCAAAGCTTTAACCCTAACATGAATTTTAGGAAGAGTAGAAAGCATCGCAGGAATCATAATTGTCATATTTGATGATAGAAATTATAGTTATTACCCTAAACATGATACTAGGAAGATCAAAACGCCCTAACATGACACTAGGAATCATAATAACAACCTAATTATGATTTCTATATCATAATAACAATAAATCAATTAAAGCACTTACTTGGATGCCTCATATCTCTTTCTAATAACAAAATACACACGTTAGTAACTTCAAGGAAAATAATAAAATAAACAATTAAATAAAATAATAATAATAAAGATTTGGGACCAAACCCTCAGAAATTAAACCTTTCACGTCTAGGGCGAAGGCAACTTCGAATATGGCTAGGTGTATCTAAGTCTTGCGAATGCGGAATTTTGTATTTGAGAAAAGGCTAGTTTAGAAAAAAAAGAGAGAGAGAGAGTAATCAAGAGAATCTTGATGAGTTGGTCCATGAAAACGGAGTTTTTAGAAGGCTATTTATAGAGAAAACCAGCCAAAAAGATAAAAAATCAAAATAGAGTTCTGACGCGTAAAACAAGGTTAGCGTCAGACGCTGACATTAGCGCCAGGCGCTAACGTTAGCGCCAGGCGCTAATGCTGGCGTTTGGCGCTGACTAAGTTGTTGACGCGTTTTCTAAAATCAGATAGAAATTGCCGTACAGGAGGATAAAATCGTATTTTCCTCAAAAACATTCTTTTATTCTGATTAAAACTCTAAAAAGTCAACAAAATTCAATTTATCAATGCTAATTGAATTAGGAATGAAAAGAATCTTCTAGAAGAATCTAGAATACTAACACCATTCCTAATTGCATTAGGAATGATAAATCTATATTAGGCCCTCCTCTAGATAATTGGGCCGCATATAAGGCTCAAACCGGGCCCAGTTTAGTAATTTGACCATAACTTCCTCAATATTCATCGGAATTAGGTTTATAATATATCGTTGGAAAGCTATTTTCAAGCCCTATCCAATACACTATTATTGGACCCATATCATGGACCAACCAAACTCGATTAGCTGTTTTCTTAAAATAGGTTTTCAAAAACAGAGAGAGGAGAAAAGAAATTAAAACTATCCGCAACACTAAACTTTCCACACTTTCACTTCATTCGATTATGATTCGACGTGAAAAGTACTCATCACTGAGTTTGGTTTTGGATAGACACAAATGAGTGTCTACACTTGGAGAAGAGATTAAAGAATTATGAAAAGTTTGATATTAAGGTGACTAAGAATAATTAATTTAAGAAAGGTATGTTGTCATGAAATATAATATGGCAAAAGAGATTACTTGGAGAATAATCAAGGAAGATATAATGTAGTAAAATAAGATGATCAAACATTTAGGAGATGGAAAAATAAAATTAAGGAAAATAAGAGATTTTAAGGAGATAATTAAAAATACAAATTTCCAAAATAATTTACCCAAAATCCAACCAAAATGGCCAAATATTTTGAGCTTCCATGCTTCAAATTTTTGGATTTCCTTTGTAGTATTAATGGATTGTTTTTGCTAGATTTAAGAAATTAGAAATATTTGTGTAAATATTATTTATTGTATAAAATAAATAATTAAGAAAATAGAAATTATTCACTAAATAAAATAACTAAGATAACCAGATTTTGAACACATAGAAAATCCGAAAATCATAGTAAATAATTTAGGAACTTTTAGCCCTTTTAAATAAATAGTAAAATATAATTTTGTTTAATTAAAATATTCAAAATATATATAAATTATCCGGTTTTTAAATAAAATAAATGGATAATAAATCTTATCCAAAATCCAAAATAATAATTGAGTTTAAAACACTTTTGGCGCTAAAATTCAAATAGTAAAATAAATTACTAAAATACCCTTTTTAAGATAATTCTAATTAATTAATTAAAAATACGTTTAAAAAATACAGGGTATTACATTAAATTTGCTCCGTTTATT
The DNA here is from genome assembly GCF_001683475.1 of Chenopodium quinoa. Classification (NCBI taxonomy): domain Eukaryota; kingdom Viridiplantae; phylum Streptophyta; class Magnoliopsida; order Caryophyllales; family Amaranthaceae; genus Chenopodium; species Chenopodium quinoa. The sequence goes on along the minus strand of NW_018742738.1, from coordinate 10,743,029 downwards.
ATTCTCTCGTGAGAGATTAAAAAGAGGATGCTTTCTTTACAAAAAAAATTAAAATACACATTAAATGACTAAGATTTACTCTTCTGGGTAATCCTTGGTCTTCGGGTCACTTATGATGTCATAAGCACCTTGTCTATAGTTTGTGATGTTGGATGCACTTGCATCAGTTTTGTGTTGTTAGGCACCTTACTTATTGTTGGTGTTATTGCGGCCAATTTTGTCTTTTATTAATAGAGACTTAGAAAACTCAATAGTCAAAATCATGTCTTGAAATGTGGTTAATCAAACTGTAACACTTAATAACTAGACAGACAAAGTAATTCTTAATTTTAGAGCTAATCATTAATGGCTGACCCAACTTGAAAATGGTATAGATTGTCAATATATTTTATATCGTAAATTGACTCGTAAAAGTTTGCTTTGGCTTGAAAAGCCCATCCCAATTTTGTGGGGGTAGGACATAACTTTTATTTTTATCCAACCAATGATTGATTTAAGATGAAAAAAACTGACACAATACTGATTGGGCACGAAAAATCAAATTAGTTTCAAGGGTTTACGACACGCTTAAATAAATGATCAATACTATACGTCACATTTTTTTTAAAAAAAAATAGTAAAAACAATTCATTAATAAATACGACATCATAACGATAATCAAATTTAACAAATATATAATTTGAATCAAATAAAAAAGTTCATAAAAACTACGATCGTCGAGCAAATTTTGCAAGTGGAACATCTCCCCCGCGCTTATATCGATATAAAATATATCGAGACAATCTAACGAACCCTTCTAGTCGTAAGGATGATTTCCATCGGTTTCATCTGATTGTATTTGAAAAATTGATAACCTTTGCGACACCGCATAATTTTCACTAAAGAAACAAAACAATTTCATGGCAATCCATCAAATCTATTATCTCGGATTAAAAGTTAAAGAAATTCCCCCTCAAAAAGAGAGAAAAACTATGTCTTTCGTCGAAAGTTGATAAACCTTGTCTATCGAATAAGATTGAAAAAACTTGTCTTTTTAAGGTCGATACCCTTTATTATGAGGAAGAAATAATTATAAACCTAAAATATAACAAACAAAAAAGTCTTAAAAAACAAAGGTTAAGGCTTTTCACCTGCTAAAATGATAAAAGCGCATTCAAAATCAACAATGGAGGCTAGGAATTTTTTTTAGAGAAAAGGGAGAAGTCAAATAAGTGTTTTTTTTTCCACACACTAGATAACTCACTTAAGAAGAAAAAAAAAACACAACAATAATACAACATTACACAAACTAAACCGTAAACATGGATTTTTTTTTTTTTTTTGAAAGGAGACGGTAAAAATGGATTGGGTTATTCTACATAGTGCCCTTGTGTTTTTTGGGTTTCTACATGGTGCCCTTGTAAATTTAACTTTCTCTATGGTGCTCATGAGTTTTATTAAGGTTATTACCTATACCCATTCCTTAATTAAATTTTAATTTACATTTAACTATGGTTAATATTTTTTTTTTCTCCCAACTCCATTAAACCTGATTTCAATTTTCCTATCTTACCTTCTTTCCACTGAACAGCCATGCCTATTTTGGTATTACTTTATTTGCAATTCTTTCTGGTCTTATTGTTTATATTTCATTTTTTTTTCTTGGGCTTATTGATTAATAATGGTGAGTAATTTAAAGGAGAGATTACATTAGAAAATGCCTTAAAAGTCAGTATGCAATGATAATCACAATATAAAATCAACAACTAACGCAGTATAACAAACCATTGTACTCAGAGAGTTTGCTAATTGTTAATCGTATCACCAGAAGCCAGAAGGTGTTTGCTTGAGCTGAACTTGCCCAAACTGGTAATTTTATCACCAAGCAAGCCATAAAAGGCTGACTTGTAGCAAATTGCTCCTACCATGAATCTAACCAGGCCAACCGATTTCAACAATAAAGCCTTTTCTTTTTAGATAGAACAAGTAAGTAATTAATCAAGTAATCGTAGCTTTTAGAATAATATGAGCAAAGACTTCCAGTTTCATTGAATTGAGATATTTAAGTTGCAAAGTTTGTGAATTGTGAATAGAACAGGGGTGAGTGAAGGGAAAGGTGAGTGGTTTGATTAGAATTGAGAAATTTTATTTTATTTTATTTTTTTTGTTTCTTTTCTTTTACTAACCACGGTCAAGTGTAAGTTAATTAACTTTTAGCCAAGGAATAACCCAATATACAAGGGCACCATTGAGAAAATTAAATATACAAGGGCACCATGTAGAAACCATAAAAACACAAGGGCACCATGTAGAAACCATAAAAACACAAGGGCACCATTGAGAAAATTAAATAAACAAGGGCACCATGTAGAAACCATAAAAACACAAGGGCACCATGTAGAAACCATAAAAACACAAGGGCACTATTGAGAAAATTAAATAAACAAGGGCACCATGTAGAAACCATAAAAACACAAGGGCACCGTATAGAAAAACCCGAATGGATTTATATACCATTTAACTTTGAACACAATCATGAGCATGAAACAAAACTTTTGTTAGCTCTATTTGTTGCTCATTCTTACTCTTCTTTAAAAAAAAAACGCATCAACCACCACCTAACCGTCCAACACATTACACCTAAATCGATTTTTTTTTTCGTAAATGTAAGAAACAAGTCAATCACATACTCCATAAATACATTAATGTTTCAAATTATTTCAAATCATATGTTGTTAATGAATTAAGGGAACCAAAAATTATTGCCAATTTGCCAGTCCTAAATGGTTGTTCTCGTCGTAAATATCAATAATAATTCAAATTCATACCATTTCAAATTAATATCAACGCTCCAACAATAAAATATTCAAGACGTATAAATATTAAAGTACGACACAATTTCAAATCCCCCAAATTTCGTCTTCTCCGCCATTATACTACTTTGAAGAGCTCCATTCAGCTCTTTCCCGTGAACAAACACAACGCCATTTTTGCTCAAATTTTCTCTCTCCTCCAAAAATGTTCTTCACTAAACCCTAATTCAACTCTCTCATTTTCTCTCTCCTCCATCAACAATGGCGACGGCAGCATTCAGGTCAACAACACGGCGAACATCAATCGGAGGAGACTCCAATTCCAACTCCAGTACTAGTCGGAACTCCACATCATCGTCGTCGCACCACCGCCGTTCACGGAGTGTCAGCCGATTTTCGCACCGACTTCCAGCGGAGGTCTCGCCGGAGGAACCGCCGTCGGCGAGTCGTAGGGGTAAATTTGTAAATACAGTACGAGGTTCTGGTGTTCCTGAGATTAGTCTCGATGATCTTGCGATTGAGATGTTTTCGTTGAGTGATATCGGTGAAAGAGGGCGAACTACTTCTGATGAGGTTTCTTCTGCAAATAGAGATGATAAAACGGCGTCGCATCGGAGAGGAAGGTCGGTTTCTAGGCGTGGGGCTAGGGTTGGTGAGCTGAGGAGTAAGAATTTTGGCGAGAAAAAGGGCGATTTTGATGGTGGTACTTCTAGAAGGAGGCGGTCGCTTTCTGTTGCTCGGAATTATCAAATTAGCGATTCTGAGGTATGGAATTTTAGTAAGTATTTTTAATTTTGTTGTGATTTTTGGAGAATTAGGGGTTTTGATTGATTAATTTGGTTGGAAGTTTTGAATTTTTGGCGGAATTTAAAGTTGATGTGATATATGGATGTGGGTCAATTTGTGGATTGAAATTGCTAGTTTAATTAATAGGACCTATCATATTAATTAATTTTTTTTTCTCTCTTTATTTGGAGTATAAATCAATGTTGAGAGAAAGTAAGTACTCATTATGTTGGGTGTATTAACTTTTGAAGAGGGCGATGGATTTTGTTTGTATGATTGTGGTTTTGTGTTATATGCACTGTTTTGTAAAGCAAGCTATCCTTTTAATGTTTCTTGATGCCATAGATTATATGCCAATTTGGAAGATGGTACTCCGTAATAAATAATGATAGGGTAATGCTATATGTAGCCCTAAGGGCTATATATGAGCAATAAATACACTCTTGGAAATTGTATAAAATTAGGAATTCATGACAAAAACACGCGTAAATAGGTGTAATTAGTGTTTATACTCCTTCCGTCCCCTAAAGAACGACCCATTTGGCCTAATTTTAGTCCCAAAAAGAATGACCCATTAGCATTAAAATACTCACCAATTTGCAACAATATTTGTGCAAAATTAGCTTCCCCATATAAAATTTTGTTTTTCCATATACTTTTATTACTATCTTTCTCTACTGTTTTATAAACCCCATGTAAATTTATCTTTTCAATATACTTTTACTTTTTTTTTATTTAACTTTATTAATACCCGCGAAATCAACCCAAAAGGGTCGTTCTTTCGGGGACGAAGGGAGTATTTTGATGATTTCTTAACTTTTTACGATTTACAAGTGTAAATTTAATGCTTATATGTAGCCCTTAGGGCTATGTATAGCATTTTCCAATACTTGTGAGTTTGTGGTTAATATTTTGAGAAATTTCATGTCAATTTAATTTAATTTTCCTTTGTTATTTAAGATCATAGGGATTGGATGTTTGCATAATGGAGTATTATGTGCCCCTCCGTCCTTTTTATATGTTACATTTTGATTGCTACAATCTCTAATGCACATGCTTAATCATGAATAAAATCAATTGAATATGAGGAAAAATTATAAAAATTTGATATTTTGAAAATACATATCAAGCCAAATCTAACACAATCCCCACATTATATAGTTTTGATGTTTATATTTTTGTGTGTTTATACTATGAGTTTTTATAAGTCAATTAAAAAAGTAAAAATCTAACAAGCAAAACGAAAATAAAGAGTACGAAATTTGACTATGATTTTTTTTATTAAATTTTTAAAAAAATGATATTATGCAAATTGCAAAGTATTGTTGGTTAATATCATTTATAATTTTAATTTTATTTATTTATTTATTTATTTATTTATTTTTTTTTTTCAGTTTTCTTTAATAGAAAAGTAAAGATATTAATAATTAAAGTTATGAAGACAAGGGATTATCTTTAATTGTTGCAACTATTAGAAAAAAAAAACCAAAAGAAATATGTGGTTTTCATCCTAGGCCTCGTTTGGTTAGATATAAAAACAAATTTTCCATTCATCTCATTTTCCTTTGTTTGGTTTGTAAATGGGTGAAAAATAGCATCCTTAGTGGTGATTTGGTGAAAAACATTTCCTTTGTAAAAATAAGGGAAGCCACATTTACCTCCCTATTTCTTAACTCCTTTATACTTTTCTCTCATCCATCCTCAAATTTTCACCTCCTATTTATAATTTTTCTATTACCTCCGTTTCATATTATGTGCAACAAAGAGCTTGTCATGAACTCCAAGGTGAAATTTGGGTTTTAGTGTTAAATGGAGAAAGAAAGATAGAGATGCATGTGATGATGAGAGAGATAGAGGGATTTGACAATTTAAAATGAAAATAAAACATTTGTTGCACATAACTTGTATTTTCTACTTTTAGTAAATGTTGCACATAACATGAAACGAAAGGTAGTATAACTTTTCTTGTAAGGAACTAAACAAAGGAAACTGAATGTAATTGTGGTTTTCCTTGAAAACATGTTTTCCATGAAAAATAATCTTTCATTGAAAATGTTTTACATTTAACCAAACGTTGCCATAGATTCCTCATTAATTTTCAGCCCTATACAATGGCAGGGAAGTATTAGTGGACTATTATTATGAGGTAAAAGATTAGATAGAGTGTGTATTCATCAAAAGCCAGAAGATGAATGCTGGATGGGTGGGGTGGGTCATAGACATAAAGGGAGTTGTTCAGTACAAATGGTGTAACTAATAAAATATTAGAGGAAAAGTAGGTAATTTTGTTTAAAATTAATGTTATATAAGGGTAATATAGGAATTTTACATCACAAAACTTACCAAAAAAAAGAAATGTGTCAACTAAAAAGAACTTTCCCAAAAAGAAATGTATCAACTAATACAAAACCGAGTAATTAGTTACCTAATTAGGTATTACCTAGGCTATCTTTGGAGAGCAAGTATATCGATTATTGCTTGAATTTCAGCCTTATAAGCATACTATTTGACACAATATTTAATGTCACAAGAATTAATAAAGATTTGACATAAACGTCTACAAAATTTTGCAGTTTTACCTATATGACTTCATTTTTTGTTTAATTTGACGAGTAAAAATGGCAAATATAGTTCTTACAACCAAAATGTTGTAACTGTGAGCATGTTATCTTCATCATTTCCACATTTTCCTTGACCCACCTGATAGCTCTTGTGTATGCTGTGCTGTCTTAAGTAGTCTTACCGAGGGTGCCTCTTTCTTAGTCTGGAAGTCATATGCTAGATCACTTCCTTGGATTCCATTAGAAAAAATCAAAACATCTTTTGGACTATCGGTCCATGCTGTATTAATGATTGGGTTGTCTTCTTAGGGCACTTTTGTACGGTGACAATTTTACTTCTTTACTTGATCTTTACGAGTGGGTAATATACAAGAGAGAAAAGGGTGGGAGGTGGGGGAGTGAAATGACCAGAAAATGGGAAGTAAAAGGAAAGTAGAGAATAATGACTTATTTTTATTCATTCTTTAGGGAAGACAGATAAAATGAGGATCTGTTAACTCACTTGTTAGATTGGGTGTCTGGTTGTAAAGTACAAAAATGTTACAGCCAGTTGTGTGTGCATGTATGTGTATTGTGCAAAAAGGGTGATATCTGGTGAAGGGATAAAAATATCAATTCAAATCATTGCGAAGGATCCTGATTCCAGTGGTCTTTTTCACCCTTTAGAAGAGTTGTTTATAAAATTATCTGTTTGTGTTAATGTGAATCTGCCAGCTCTTAGATAATAACTGGTATATATTAGGAGCAAGGAGATGAACTGAAATCTGCAGACAATGCATCATTGAAGACAACTACTTGTTAATGTCACAGTTTACAAATATATTTGTTACTTCTAATAACAGTAATAAGTATTGTCGAGGCAATTTGATGATTTTTGGACGTCAATGCTACAAATGCATTATTTTAGCTTTCAATCATTAGAAAGTGTGCATTTTCCCATAAGCACCTCTCTGTGTATCTTGTGAAACTGGGCCAGTTTAAACTTCAAACATCTTTGGAATATGGTGGTGAGTGACCTAGTCTTCCCCTCTCTCTGGCAAGCAGAAAGGTCAGCAATAAAAGTGCCCGAAGCCTACTTCAAAGTTTTCAAAAATATAATTCCTGTTTGTCTTAACTTACACTACCTCTAGATTTTTTCTTTTTGCTACTCACTTTCCCATTTACGGCTGCTCTTCAGTTATATTCCATTTTTGGCATACCCTACCATCTTTCCCTCTTACCTCACGATATTTATCCCTTTCCATACTACCTCTCTTACTTTTTCTTAGTCCCACCCATCTTTTACATCCTTTCTCGTACCTCGTTTTACAAACTTACTATTTCCTACACCCACACAACTTTTAAACTATCTACAGTATAATAAGTGAGTCTTAAAAAATAAGGAAAGAAAAAAAAAGAGGAGGTATTACATGCAACGCTAATTATTTGTACAATCTACTTATTAAATTTGACCACAATTATATATTGATATATAAAAAGGAATAATGTTAATTTGTAAATTGTTGCTGGGTAACTGTTAGTGTATACTTTGAAATTATTTCCTTGTAGATAACCAAAGATGTTAATCATCAAAACTATGTGTCAAGCATGAAAGTCAAATTGTTGCAAGTATTGAGAAATGGAGGAAATATTGATATGAGTTGAGAAAGAGAATACAATCATCAGAGGTAGACTATTAGTTAAGAGACTTTCTGAGTACACATGTTGCTGAATTAGTTTTCTTTCCTTTTCTTTTTTAGCTGATAATATTGCAAACAAGTTTGCTGATTGTGTTAGCACCTTCTAGCGAGTTACTTATCTCTTGATTTTTGTGTGACACGGTTTCTGATTACTTGGAATTACAGAATGAACACATTCAGAAAAACAGGAGTCTTGTGAGAGCCAAAGATCTTAACACGTGGAGCAAACAAAAGGCTGCAATGCAGCCAACATCTTCTAATCAGCGGAGAGGATTGTGGAGGTCCTCTAGCCAGAAAGATCTCTTGAGGTCATATGATGGGTACTCTGTAAGTGCCACCCTATCTCTCTTTCCATTCCAAACCTGTTGAGGCTTTCTACTGTAGGTTCATTATAAATTGCTTACCTCAAACCCCTAGCTTGAAGAAGCTGTTTGGACTGGAGCATTTCTGTCGGTGGTTCAGTGTTGTACTAATACAGTTATATTCATCTTTAAGCATCTAGGTATCCTGCTTATTATATTCTAAAACTTTTGTTTATAACTCTCAGAGCTATTCCTCCACCCTAACTGATGATGAAGGGAATGATGCTTGTTACAATGCTAACCGGAGAACGAAAGACATGCAAACTGCCTCCAAACAAAATAAGGTTATGTTCTGGAGTGTGTATGTTTTTTTTTCCTATATATATTAAGGAAGGAGGTGTTGGGTACAGTAAGTGATTTGCTTGCTGTTATCCAAATATATTGTCTTTTATGTGTCTGAATCTTTACTCTTATGTGTACCTCACCTTCATTATATTTTTCATGACTTATAGGAACCACAGGCAAGTGGATATGGGCAATGGTCCAAAGCATTGCAAAAAGACTATACGAATCCTGCCAAAGATATTAGGCTAGATTATAGACAGGTTTGGTTTCTCCTCAGGTGTTTGGGTTTAAATATTTCCTTAACACTATCTGTTTCTTATGCTTTCCTTTTTGGGAGCTGTCCTAAGAAAAATAACTGACAGCATGTATGTACAGGTTAAGGCTGAGAACCAACTGTCAGAGTTGGCTAGTAACAATGGTCTTCAGTCATCAGACTCTGATGCTCTTAAGGCTGTTTCAACTGTTAGAAGGAATTATAAGTCAAAACTGGAAGAGGTAGGTCTTAGTTTATGCCTTATTGCTTAATTATTTAGTATGAAGTCATGCATGTGTTCATTATTCGTTATAATCAGAAATCATTTGATGGTAAGGTTCATCTCATCCGCTGAGTGCTTATCAACTGTTGATGATCTGATAGTTAACTGTAATACCGTATGCTAATCCTCTGCTTGTCACAGTCTGAAAAGCGTAAACAAGAACTCCTTGCTGAAATAATGCTGGAGGAGGAGCGTGGTAAAGAGCTAAAAAAAATTGTTGGAGAACTGCTTCCTCATCCAAAGAGCACTCCTGTTAAAAGAGCTGCTAGAGGAAGAAAGGTGCATATTATCTTAACCAGGGATCCTCACTGCTTTAGAAGCACAGGAAGTGCACATCTCATTCAAGAAAAAAATCGTTTGCTTGTCATTTATTTAGACAGTTTCTGAAACTCTCCATTTGTGAATTTCAGAGAAGTACTGACACAATCAGAATGCCTAAGCAATTGGTAGAAGAGGCTGATAAAATTATTGACGAATTTATTTCCAGTGTTGAAGAAACTGATATCTCATCATTTGATGGTGAAAGGAGTGATACCAGTTCTGTTTTTGGGGGTGCAGTAAAGCCAACCTGGCAATACGGAGATACAGAATCTTTTAAAAGTCCAATGAGATCTGATTTGCTTCCTGGTGAAATGGATGGGGTTGTTCTTCCTTGGTTGAAGTGGGAGACTGGCGATGATGGTACTCCTCTTCTGGGCAGTTATGATAAGCAACATCCTACAACTCCAACAACTGTTCTACAGGGTTCACAGGAGGTAATGTACTGTTTGATATTTGCACCTTATAATTTGCTACGTCCATGCATTGTTGTTTATGGTATCGTTGACATATTATCTTGTCAAATTTGCTTACATATTTGATTAACTATAATTGAATGATGCTCCACATGATTGCAAAGTTACCAACAGCGGATACTTTTATGATTTGGTGTGGAACGCCATAGAAAAGCTATAGGAAAAATTGAATCACTTGCTTTACTATTTCATGTCACCAAGTGCAACAACCCTGTACCAAATTAAATGCTTTCATATTTTATCTTGATCAAAGCATTGATCTGTGTTACTTCCAACAAGAGAAGTTGTTACTGGTTAACCCCCCATTTGACATATTGAGGATTTTCAGGGTATGTTCATTATAAAGAGTAACAGTTTGACTTTGCTTTTACTGATCTGAGACATTTTGTCAAAATGATTTCTCATTGCTATCAATATGTTTAAATTAGTTGAACCACATGATACAACAAAATATTGCCTAAATTCCTATTTGTTCTCCACCATTATTAGAATATAAGATGTATTTATTTGACTTTCAAAAAAAGTAAATTTGAACTAATGCTTTGAACCTAATGAACACGGGTTTTGTGTCAAAATTATTTTGAGTGGAAAAATCCATATGTAATTCGTGAAATGATCAGCTATAATGTCATGATATCTGAATGCATTTATAAAATAATTTGGAGATGTCCATAAATCAATGTAAACAAGCTCAAGAGAAATGAGGAATTAAAATTGATCGGTAAAAGGGAGCTTATGACTCTTATTACCTTGACATGATTAACTTTTAAAAAAATCAAAACCGAGGAACTAAAGACTTTCAGTTTAAATTGTGAAAATAAAAATTTGAAAACAGCTAAAGATGGATGGCCAAGTTTATGAATCTATGATGCCAATTAATTACCCGAGCTTTGACAATAGTCAAGGCTAGAATAAAAGAAGGGTCCCTACTCCCTAGCTAGTTAGACCACAAGGGACATGGTGAGAAGCTCAAATATCTAACAGCTTAAAGGTGGCTGAGGTGAGTTGGGTTACCATGGCCATGTTGGCTTTTGGTAATTGTTGTGGGTTGGATGGTGGTGGGAGGGTAGGATGGGTTTGCGGAATTTTTTCGTGAAGATATAGAGATAATGGTAATAAGCATGGCGCCACTGGCATTTGCCTTGGTAACCCATACCCTTTGTTATTGACGTTTTTCTTTAGATAATATCCAGCAGCCTTACAGTTAATAATATGGCACTTATGACTTTATGAGACTTAGTTTGGTGAGGGAACAAGTAGTAGAAGAGGTGATGGGGTAATAATGGAGGAAAATTGAGTACTGATGCTTACCTTACATATAAGTAATTTTTCATGAAGCTCATTAAATTAATGAGTCACAACCATTTAGCGAATCAATGATTGATATTTTGAGCTGTCTAGCCTTCAAGGTCTTGTTTGACGAGCTCCTTTGGCTTAAAATAACCCGCAAAAATAACATGCTGATTGAACAGGGACTCTAATTGCATTTGTATATGTTGATATTTTTGAAATACCTTTGTAATGAGCCAGAAGTTTGCTTGTGGAAGTTTAATGTCGTCAGGATTGGTGGGCATAAGGCCATAAGTGTGTGCCAGAATGTCCCGTGTTTCCTTTCAAGTGGAAGTACAAGAAAAGAGTGGGAAAATGGTGGGTCTTAGGTTTCCAATAAAATGAACCAAACAATAATTTATATAGCCTGACAAACCCAAGTGATGTAGGACGTGTTGCTAGAGACTAGAGTAGACAATCTCATGAGTAATAGTTTCAAATAGCGGTGTGTATGAACTATTTAAGAACTTAAGTCAACCATACTAACAAGTGTAGTTTCAACGTTGATAATTTGTGGTGTTTTGTTTGTAGATATTTGATAAGGTGGTGACCATACGAAGACGAGTCAGTTGACTTCACTTAACTCTAAAAAAAATTGTTATAAAGAATCAAAAGATGAAAAGTAAAAATTTACAATTGAATTACTCAATATGAGAAGATAATATGCAAAATTGGAGAAATGCATGACTCTTTACAAAAAAAAAAAAAAAAAAAAAAAGGCAAAATTGGCCGCAACAGCATGAACTTTTAAGAAGTTGCACTGAACAACACGAACTTTGACTAGTAGCTCAAACAACACAAACTTTGACGTAAGGTGCACGAAACATCATAAATGATTGTTGCCAGAGATTCTACCGGAAACAACCCATATGTAATATTTTATTATTTTCTTCTTTTTATTAATTTTTAAATGCAATTTTAGGCTTATTTGTAAAAAGAAAATATAATTACCATGTAATTAGTATCTCATGTGCTTTTTAGTTTTTCAATTACTTCACCATTCTTCCATATACATCTTTTCCCTGTAACCCATAATTTTTTGGTTTTGCTTCAAACTCCTATTTTAAGTTTTTACAGACTTTAGCTCCATTTGCAACTCCACAAGCTTTCTCCCATCCATGAAACCTTGAATTTCCTCACCAACAATCAATTTGTTCTTCATTTGCTTCAATTGTGCTTCCAATGTTTCATTATTGTTATTGTTTGCCTTCTTCCTAAACGATGAACAATAGGTTGAGCTCAAGCTTTCCAGGTTCGTGAACTTGCCAGCACAAGGACGACGCTTGCGTGATTTCACTTCGATTGGATCTTCTTCTTCGCCTATCAATGGTGTTCTTCATCCATTTGAGTTTTTTTTTTTTTTTTTTCCCTCTAATTGAGATGTATGTCAGTGGGTAGGTGTGGGAAGAATAGTGAAGTAATTGAGAAATTAGGAAGCACGTGAGATGCTAATTACATGGTAATTTTATTTTCCACCTTTTACAAAAAAAAGTCTAATATAATTACATTTAAAAATTAATAAAAGAAGAAAAATTGTAACACCCCCAAATCTCCCTCTACAGAAATACTAGTATATACCGTAGAGATAGACTTGGGCGTATTACCGCCGCGTGATTACGCAAGGCTACTTACAGTACTTAACTCAATTAACAAAACTTGAAGCGAAAACTCAACTTTCTTTTATTAATACTTATAAAAATAGTAACATTGTTATGAGTATTCAAAATAAAGACTAGACTAACATTCCTAAACTAGGTGAAGAAAGTCCCGGGACTCCCATATGCTCATTCATGACTTCACCTGAAAATAGTCAAGGCAAACCAAAACAAATAGAAAATACGGATTAGCAAAATATGCTAAGTACGATAAGTGCAAGATAATGTAAACTCAATTTATTTGCAAACATGCTTTTAAAATCAATTCCAATAATTTCAAACTCATTATTCCAAAACCGATTCCAATGATTCAATATTCAAAATAATAGTTAATAATACCAATTCCTTTATTAAGAACCAATTCCTTTTAGTCTAATTCCTCATCCAAGTGTGCACACCCCCCAAGCTAGTCTGCTTATATTACAAGGCTATTCTTAAGGAAAGACCCGGTCATACAAAGTCCAAGGCCTTATCAATAAACCAAATCCGCGTAGTTGGATTACCAACATGCTTATAAAACATTAATAATAATAATAATTCAATGGTTCAATAAATCCTTCTAATATCCAATAATTCCAATATAATTCAAACTCCTTCATAATTCCACATACTTTCAAAATTAAAACCTTTTAAATAAATACTTGAGAATAAAATCTCATATTAATTATTAGCTTTTCAAAATCAACAACTATTTCGTGAAAAAGCTTTATTTAATTCAACAAACCTTTTAAAATCAAATCCTTTATTTAAACATGATTAATAATTCAAATCATTCAAAATACTTTTATTAAAACAAATACTACATCTGTTAATTTTTATGTGCAACTTTGGAGTATTATTTGTGAGATATAAAAAATTCCAAAGTTGCCCATAAAAATTAACAAAGGTAGTATTAAAATCAATACCTCCAAACATAATTCATTTCAAAATCGTAGTTCAAATCAATTTAATTCAATCATCATAAAATCATTCAAAATATGTTATTCAAACCAATCACTTTCAAAGATATCTAGCCACCTAAACGTACCTTGATCCTTGCTAGCAAAACCACACAAAAAGAACCTCAAGAACCTTGATTCCGAATATCAATCCATATTTCGCACTTTTAAAGTTCAATCACAAATACACCTTGCAAATAATATAACCATAAGGTTATCACAACATAAACTCAAATCTAATGTGCATGGACTATAAAACTCTTTAAAAATAATACTTTAATATAAAATTGTAGCTTTGAAATAGGTATTTGTATTTTAAAAAACTAACCATGAAGAAGATAAAGGAATAGGAATAAAGAGAATTGAATTGGAAAGAATAGGCAGAACTTGCAGAGGTCATAACTCCTTCAATTTAACTTTGAATTGGGTGATTCCTGAGCCTAACCTCAAGGATTTTTCGAGAGGAACAATCTTCTGTGAAACGTCATAACCCCAAAACATGACCAAAAGTGCCCTAATTCTGGCTTCAAAGATAAACGGGATGATTTGTGTAAAAAGAGGAGAAGAAAAGTATGAAAAGGTTTAGGGAAAAGAAGAATAAGAGAGAAGAAGAGAATTGGGTTATTGGTGTGAAGAATATGAGAGGTATAAAGGGGTATTTATAGGCTCATGAATGAGAGAATTATGGTAGGAGAATGTAAGAAGAATTATGTTAAAAAGTATTAAGGAAATTTCTTGGAGAATTGAGTTAAAAAATTATGTAAACTTTTTATTTTAAGGTGATTAAGAATAATAGAGTGTAGGAAAGTGTGTTTATCATGAAGATAGTATGACAAAAGAGATTATTTGAGGAATAATCGAAGATGAAATAAGGTAGGAAAATAAGATGATCAAATCTTTGTGGGATGGAAAATATAAATTAAGGAAAATAAGAGATTTTAAGGAGATAATTAAAAATACAATTTACCAAAATAAATCACCCAAAAATCCATCATGGTGGCAGAAAATTTGAGTTTTCCTAAACTCATATTTTCATACCTCCCTTTAGATATTTATGGAAATAATTTGCTAGTTTTAAGGAATTAAAAATAATTGTGTAAATAAAATATATTGTATAAGATAATTAATTAAGAAAATATTAATTATTCACTAAATAAATTCACTAAGAAAATCAGATTTTCTACACTTGGAAAATATGAAAATCATAGCTTATTATTTAGGAAATTCGGACATCGTAATTAAATAATTAAAGTATAATTTTTGATTAGTTAAAATATCCGAAATATATATAAATAATCCGGTTTTTAAAATAAAATAAATGGATAATAAATCTTATCCAAAATCCAAAAATAATAATTGAGTTTTTAAAATACTTTTGGCGCCAAAATTCAAATAGTAAAATTAATTACTAAAATACCTTTTTAAGAGAATACTAATTAATGAATTAAATATAAATACGTTTCAAAAATACGGGGTATTACAAAAATAATAAAATATTACATACGGGTTGTTTCCGGTAGAATCTCATATGGCAACACTCATTTATGATGTTTTGTGGACCTTATGTCAAAGTTCATGCTGTTTGAGCTACTAGTCAAAGTTCGTGCTGCTGGGTGCAACTTTGTAAAAGTTCAAATTATTGCGGCCAATTTTGTGAAAAAAAAAAATACTTGTTACAAACAGCTACAAGATAAAAAAAATAAGGAAATGCAATGATGAATAATTTGTGGTGTTTTGTTTGAGGATATTTGATATGGTAACGACCATAAAAGGATGAGGCTGTTGAAGCATTGTTGGGAATGACAAAGGTGGAGCTACATTTAATGCAATAAGGTCAAGTGATTTCATACAACAATTAAAAGGTGAAAAATAAGGGCTTATAATTGATAATGGAAGACGATATGTGAATATATATGTGAAAACATATATATATATACACATTAAAAAAACTGGAAAAAAGTTTGAAAACAGCAAAATTACGAAAATGCCATTAATGAGAGCGGGTGTAATGTGAGCCATTAGATGGAGTGTGATCAATGGCTGGGATTAGTTCTTAGTTCTTATTATTCACCTTGGTTCTCATATGATCTCAATTCTTATATATATATATATATATATATATATATATATATATATATATAGTAACTCTTTATAAAAAATTGTTACAAACATTTAAACGATGAAAAGTAAGGACTTACAAAAGAATTATTTATAGTACAAATAGTGCATATTGCAAATATATGAGTAATATATAACATATGCTGGAATTTAAGGTTTGAAAATTCTTAAAAAAGTGTACTTCATGTGTTCTTTTTTAATTGCAACGTTAGAGTTTTTATGCTTTCTAATGCACTTTTTTACTCCTATTTGTATCAGAATAATTAGCATAGTCAAATTTAGTACACATGTCTATACAATATTTTAACCTTGAAAATATTATAAATGTTAGTAAAAGAATTTAGAAAGGTGCTTTAAGTTAATACTGTTTTTTTTGAAAGATTGGTATTAACTTAAAGCTCCATAATACCTATCTTTTATCTTGAAACCGTAAAAGAATTTATCTTGAATTATGTTGTTAGTTAATACCTATTTAACACGTTTCAAGATAAAATTTGATTTGTTATGTTACTTTAAAACTATGGTCAAAGTTAGTACGTGAATAGTGAAAAATAAGGCCGACGTGTCAATTATTCGGGGATGGAGGGAGTACCATTAATATCTTTAATTATGAAATTTTAATATTTTGAAAGTGTACCATGAAAAACTTAACAAGAACTCATGTGACTGTTTCTTTTTTAATGAATGAATCATAAAAGGCGGTCAAAGAAGGTTGGGTGAATAGTGCATAATTTTAAACATTGCGATAATAAAGAAACGGAGGAAGTATTTTTATGTTATTTTATTTTGAGAAAAAGTGAATTTGTTTAGCCCAGTGTGCTGCTTTGAAGTGAGACACATATGATAAGCAATAAAAAAATGTGGAAAATTGACATGTGCCTCAAGGGGTATGCGGTATGCCTCTCATCAAATTTGCTTCTTCTATACCACAAAGGCATATGACCACTTGAAGTGTGCTTTTTATTTTATTTTTTTATTATGCTTGTTGTCTATGAAGAACCATAAGTCCACAATTGCAATAGTATTCATGGAAAACTTAGATAGGAAGAGAATAAATGATCAGGACACTAGGTGTCTTTTTTTTTTAGGAGGGTGGGGGGCTTTTGGAAGTTTGTTCAAGAATTGGAGTGTCTTAGTTAATGTGAAGCAAAACCTGGTCATTGAAGAGCTAATGCTATAGGAGAGAGTAAGGAGACCATTCATCATAAAATATTTAAATAAAAATACATGTATGATCTCCTTACTCTCCTATAGCATTTACTCTTCTATTGTTGGATAAAAGAGGTTTGTTCAAGTGTTGAAGTGGACATAGTTAACAGAATTAAAGAAGGCAAAGCTTAATAGACTGGATTAATGTAATAGTTGACGGTTTATCTCAAGATAAAAAGGTAAATAACTAGCGCCACAAGTAAAATACTTCTTTATACCCTTTACCATACTACTTTCAAATTGGTTGGGTGTTACAAAAAATTTCCAACATTCCACTCTGTAATTGTTAGCTTTAAGCATGTAATATGCTAAACTCCAATGGTTGTTTAGATACAAGTAATAGTTGGGTCATTTCATTGTATTTGAATGGATGTTTTGTCTTCTAAAACATCCGTGGTGAGATTGAGAAACTAGAGAGTATAATTTTTCATCTCACCCAATGTAGGTAAAATCTTTGTTGCTATACTAAATTAACAATTTTACAGATGAGAAAAAACTTCTGTTAATTATTGCTAACAGTCAATTTTTTCATCTCTGTTTTCTGTGGTAAAACCAAAATGGCAAAGGTTTAGTGGAGAATTTCCTTCCTTTCCTAGCATTTGGGGATTGCTTTCGTAGAATTTTTTGTAAAAAAATAACCTTGTTGCCAGTTGATTATCTCCATCCAAAGAGGGTCTTGCAAATTTCTTGGTTTGTGGCTCATAACTGGTAGAGAGACTCTCTGGCTTCTGAAATCTGAATAAAATCATTTCCGTTAAATAGTTGTTTCAAGTCATGATAATGTTCACACTTTTTTTCAACGCTGTAGTAAACGTAAAAAAGATTGTGGGTCATACGAGTTTTGTTATTGGAAAATGGAGTTCAACAATTAGTGATCATGTGAATTTGTAAAGTGGCATGTAGAAAACTATGTTGGGATCCAATATAAGTCTCACTATTAAAGTTTCGTATAACAACATTTTTAACTCTCTACATTGGATTGGCAGATGACTGCTGGGGATGAGCAAGAACAAAGTTCAAGTTCCAAAAGTAGTCGTGGGAGTTGGAGTCCTGGAGTTGCCAATAGCTTCTCTTTGGATGTAGGAAATTCCAGCAAATCTGGAGTGGTTGAGAGCTACAAAAGCCAACTTTTATCTCGAGTGCCCAGAAAATCGCAGGTGGATATAGATGATTATCTAAAGCTTACAAGCAATGAGGGTTTCCTTTCAGAAAGATGGATACAGCGGGAGAGAATCCACTCAGGCGGTCTCCTTATATGTAATAGTAGATCTTCCGGAAAATTTCTTTATTGAATAACTGCAGTAATCCGTCTTATATCTAGGTGCATTGATCAGTAGTTACTGTATTCCGACTGATTTCTGTCGATTCTCAGCGTAAACCTGTGAGGCTATGTAGTTATTATTAAGGTCTCGCTTGTTTATGCTTTTACTTGTGTTGGGGTATATATCTTGAAGCAATTATGCATTCACCACACCTTGACTGCTGTACAAAGTACTGTCGCTACTGGAGTTTAATACCATATGCAGTTCTTCATAGCACTCTATCTTCCATATTGTCTCACTTTAATACCATGATCAGTTAATATGATTTATGACTACAATGTAAAACTTCCTTTGCCTCTAAATAAAAGCTCTATTTTTGCTAGTCATTGCTTTTTTAAATGAGAGTTATATGGCCAGTGGGATTAAAGTGGAATAAAAAAAAAAAGTAGTGGGCCTAGTTGGTCCTTAATAGCCTTTTTTTAATATTTGCATGGCTTTGACCAGGTTTGGGTTAGGTCACTTTAGTGCGCCGGTCATTTGAGACTAAAAAACGTGACTAACAACATTTGATCTTGG
Organism: Chenopodium quinoa; assembly: GCF_001683475.1. Taxonomy (NCBI): domain Eukaryota; kingdom Viridiplantae; phylum Streptophyta; class Magnoliopsida; order Caryophyllales; family Amaranthaceae; genus Chenopodium; species Chenopodium quinoa. The sequence continues at coordinate 10,724,147 of NW_018742738.1, read as the reverse complement.
GGTAGAGGTGGTCCCTGTGTGAGCTGGGTGGGCTGGTCAGGGTTAGGTGGTTAATGGGTTGGGGTAGCTTGACACAGAACTGACTCGGGTTTTGGGTAGGGTAGGGTGGGTTGGGCCTTAGCCTGGGTTGAAGAAAACGAACACATCAGGGTTGGTTTAGTGCGTTAGGTGGGTCAAGCTGGGTTTGTGAGGTAGGTGGGTTGTGAGTGGGTCGAGTTGGGTTCGTGGATTAGGTGAGTTGCGGGTGGGTCAAGTTGGGTTCGTGGGTTAGCATTGTGTCCCAACTGTTTTAAACTGAGCCCCAACTAGCAAAAAACCTTGATGTAATTCATTTGTTTGCTACTTGAAAGCTTTCTCAGATGTGTCTAGGTTTGCAACTTGGCAGCTGATCTGAAATTCTGAATCGACAAAATCAGCAGTATTGTTCTGTTGAGCCCAGAGCTGAGAGTTTTTACCAGCTTTCGACATAAGAAATTAAGAACCTCATAAGATCCCTGCTCAACAATCTTAAGCCAGAAAATTTAACAGGTAGTCAAATTAGAAGCAACTTAAATTCTAGTCTTAACACCAACCAGTTCACAGATTGATAAAACTCAAAGAAAGTCTATTTTGCATGCTTATGTGGCAATTAAAATTTTTAATTATCAACACATAGTAAAAACTGATACTTTAAAACCTAGTCTCAACTAAGGTGAATACTATCTAGATAAGGTCAATTAACATGTCCTAAACCTACTTTCGTTCGTGCATGGGTTATTATTCTACAATCAACTAAAGCCTCAGTTCGGCTCTACCAAAAATAATAACGATCTATATTAAATTTATAGGAAATACGGAGTAATTTATAATGTTCGAATTTGAATATATGATAGAAACTATATTGTCGAACAATATATTTATTTTTACTTCTCTTTATCATTATACTAGTTTTGTGCCCCGTGCGATGCCCGGGTTATTTATGAACTTTTAAGATAAAATTATATTATGATTCAATTTAATTGAAAATAGAATTCTTAATTAACCTTTTTTTTTTTGCCACAAAGTCTATCTATATTTATCCAATGTGGTACGACAATTGGTGCGTGAAAAATTAAAACGCTAAATGATGTTGTCTTGTGGCCTAGTTATAAGTTTATTATTTTGTATTTTATCGAAAATAAAACTCTAAACTAACAATCTTATTCTAAATTAACTTTTTATCTTATGAAGTCTATCCAAATATATCTAAGGTGGTGCGACACTTGGCGATTTTTATGTATAAAGTCTATTAAAATCTATCTAAGGTGGCGCGACATTTGGCGAAAAGTTGGAACGCCAAGTGTCGCTATTTCGTGACTTGGCTAAAAGTTTACCTTTATATATTAGTTATATAATATTACTCCGTATACTTTATATTTTGTGAAGTTGATCCAATATATTAATTTTGCATCAAAGAAATGCTAGGTACTACGTTATTTCAATTACGTGTGATGTAAATTTTTTTTTTTTTTTTTTTTTTTTGGTGTTTAGAGAGCCACAAGGGCGTGGGTGGGAATCGATTCCAGGATCTCCTGGAATCGGGAGGGAAGCTCAAACACTTGAGCTATCCATCACTCTCACGTGTAATATAAATGTTAGCTGAGCTTAATTAATCCCACACCCTTTCTCTTGCTGCCCGAATATAAAGGGGACCAACTAGGCAACTACTATCTTCTTGTTTATACAGTTTTACGAATAACAACCCAAATATTAGGAACAAATGAAGTCAATTATTATTATTACGTAGTATTATAAAACATAGAACAACTATTGGAAAGGAATTGATAAAACATAACAGATTGAGATAGCAAACACCCTTAAATTCTTGGAATATGTTATAAATTTATATATACTTGTTTTGTACTCCGTGCAACGCCCGGGTTGTTTATTGAATTGTAAGATAAATTTTTAATCTATATATTAAATTTTAAAACATGTTATTGATAAAAATTTTAATTATGATTTGTATATCTGAAATATTGGTATTTTATCGAAAATAAACTCTAAACTAACAATCTAATATCATATAACTAATATATAAAGCTAAACTTTTAGCAAGGCGACGAGACAACGACACTTGGCGTTCCAACTTTTCGCCAAGTGTCGTGCCACGTAGGATAGAATTATATAGAATTCAATTTCTAGGATAAAAAAGGTAGTTTAGAAATTTATTTTCAATCAAATTTGGATAGAAAATATAAAGCTAAACTTTTATCATATAACTAATATATAAAGCTAAATTTTTAGCCAGGCGACGAGACAGCGACACTTGGCGTTCCAACTTTTCGCCAAGTGTCGTGCCACGTAGGATAGAATTATATAGAATTCAATTTCTAGGATAAAAAAGGTAGTTTAGAAATTTATTTTCAATCAAATTTGGATAGAAAATATAAAGCTAAACTTTTAGCCAGACGACGAGATAGCAACACTTAGCGTTCCAACTTTTCGCCAAGTGTCGTGCCACGTAGGATAGAATTATATAGAATTCAATTTGTAGGATAAAAAAGATAGTTTAGAATTTTATTTTCAATCAAATTTGGATAGAATTTTAGGATAAAATTGTTAATTTAGAGTTTTATTTTTGATAAAGTACCAATATTTCATATGTACAAATTGAATTATAATTTTATTAAAAAAAAAAGATTATTACTGTCATAAATTATCATATAAATTTATTTTTTGTATCATAATATTTTTTAGGAGCAAAGGATTAGTTCAAAATGTACCACATCCGATTTATAATATATTCTAATCAATTAAAATAATATACTTCACAATCTAATATAATTTTATTACTGTGTGTAGACCTGTCAATCAGGTCGGGTCACGAGTCATTTCAGACAAGGTAAAAAAAAAAAAATTCACCAATATTATTATTGTTTGTCGTTACATGTCTACAAGTTTAAATCGTCACAAAAATACGTCAATTCCTAACTAATTTTGTATCAATGATATGTTTTAAAATTTGACATATAGATTAAAATATATCTTTAAATTTAATAAACAACCCGGGCATCGCACGGGCACAAAACTAGTATATATATAAAGGGGAGTTTTTTCCCGATTTTTTAGAGAGCCACGTAGGATCTAATTTTCTCACATATAAGCAAAATTGGCGAATGAGATTTTTAAGTTTAAATTAATTAAATATTATATATTATCTTTTAATATTAGGAATTTTATCTAAATATATAAAAAATTTTAGGTTCATAAATACAAAAAAAAACATTATTTTAAAAAAAATCAAGTAAACCGTGCATCGCACGGGCTTCATCTAGTTTTATCTTAAAATTCTATCCAAATAGAATTCTAAACTAACTTTTTTATCTTGTAAAGTCTGTCTATCCTACGTGGCGCAACACTTGGTGAAAAGTTAGAATGCCAAGTGTCGTTGCCTCGTGACCTGACTAAAAGTTTAGCTTTATCAAATTTTAAAATATATTATTGATACAAATTTTAATTATAATTTGTACATCTAAAATATTGGTATTTTATTGAAAATAAAACTCTAAACTAACAATTTTATCTTAAAATTCTATCCAAATAGAATTCTAAACTAACTTTTTTTTCTTGTAAAAGTTTATATATACTAGTTTTGTGCCCCGAGTGATGCCCGCTTGTTTTTTAAATTTTGAAATGAATTTTTAATCTATTGTCAAATTTCAAAATATATCTTTAATGCGAAATCAGTTAGGAATTGATTGTTTTGTAACGATTTAAACTATGTAGTAGACATGTAAATGACTAATAATAATATTGGTATTTTATGAGAGTGAGGGATACTCAAGTGGTTAGAGCTTCCCTCCCGATTCTAGGAGGTCTTGGGATCAATTCTCACCCTTGTCCTTATGGGCTCTCTAAACACCGGAAAAAAAAATGGTAAATCTTTCCTTAATCCTAGGGTTCTACAATTAAAGATTTTCTTTCAAAGAGTCATAGATAAATGCATAAATATTTGACAAATAATATTGTAAACTATATTTAGATACTTTCTGTAAAAGGTGAGACACAGAAAAGTATTACTTTAGATGTTATGCATCATGAAACCGTGAAACTAATAATACTTGGATAGAGTTTTCTTTTTGGAAAGGTAAGATTAATAAAGCAATGATTTTTTTTAAAAAAATAAATTTATGATTTGATATTTTGATTATGTATGTGCTGGATAATAAGTTGCCAAAGCAATGATTTTTTTAGTTTTTACCAATTATGATTTGATCATGTAATCAAAATATATAGGGTGCAAATTGGGATGATCATCTATATTAAACTAATAATCAATTGAGCTAATCATTTATTAAGTTAATAATCAACTGGGATGATCACTTACCTTATCAATGAAACTTATTCCACCATTTTTTACCAATTTACTTATCAAATTCATGCATATTGATAATTGATTGTGCTAATTTACTCTTTTATTAAGTTATCAATCAACTGGGATGATCACTTACCGATTTTGTTATCAATGAAAATTGCCATTTACCAATTTACCTATCAAATTCATACTGATAATCAATCCTAATAATTTATTAAGTTCATAAAATCAACTAGGATGATAACTTACCATTTATGTTATCAATGAAAATTAACATTTACCAATTTACTTATCAAATTCATTTATCTTATAACGATTTCCTTATCAAACTAAATCGTCTATTGATTGATTTATCAATCATGTTAATAAATAAGGAGTACTAATTTTCTTATCAATTTGGGTAATCACTTACCAAATCACGAGTTTTTAGATAAGGATAAAGATAGTGGTTTAAAAATACACAACTTACAGTAATTTTTTTTTTTTTTGAGGAAACGTACAGTAATTTAACCAACAAATTAACCAAATAAACATTCAATTTTGTAATGTATGTAGAAAATTACGCAGGTTTAAAATCTTTTTACTTAACAAAATAAGCTAATTAAATTGTATCCCTACAAAATTGTGGAAAAAGGAAGTTGATAAGTCAAAGTCAACAGATTCACATGATACATCCTAAAATCACTGAAGTAAAACTTTTTAAATAACTTTTTAAACAAATTCACATTCCCACCACCCATGAGTACATGAACCATCATTAAATCAGGAGTCGATTGTGTAGGTAATATCTATTAATTATTATTATTAATAATTATTACAATATCTTTATAAATGGAAATAAATCAATAAAATTTATTTATTCTTTTCAAAAAAATAAAATAAAATTTATTTAGAAAATAATTATAAAAACCATCCATTCACACCCCAAAGGAGTCATAGAGTAGCTAGGAAACAAACTCTTTGGTGGTTAGGAGACACATATATTTTCGCCATCTCAAATTTGCATAAATACTGTAAACTATATTCTAAAAAATCATAATAGCAAACTAGAGAGCAAAAATATGGAGGTAGTGAAGAAAGAAAACGGTGAGACGGTAAAGAAGGAAAACGGTGAGAGTGACAAAAGCATCAACGATTGGCTTCCGGTTACGGCAAACCGTGAAGGGAAGTGGTGGTACGCTGCAATTCACAATGTGACTGGTATGGTTGGTGCTGGTATTCTTGGTTTACCGTACGCTATGTCTCAACTTGGATGGTATGTACACTTTTATTCCTTTGCCCTTTGCAATGTTTATTTTTGATCTTTAATTTGAGAAAAAATAATAATTTTAAGGCTTGTTATAATCTAATTCACATATACCTCTGCCTCATGTTATTTAATTTAATTACATATGTACCGTATAATAGTTTTTATTTATCATGATAATGAAACACGGATGATATTGATTTTAGGCGAGTAATTATTGTTGATTGCATGAAAAAGGTTGAATAAGAAATAAATTTTTTTATTTCTGATTATAAAAGTGATTAATGAGTTTAAAAACTAGAAAAGATTTCATTAATAATAGTAGTCCAAATTAATTTGGCTAATGAAAGAGAAGTTGAGAGTACGTGTGTAAATGATGAGGAAATTTTGTTACTCGTACTTTGCATTTATTTTGTTGTAAATTGTTAGCTCAATCAATCCGACAACTCGCCAGGCGATTTGATCTGAAGTTGTGGATCATCTGGTTGTTCCCGGGGGCAATCTGTAAGTTTAAGCTATGTATATGTCTATGTGTATAGATGTTTGGCTGCATCGTTATTCATCATCAATTTGATCTAGTTTGATATGATCATTTAAAGTATTTATGTTTTTGTAATTTGTGTATCTTTAATTAAAAATAAAATTTATGAAAATGGAATATGTTTTAGTAGAGTTTTAAATATAATTAACAATATTATTATTATGTGGTTTGCGCTCATGATAATAACTAAAAAAGAAAATAATATATCATGTTATTGAATAATAATATTTTTTATCCGCGTAATATATTACAGGAGTCCAGGTGTGACAATATTACTATTGTCATGGGCTATAACACTCTATACCCTATGGCAAATGATCGAAATGCATGAAGTTGTCCCTGGTAAAAGGTTTGATCGGTATCACGAGTTGGGACAATACGCGTTTGGGGAAAAGCTTGGTCTATGGCTTGTTGTTCCCCAACAGTTTATGGTTCAGGCTGGGTGTGACATTGTGTATATGGTCACCGGAGGGAGTTCGTTGATGAAATTTTATAATATCATTTCTCCTAATGGACCGCCAATCAAACTAACCTATTTTATCATGATTTATGCATCTATTCAATTTTTCTTGTCCAATTTACCAAATTTCAACTCTATTGCTGGGGTTTCTTTAGCTGCTGCTATTATGTCTCTAAGGTATGTTTTTGCAATAGACTAATGATTTTATATTTTTTCTTGGACAAATATAGTTTTTTATTTTCATTTTCATTTGATATTATTTGATCTTTCTAAGAATCTTGATATTCACGTGGAAAGTCATTATTTTGAATTCAGTTATTCAGCCATCGCATGGATAGCTTCAGCTCTAAAAGGAATACAACCCGACACGAGTTATGGACCTAGATATCACACTAGCGCCGGACAAATATTTGGTTTTTTGAGTGGTTTAGGGACGGTTGCATTTGCTTTTTCTGGGCACAATATAGTGTTGGAGATTCAAGCAACAATTCCTTCAACTTTGCAAAAACCTTCTAAAATAGCCATGTGGAAAGGATCTCTACTCGCTTATATAATAGTAGGATTGTGTTATTTTCCAGTGGCTTTTGTTGGTTATCTAGTGTTTGGCAGGCTTGTTGAGGATAATGTTATGATGTCCCTTGAGAAGCCTATTTGGCTTATTGCCGCTGCAAACCTATTCGTAGTCATACATGTTATTGGGAGTTACCAAGTATGTCAAATTTCTTTCAGTTTTCAAAAAGTATTTGACAATATTTCATAACTACTCTTAATACTAATATTTTTTTTTTATCGTACTCTAGGTTTTTGCAATGCCAGTTTTTGACATGCTTGAATCTTTTTTGGTGCTGAAAATGAAATGCAAACCTGGTAGAATGCTTCGTCTTATAACTCGTTCTACTTATGTCGGTGAGTTGTTTAATAAAATGTTGTTTATTTTATAATTTATATATTTTTTTAAAGTATATTAAAAATATCTTGTTCTACACAGGAATTACTATGTTCATTGGTATAGCATTTCCATTTTTTGGCTCTCTCTTGAGTGTATTGGGTGGAATTGCTTTTGCACCAACATCATTTTATGTAAGTTTTATATACTATTTTTAATTTTATTTCATAATAATCAATACAAATGAATAAAGTTGTCTAATATTAGTATCATATGATTTGTATTTCAGCTTCCTTGCATAATATGGTTAATAATATGCAAACCGAAGAAATACAGTGCATCATGGTTCTTAAACTGGGTATGTTTTCAACTCTAAAATTCATTTACATTCACCAATATTTATTAATTTGTTTTTTTTTTAATTATTTATTTAAATTTTTTTTTATTTTTTTATTTTATAAATATTACACTAATGAACGTATGTTTTTATATGATATTTGCAGGCATTCATCATTTTTGGCACATCGCTGACGATTTTAGCCCCTATAGGAGCTATAAGAGACATAATCGTTCAATGTAATACCTACAAATTCTTCTCCTGATCAACCATTTTTTATGAGGAGTGATTGGGGTGATGATATACATAGATCATAGGTTTTGATCCAGTCGTTTTTTAAAGCGGGTCATCTATATGATTGTTAGTAAATTTATGTGAACTCTTATTATGAACTATTGTAAACATTATATATGTATAATAAAACCATGAATTATGGGTTATATGATCACTTTCTTTTAGTATTTTATTATATCTATATTATATACTTTAGTATTATCGGATAAATGTCATAATATTGTGAAATTTTTCAATAAATACTATTTATTTTTACATTAAAAATCTATTAAAGAAAGAAAAATTGAAATTTAAAATTCCATCTTTAGCTCATTTTCTCAAAACAATTCCACTTTTATATCCCTTATATCCCAATTTCATAAAACCCTAAATAGAGTGGTTGTTACAAACAACCGGGTGTACCGTACATTGGTAGGTATGTGTTTTTATTTTGATGAATGTTTTTCATTTCATCATTAAATGAAGAGAAAAAACTAACCTTAGGTTAGGGGTGTACAGTTTATACGGGTGTATATAACAAATTCTACCCTAAATTTAATTTTTAACCATGAAGCCTAATTTTAAGATTTGATTGAGAAATTAAATTAATTACAATGCAAAATTAAAAACAATTTACATATTTTGTATTCAGCCACCAAATTCTCTTGTTGTCTCTACCACAACTGATTGAAATTATATAAAGTAGGCCCCAACCTAATATTCTTGTCGGAAGATTTAACGTGATAGTGTTACTCAAAGTTTTTATGTTTTTTTGGTAGTTTTCATATACAAAAATAAATGATCTCAAAAGTGGTCATTTTAATGGTGGTTGATTACAAAACCTTGAGAGTGGACCGATATACTATTTAAAAAATATACGCAAGTGAAGAAAGTTAAGTGTTAAAAAAAAAAGCTAAATTGTACTATGCGATCTTTCGTAATATTACATTATTATAAAATTTCTAGTTAAATTCCCAACAATTTAATTTCTATATAAAATACTAGAGCATATGAAGTGTTTAAGAAAATCATCGATGGTATCCTAAATATGATACGACCCGAATGTTTATCACTATAGACTAGAATTTGTTATATACATCCAGGTATATTACCGGTAGTACATCCAACTAACTTAAAGTTAGTTTTTGCTGTTCATTTGATAATTGTTTTTAATACTTATTGGTGTACAGTACATCAAGGTGTATATAACAACTTCTCCTATAGATTTGAACTTGGAATAATTAAAATAAGGAAATTTTGTGTAGAACTACCCTAAAGATAAGGTTATTTGTGAACAACTACCTATTTTTTTTATTTGTTTAGAACTACCCACAAGTTTGAAAACATTTGGGTAGCTCTACCCATTAACCTTTTCCGTCCAATTAAGATGTTATCGAAGCCCACTTTTTTCACTTTTCCACCCAAGTAACTCTCTCAATTTGTATAAAGGTTTTAATTTTCCTTAATTAACCTAATTAGGGTTTTAATAAGAATTCATTTTAGGGTTCATGAGTTTAGTATTATTTGGGGATTTTGATTTTTAAGGTTTAGGGGTTTAATTGAATTGGGGTTTCTGCTTATTTTAGCATTAATTGACCATTGTAATTGATAAAAGTGAAAAATTGGGTCAAAATAACGTATTAATTGAACGGAAAAACGTTAGTGGGTAATGCTACCCAAACGTTTCCGAACTTGCGAACAGTTCTAAACAAATAAAAAAAAATGAATAGTTGTTTACAAATAACACTATCATTAGAATAGTTATACACAAAAGTTCCTTAAAATAACAAACCTTTCTATCCAATTATCCAACATGACAAATAGAGTATGTGTTACTGTTCAAATTGTACCATTTAAGTAACATGACTTATCTCCAACCCTTCAAAAACTAGAGTATGTGTTACTGTTCAAATAAATAGTGTATTCTCGAAATTACCCTAAGTTGCGGATTTAACGAAAGTTCCCCTGTTGGTCAGCTTCTTGCTATCGACTTTGAGCAATGAGAAAGTTGGTTAATTTCCTCTTCCTCTCCCAAATTTCTCCACAATCCATTCATCTGTTTGAGTACATTTACATTTCTAGTTTCCAACCACGCACTCAATCTGTAGTAGTCACTCTTCTCAATTTATATTAAACTTTTTATACTTTTTAATAATACTACCTACGTTTTTTTTAAATATCTTTCTATTATAACACTTACCAACGCATGATTTTAACGCTTAATATCTATAATTATTAATTTTGTAAAATTATAAAAAGTGGATATTAATAAAATATACATTAAGACAATTTAAACAATATCTCACATGACTATATTTTATCGTATCTCCAAATCACAAAAGCAAGTCAAAATGTAGTGTGTGAATGAATAGCGTAAAAGTCAAACTGTGTCAATTTTTTTAAAAAAAACAGAGGTAGTATAGAATTACAAATATTAATGGTCAAAATTGTGCATTGATATGTGTATTTGTCAAAGTAAATAGTTTCTTTAAAGTTGTGTCTGCACAAAGCCACATGAAAATTTATACTACGGAAATTTTAGATTTTAACACCTCACAAAAACCCGAAAATGGTTTTTAACACCATCATAAAATTGAATTGATTTTAACACCACCCAAGTTTCAAAAAATTGGGTATTACCACCACTTAACTGATTCTGTTTACAAATCCGTTAAGTAGGGCCATACAGACACGTGTCGCTTTATTATTGGCCAAAAAAATAAGTAAATAATAAAAAATTAAAAAACAAAAAATAAAAATATTAAAAAAAATAAAAATAAAACTACCCCCAGCCACCCCAGCCCCACCACCAGGGTCGTCACCCAACCCACCCTCTGCCGGCGTCTGGCGTCCCAGAGAATCGCCCGACGCCAACGACCCCACCCCACCCCTTCCCTTTCCCCATTTTCGTTTCCCGACCCACCACCCCGAAACCACCCTAAACGCCCCTTCCCTTGGAAAATGCCCCTCCTCCCCAAGAAACGCCCTCCCTCTCCTTTCCCCCTCCCTTAATCGATTCCCTACCACCCCAAACGAAACCTAAAACCCGTTTAGGGTGGTTTCGGGGTTGTGGGTCGGAAAACGAAAATGGGGAAAGGGAAGGGGTGGGGTGCGGTGCGTAGGTTGGGGAAAGAGGGGTGGGGGTCTCCGGTGCCGGGCGATTCTCTGGGACGCCAGACACCGCAGGGGGTGGGTTTTGGGGACAACTGTGGTGGCGCGGTGGTGGGGCTGGGGTAGTTTTAGGTTTTTAATTTTTTAATTTTTATTAATTTTTTTTAAAACAAATAAAATAGTGACACGTGTCACTGTGGACCACATTTAACGGAATTTTTTAACAGAAACCGTTAAGTGATGGTAATACCAATTTTTTGAAAATTTGTATGGTGTTAATACCCTTTTTTTTGGGAGGTGTTAAAAACCATTTTCGGGTTTTTAGCAGGTATTAAAATCTAAAATAACCTTATACTACAACCGTTTCATAAAATCTGCAACAATTTCCTAAAAAGAAAACTACACATTATGTGCAACAAACCAAAAGTTTTCCCTTTTAGTAAATTTTTTGTGTAAAATTACCAGCATACCCTTAATTTATTTTATTAACTTTAATAATAACATATTAACTCTTTAACCCAAATTAATTTTAATCAAAACCTTAACCCACATTCTCTCTCCTCCCTCATAACCACATCCACCACTAACATCACCATTTTTTCTCTCTCCTTCCTGTCAACCACCACGAGTAAATATAAAGTGTGGGTACTAAACTTTGCCCAAAGTTGCAATTTAGGTACTCAACTTTGCTTTGTTGCAAGTTGGGTACTGAAACCGGCCTGAGCTTACTTTTCCGGTGGGTGACTTGGTATAACAGGTAATTAACAAGTTAAGTGTAATAAAAAAAATCTGCATGTTTGTAATGATTGTGCATAGGGAACAACATTCGAGGCATTACTTCTCCCAAAACAGAGCAAATTCCGCGGGAGAAATGAACGATCAGGATTAATTACCTAGAAGCTTCTCCAAGAAGACTCTTCTGTGTATTTAAGAGAAGTATTGTACTTCATTAATTGTACTGCAAACACTTAAGCAAATTTAGAAAAAAAAATAAAAAACTTTGAGCTAGAAGAAGAAAGAGGACGCCATTAATGTCTTGGCCAAACTGCAAACTTGGTGAGGGATACGCTGGAAAAGCACGGAGGCTGGCTTCTACCGAAGATATATTTCTTGTTTTTGTCTGCTAGTCTGCTACTGATAAATGCTTATGGTTTGTTGCTGTTTATTGTTTGTTTATATGTTTTTGTGCTTTTTACTTAAAAAAGGAAATATGCCTTTTTTTAGAAAAGTTGAAGCTTGTTTGTTGTTGGTGAAAGTGAGATGTTTTGTGTGGGGTTTTGTAAGATTTAATTTTTTATGTTAATATTGGGGATTTGTAATGGTTAAAGGTGTAAAGCTTGATGTGCTTTGTTGATTAGTTTAATTAACATGGATTATGCTGTTTTTATTATTTTAATTAACCCATAAGTAGTGCTTAAGTAAGTAGTTTGTACCCTAATCCATTTCTAATGGAATTGTTGACCAACCTAGGCATGGACGCACTTGTTGAGGCCCACCCACTCATGAGCCAGCACGAGATTCTGGTCACTCACATCTTCCCAAGGGTGGACTTTGTTGGCAGGATTGTCATCGAGCAAACCTATAGGAGGTGGAGGATGTGGTGGCGCCTGCGCCACCTGCACTTTCATTACCCTTTCTAAGGTCCTAAGGCTCAAATTCAGGAGTGGGTCCTCAGGGATTTGCTGTACAACGGCCGTGACCTCCATGCATGGCTCAACAAGGACATGACTGTCTACTTCGACGGTTTCCCCTTGTTGTATGGTGATGAGATGCCATAGAGGCGCAATGCCATGGGTGTAGGGGGCTGGATGCAGCAGACTTAGGTTTTTTTTTTTGGGGATGATGCTGCTAGTTTAAGCTTTTGATCTTTATGTTTTAGGTTTATTTAAGTTGTAATTATACTAAGCCTTTCCATTGTCATGGGAAGTAGGTTGTTGTGACAAGGTTTCTAGGTAGGTTTTTGGACTTGTAACTCCCATGACAATGAGTATATTTGCTAGATTGTTTTGGTAAGCTGTAGGATGAAGCTTACCTGTAGACACCCATTTGTGTCTCCCCAAAACCAAACCCAGTGATGAGTACCTTTCACGTCAAATAATAATCGAATGAAGTGAAAGTGTGGAAAGTCTAGTGTTGCGGATAGTTTTTATTTCTTTTCTCTTTCTCTCTGTTTTTGAAAACCTATTTTAAGAAAACAGCCAATCCAGTTTGTTTTGGTCCATGGAAAGGGTCCAATAATGGTGTAGTTGGGTCGGGTTTGAAAAGAGCTTTCCAACGATATATTATAAGCCCAATTCCGATGAATAATGAGGAAGTTATGGTCAAATTACTAAACTGGGCTCGGTTTGATATTTATATGCGACCCAATGATCTAGAGGAGGGCCTAATATTTATTTGTCATTCCTAATGAAATTAGAATTGATTATAGTCTTCTAGATTCTTCTAGAAGGTTCTTTTCATTCCTAATTTAATTAGCATTGATAAATTGACTTTAGTTGACTTTTTAGAGTTTTAATCAGAATAAAAGAAGTGTTTTTAAGGAAAATACGATTTTACCCTTATGTACGGCTAAATTTTATCAAATTAAGAAAACGCGTGGAAATTGGTTCCTAGCGTCTGAGAACAGGACCTGGCGCCAAGCTTGGCGTCTAGCGCTAATGTCTGGCGTCTGGCGCTAATTTGTTTTATTCTTTTTGAAACTATGATTCGTTTTATTATCCATCCGGCTGATTTTCTCTAGAAATAGCCTCCTAAAACCTTCGTTTTTAATCATCAACAACGATCAACTCTCTAATTCTTCTCACCAATTCTCATCAAGAAATTCTTGATTACTCTCTCTCTCTTTTCTAAACCAACACTTTTACAAACAAAATTCCGCATTCACAAGATTTTGACACACCTAGCAAAGTTTGCTTTCGCCCTTGATGTGAAAGGTTTGATTTCTGAGGGTTTGGTCCCAAATCTAGTCTAAACTTTCTTAATCTCTATTTCAATTATTTAATTTAATTGTTTTGTTTTATTATTTTCCTTGAAGTTAGTAACGTGTGTATTTTGTTATTAGAAAGAGATACGAGACATTCAAGTAAGTGCTTTAATGGTTTTATTGATATTATGATATAGAAATCGTGTCTAGGTTATTATGATTCCTAGTGTATTGTTAGGGCGTTTTGATCTTCCTATTATCATGTTTAGGGTAACATAATTTCTAATATCAAATATGACAATTATGATTCCTGCGATGCTTCCCATTTTCTTTCTTAATATCATGTTAGTATCATGTTAGCGTTAAATCTTTGATTTTTTATGTTTAGTGACATGCTAGGGTTTGTTATTAATCTTGTTAGTATCATGCCTAGGATCTTGCTATTATTATGCTTTAACATTATTATTATTATTATTATTATTATTATTATTATTATTATTATTATTATTATTATTATTATTATTATTATTATTATTATTATTATTATTATTATTATTATTATTATTATTTATTGTTATTGCTTGATCACACATTTTATGCATGTTTAAAGGGAATTTGTACTTGTAATCATGCTTAATAAGATAATTAATAATCTTGTTTAGGTTAATTTGATTATAATTCAAGTGATCGCCAATAATAGTTTTGTTTGTGCATTAATATTCAACTAACATAGATTAAACAGGTTTAGGGTTAATCGTATAGATTGCATGTTAGTCAGAAAATGCACATGAATACGATCAGAATAAAGTAGAGACCTATTATTAGGGCAGGTTCAATCTCTTTTAGGTTGGATTTGTACCTTCATCCCCGAACTACCAGTCATGGTTCCAGACATTTTGGAGTTGACGATCTCTTGTATTGTCAAGGGGTGTAACCTTCACCCTGTGAACGGTTTACAAGTTCCTAAATTTTGTTGGCGACTCTTTTGCTCTATCTTCTTTCCCTTTGGACGCCACCGTACATTAGTGTATGATCACAGTGGGGTTCAAGTTTGGGGTAATGCTTGAAATATTCCATACAGTTTTTTGGCGACTCCACTGGGGAGGATTTCTATTTCAATTCCTAAAATTTATTTTGGCAATTATTTAGAATGAGTGGATGATCGAGACTCGAAACGTTCTAAGTATTTCATGTGCGTGATTAGCATTATTGTCATATGCATAAAAATATCTCATTGGAAAGACCATCCGTAATGAGTTAAAAACATAGGATTTTTACACGTAGGAAATTTGAGGAATATCTTTCACAACTAGAATTGAAATAATGCTGCGCGAAACTGGAAAATTTTATCGAGCACAGAAAGCCGCTGAGACGTGTAGGAACTAGCGTCAGAAAACAGAGTCTAGCGTCGAGGATTTGACTTTGGCGCCAGGCGACACTCCTGTTTCCAGGAGCCAAAGCCAAATTGCGGCGCTGACCTATGTTTGCTGGCGCCAAGTTCTTCCAATACCGAGCCAGAAATATGCGTTCTAATTTTGACCAGTTTTTAGCACTGTTTGCTCGATCCTACTTCCTGATTGAGTTTTTCTCACTTTTCTGAAACCCATATGTGTTCTACATATGGACATAAACCTCTGGGAATTCATGTTCCATCTACTTGATTGAACGCTCTGTGCAACAAAGGGTACATCCGGGAATGTTGAATTCACCAAACCATGGAAGTGAGTTTTTAACTCGCGGTGTCCCATTCATTCGCGCAAACCCTTCAAAAGGTAAGGCTTCCGTGCGGTGCATCCGGACAATTAACCATGGACCCTCTTTGACTAACCCATATCCCGAACTTTAGAGAACTAGAGCTATGGTTAGGTTGCAAACTCATTGCATTATGTTGTGACTACTTGACTACTTGTGCATCTCTTACTTGTGCATACTTATTATGTAACTAAACTAACCGTTTGGTTTGACTAGTGTTTGTAAATAAGATGAAATAAAATAATTAATGACTAAAGAACTTTGCTTAATTAATTAATTAATTAATTAATTTGAGCTAATAAATATATTCCTAAAATCGAGTCATAGTTCCTTTAAGTCAACCTGGATTTTTATTACCGTATACTGCACAAACGTCAACTTGTTTTGGTCATATCTGGAGTTCTAGGAAGAACTATGAGTTGTACAGCCTATGGATCTGTAGCCCCGAGTTTTATATTTAATTTGGCATTAGTTTCATCCCAATCAGAGTCACAGATCAAAATGTATGACTAAAATACCACAGCCTGTCCAGTTTAATGTATATACATGAAGTCTTAACTTAGTCTTTGCTTGAGTCTAGTCACATAGTCTAGCCACATGGTCATGACACAAGTCTTAACATATCACATACACTCAATAGTCTTAGCACACACTTTGTATTTGTCACCATGACCATGTCTTAGGTTCATGCATGAGTCGGTTTTTTCCGTCATTTGAGTTGGGGGTACATTCGATTCCTAATTTTTTTTTGATCTCTCCATATACATGCATCATCTTTCCATTCTCTACATCCTTTCTCCATATCACAACCTTCATTCTTCCTACCTTCTTCCATCCATGCATGTTGAATCGAGTTTGAGTCATGTGATTGACAAACAAAAAAATAAGGGTAATGATGAAACAAATGCACAAGGCAAGCTTCTCACCAAGATTTCATGCTTTCTTCTTCTTTTTTTTGAAACTCTTTCCCTAATAATTCTAGCATAGGCACCTTTTATTCCCTTTAGATTTACTTTTTAAGACTTTTCTTTTTTCCATTTAATAAAAATGAGCATTTATTTCCTTGCATATGATCATAGCATTGTAAAAAAAAAAAAATCCATGTCGAATTAAGCACAAGGTATACCAATGATTTGAGGCACCTCTTGTAGACATATCATACCTTTCACCCTTTTAAATATACAATCCTTTCTTGATACACAACTTTGAGCCTCGTCTAACGATAGACCTTTCTTTTTTCAACCCATATCTACCTAAATTTGGGATAGGATGGTGTGCAACTTATGCAATTTTCAATTTCACAAAAAGCTTGAGTGACTTCAAAAGATTAAAATAGCAAAAAATAAGCAAAAAAAAAGGTGTACAAAAGGGTAAGTGTTCCAATGTCTTTGACATGAACATGTCTTTGATAAGAACATGTCTCGGATTGCGTCTCTTATCGAGTGCTCGGTATCTTTCCCTAGAAACATGAGTGTCAAGTGAGTGATAGACCGCATGATCGGGATTGCCCACACTTATAAAAATAAAATAAAAGAAAGAGCTTAAAAGTGAGAAACTTCAAGCATAATAATACAAAGATTCAAAAGCAAGGTTGCACACCTTGGGGCTTATTGAAGGTCTTGAGCCTTTATCCCCTTCTTCTTTAACCTTTAGCATAACCACGTTATAACCCTTCAAAAGACCTTTTTGAGGTATACACACACTTGTGCGAGGTTCGACTAGAGCTAAGTTTGGCCTGATTCCTAACGGATACGTAGGCAACCTCACATCGAGGTGCAACCGTAATAAAAATGCATTCACATTCACACATCATGATCATATCAAGGGATTTCCTATGCTCATCCCTATCTACTTAGAGATAGACTTGGGGGCTTGACCCTTACATCATTAGCTTACCTAGCCTAAGAGTCAAAATTATTTGACTCTTCTAAAAATAATATCTTTCCACACACTTAGCCCTTGCGGGCTAACCTCAGTGTCACTTTCACACACCGCACAGATACATGACCAAATATACTTTCCCTTAGGAACCCTTTGTCATGAAATCTTAACATAACGCTGAAGCATGCCTTGTCATATCAAAATCAATCATCATTGCATCACAAAGTATGAAGTACTTAGCCTCCACACCTAAGTTACCTAAATGCTTTCATTATTGAGTCAACTAGGATAGTCTAAGATGTTACAATCCTTGTACTGTGAGAGACAACGTTAATGAATTAAGCTCATTCAACATGCACCTTCAAAAACTTTGCTTCTTTCTGTTTTCGCGTCTTTCTTTTTCGGAGAGAAAGTCAGTACCCTCCACAAAAATGACGGAAATTTTGTTTTTCTGCATTTCGAGTCATGTACATATCGAGCTTCATGAGTCAACACTATGCACACACGAGTCACACAAAGTTTGTCATCATTAAGTCAAGTTTATACCTTGAGTCACGACAAGTCATTGAGTCAACACTAAGTCTTAGGTCAACCCTAAAGAAAGATAAGCAAAGTCCTATAGTCAAAGATATAAATGCAGGTGCATCCCAGCAAGTAAGAACATTCCCAGATTTTTTCGAAAAACCGCGAATATGACATAGGAGATTCCTCCAAGATAAGAGGAGTTACATAGATCGGTAAATTAGAGATGAAGAGCTTTAATTTACAAAAGATTTGAGCGGATTTGGTTGAAAGGAAACGACCAGGCTCAAAGTTCGGAGCAAAACCAAGCAACGGCGACAGCAAGAGTAGAATAGGGAAGACCCGACTCCAGCACCAGAAGACAAAATCTGTCGTCTAGCGACAAAGTTCAGCGCCTGGCGCTAGATCCCAGCGTCTGGCGACAGAGCCAATTCTTGGCGCCAGCGATATTTCAGCAGCGACAGAGCTCGAAGCCTCTCAGAATGGTTATTTTGACCTCATACAAAAATTCCGGGTTCCTTGGTACGCCAGTTAGCCCCTATAAGAAAATTGACATGATTAGTAGTCGGCTTGATTACAATCATAGTAAGTGATTGACCTGACAAAAAAATTGTCTCACTTAGCTTAAGTGCCTAAAACACTGGCTCATTACAAGCACCAAGGCATTGGTTCAAAAGCAAGCGCATCACTTATACGACAATTTTTCCAAAATTGGATTGTCATCTCCAACTGAAAATATTTCCAAGAGTGGATTGTTACGCATTCTTCTTAAACGATAATTTTTCCGAGATTGGATTGACATACACCCTGTTCCCTCTGGCAAAATTTCCCAAAGGATTGTTGTAGGTCTCTATTCATCATAAAAAGGTTCCTTAACGTGGATTGTCATTCATTTCAGTAAGTGGCAAAATTTTCTTGAAGTGGATTGTCGATCAACTCTTTTTTGCAAATGTTCCAAGGCGCGGATAGTCAATAGTGGCAATATTTTCCTAAAAGGTTTGTCGCATAGCATTGGCAAATTTCCAAGGTGGATTGCTTTTAAGAGTTATATTCCAAGATGTGGATTGTCGATCGTAGCAAGATTCTTATGATAGATTGTTACGAAGCATTGGCAACCTTTCCCAAAAATTGGATTTTGGCAAATTTTTCGAGATACGGATTGTCGCTTGATCATAGCAACATTTCCAAGAATGGATTGTTACGAAGCATTGACAACTTTCCCTAAATCGGATTGTCATACATCATACAAGAGTTGTGTTGGCAACTATTCCCAAAGAAAAGAGGATTGTCATCACCAAAAGCATCAACAACAAAATTCAAGTAGCATTAAGGATCAATAAGTAGTGGTCTTTCAGAAGACTTTCACTGCGAAATTGGAGGCAATTACAAGCGTAGCAGTCTTCAGGCGGTATTCTCTAACTTGCAGAAGATCGTCAAAACAAACAGCAGGATGGCGTTCCCTAGCTTACGGAAGGTTGTCACAACAGCAAATGCAACACGAAATCGGCTACTCCCAGAGACGTGTGCTCTACGGTGCAAGATACGCGTTTCTTAACTCTCTTATCTGTTTAACTAAAGCTAGTTTTGCAGGTATCGGCGTTGCAAGAATGATTTAGGATCGCAAAATGTTCTGAATCATTCTCCGTCCCTATCGATACTTTGACTTTTGTTTTCGAAACTTGCGTTTCTCCAAACTCAGTCAAAGTGGGGGTTTCTGTAGACACCCATTTGTGTCTCCCCAAAACCAAACCATGTGATGAGTATCTTTCACGTCAAATCATAATCGAATGAAGTGAAAGTGTGGAAAGTCTAGTGTTGCGGATAGTTTTTATTTCTTTTCTCTTTCTCTCTGTTTTTGAAAACCTATTTTAAGAAAACAGCCAATCCAGTTTGTTTTGGTCCATGGCAAGGGTCCAATAATGGTGTAGTTGGGTCGGATTCAAAAAGAGCTTTCTAACGATATATTATAAGCCCAATTCCAATGAATAATGAGGAAGTTATGACCAAATTACTAAACTGGGCCCGATTTGATATTTATATGCGGCCCAATGATCTTGAGGAGGGCCCAATATTTATTTGTCATTCCTAATGAAATTAGAATTGATTATAGTCTTCTTGATTCTTCTAGAAGGTTCTTTTAATTCCTAATTTAATTAGCATTGATAAATTGATTTTAGTTGACTTTTTAGAGTTTTAATCAGAATAAAAGAAGTGTTTTTAAGGAAAATACGATTTTGCCCTTCTGTACGGCTAAATTTTATCAAATTAAGAAAACGCGTGGAAACAGGGTTCCTAGCGTTTGACGACAGGACCAGCACCTGGCGCCAAGCTTGGCGTCTAGTGCTAGCCTTGGCGTCTGACGCTAATGTCTGGCGTCTGGCGCTAATTCGTTTTATTCTTTTCGAAACTCTAATTCGTTTTTTTTTATCAATCCGGCTGATTTTCTCTATAAATAGCCTCCTAAAACCTCCGTTTTTATTCATCAACAACGATCAACTCTCTAATTCTTCTCACCAACTCTCATCAAGAAATTCTTGATTACTCTTTCTCTCTCTTTTTTCTAAACCAACCCTTTTACAAACAAAATTTCGCATTCACAAGATTTAGACACACCTAGCAAGTTCAAAGTTACCTTTGCCCTAGACGTGAAAGGTTTGATTTCTGAGGGTTTGGTCCCAAATCTAGTCTAAACTTTCTTAATCTCTATTTCAATTATTTAATTTAATTGTTCTGTTTTATTATTTTCCTTGAAATTAATAATGTGTGTATTTTGTTATTAGAAAGAGATACGAGGCATCCAAGTAAGTGCTTTAATGGTTTTATTGATATTATGATATAGAAATCATGTCTAGGTTATTATGATTCCTAGTGTCAAGTTAGGGCGTTTTGATCTTCCTAGTATCATGTTTAGGGTAACAACATAATTTCTAATATCAAATATGACAATTATGATTCCTGCGATGCTTCCCATTTTCTTTCTTAATATCATGTTAGTATCATGTTAGCGTTAAAGCTTTGATTTTTTATGTTTAGTGACATGCTAGGGTTTGTTATTAATCTTGTTAGTATCATGCCTAGGATCTTGCTATTATTATGCTTTAACATGTTTATCATTATTATTATTATTATTATTATTATTATTATTATTATTATTATATTATTATTATTATTATTATATTATTATTATTATTATTATATTATTATTATTATTATTATTATTATTATTATTATTATTATTATTATTATTATTATTATTATTATTATTATTATTATTATTATTATTATTATGTTGCTTGATGCTTATTTATTGTTATTGCTTGATCACACCTTTTATGCATGCTTAAAGGGAATTTGTACTTGTAATCATGCTCAATAAGATAATTAATAATCTTGTTTAGGTTAATTTGATTATAATTCAAGTGATCGCCAATAATAGTTTTGTTTGTGCATTAATATTCAACCAACATAGATTAAACAGGTTTAGGGTTAATCATATTGATTGCATGTTAGTCAGAAAGCGTACATGAATACGATCTGAATAAAGTAGAAGTGTATTATTAGGGCAGGTTCAATCTCTTTTAGGTTGGATTTGTACCTTCATCCCCGAACTACCAATCATGGTTTCAGACCTATTGGAGTTGACGATCTCCTGGATCGTCAAGGGGTGTAACCTTCACCCTGTAAATGGTTTACAAGTTCCTAAAAGTTGTTGGCAACTCTTTTGCTCTATCTTCTTTCCCTTTGGACGCCACCATACATTAGTGTATGATCACAGTGGGGTTCAAGTTTGGGGTAATGCTTGAAATATTCCCTACAGTTTTTTGGCGATTCTACTGGGGAGGATTTCTATTTTAATTCCTAAAATTTATTTTGGCAATTATTTAGAATCAGTGGATGAGACTCAAAAAATTCTAAGTATTTCATGTGCGTAATTTTGATTAACATTATTGTCATATGCATAAAAAATATCTCATTGGAAAGACCATCCGTAATGAGTTTGATAGCACCAGAGTGCACCAATCATAATCTACGGCTTCCATAGCACATGTCAAGGCAGGTAACAAGTCAGAAGACAGGGTTTAGGGTTTAGGGGTTTAGGGTTTAGGGTTTAGGGGTTTAGGGTTTAGGGTTTAGGGTTTAGGGGTTTAGGGTTTAGGGTTTAGGGTTTAGGGTTTTGGGTTTAGGTTTTAGGGGTTTAGGGTTTAGGGTTTAGGGGTTTAGGGTTTAGGGTTTAGGGTTTATCTTTGAGGAATATCTTTCACAACTAGGATCGAAATAATGCTGCGCGAAACTGGAAAATTTTATCGAGCACAGAAAGCTTCTGAGGCGTGTAGGAACTAGCGTCAGAAAACAGAGTCTAGCACCGAGGATTTGACTCTGGCTCCAGGCGACACTCCTGTCGCCAGGCGCCAAAGCCAAATCGTAGCGCTGGCCTCTATTTGCTGGCGCCAAGTTCTTCCAATACTGAGCCAGAAATATGCGTTCTAATTATGACCAGTTTTTATCACTGTTTGCTCGATCCTACTTCCTGATTGAGTTTTTCTCATTTTTCTGAAACCCATATGTGTTCTACATATGGACATAACCCTCTGGGAATTCATGTTCCATCTACCTGATTGAACGCGCTGTGAAACAAAGGGTACATCCGAGAATGTTGAATTCACCAAACCATGGAAGCGAGTTTTTAACTCGCGGTGTCCCATCCACTCGCGTCAACCCTTCAAAAGGTAAGGTTTCCGTGCGGTGCATCTGGGCAATTAACCCTGGACCCTCTTTGACTAACCCATATCCCGAACTTTAGAGAACTAGTGCCATGGTTAGATTGCAAACTCATTGCATCATGTTGTGACTACTTGACTACTTGTGCATCTCTTACTTGTGCATACTTATTATGTGATTAAACTAACCGTTTTGTTTGACTTGTGTTTGTAAATAAGATTAAATAAACTAATTAATGACTAAAGGACTTTGCTTAATTAATTAATTAATTTGAGCTAATAAATATATACCTAAAATCGAGTCATAGTTACTTTAAGTCAACCCGGATTTTTATTTCCGTGTACTGCACAAACGTCAACTTGTTTTGGTCATATCTGGAGTTCTAGGAAGAACTACCAGTCGTACAACCTATGGATCTTTAGCCCCGAGTTTTATACTCCCTCCATTTCATATTACTCGCAACAAAGGAATATTTTATGTCTCACAAATAATACCCCTTTGTTGCGAGTAATATGTAACAGATGGAGTATTTAATTTGGCATTGGTTTCATCCCAATCAGAGTCACAGACCAAAATGTATGACTAAAATATCACAGCCTGTCCAGTTTAATGCATATACATGAAGTCTTAACTTAGTCTTTGCTTGAGTCTAGTCACATAGTTTAGCCACAGGTTATGAATCAAGTCTTAACATGTCACATATACTCACTGGTCTTAGCACACACTTTGTATATGTCACCATGACCATGTATTAGGTTCATGCATGAGTCGGTTTTTTCCGTCATTTGAGTTGGGGGTACATTCTATTCCTATTTTTTTTTATCTCTCCATATACAACATCTTTCCATTCTCTAAATGCTTTCTCCATATCACAACCTTCATTCTTCCTACCTTCTTCCATCCATGCATGTTGAATCGAGTTTGATTCATGTGATTGACAAACAAAAAAATGAGGGTAATGATGAAACAAATGCACAAGGCAAGCTTCTCACCGAGATTTTATGCTTTCTTCTTCTTTTTTTCAAACTCTTTCCCTAATATGTCTAGCATGGGCACCTTTTTATTCCCCTTATATTTACTTTTTAAGACTTTTCTTTTTCCCTTTAATAAAAATGAGCATTTATTTCCTTGCTATGATCATAGCATTGTAAAAAAAAAACAAAAAAAAATCCATGTCGAATTGAGCACAAGGTATACCAATGATTTGAGGCACCTCTTGTAGACATATCATACCTTTCACCCTTTTAAATATACAATCCTTTCTTGATACACAACTTTTAGCCTCGTCTAACAATAGCCCTTTCTTTTTTCAACCCATATCTACCTAAATTTGGGATGAGATGATGTGAAACTTATGCAATTTTCAATTTCACAACAAGGTTGAGTGACTTCTAAAGATTAAAATATCAAAAAATAAGCAAAAAAAAAATAAAAATAAATAAAAGTGTACAAAAGGGTAAGTGTTCTAATGTCTTTTATGTCAGACCAACAAAAAGAGTTGTTAGCCTCTGTTGCACAAGTCTTCCCTGAAGCTGAAACTAGACTTTGTGCAAGACATGTTTACTGTAACTTCAGAACTGTGTTTGGGGGAGGCTTAGAGTTCAGGAAACAATTCTGGAGAATAGCTAAAAGTAATACAGAGGCTAATTTCAATGCAAAACTTCAGATTATGAGGGAAATAAGTGATGATGCAGCAGAGGATTTATTGAAAAGAAACTACCAAAAGTGGTGTAGGTCTTTTTACAGCCCACTATCATGTTGTGACAGTGTGGACAACAACATGAGTGAGGTCTTCAATACATTCATCTTAAATTCCAGACATAAGCCAACTATAACCATGCTTGAGGACATTAGGGAAGGGATTATGGAGAGATTGCATAAAAGAGAGACCAGATAAAGAACAAGGAGATGGTTGTATGCCCTAGAATTCAACAAAAATAGAAAAGCATAAGATTTGGGCTACGAGGGGTTGGAATGCTTACTGGGATGGTGGGTGTTGTTATGGTGTTAGGGAAGGGGCTACACAAGATAGATTTGTTGTAAATATGTAAGAAAGAACATGTAGCTGCAGGGCATGACAGATAAGTGGTATTCCTTGCAAACATGTAGTGGTGGCTGTTTGGAACAAAAAGGACCAACCTGAACCTTTAGTGAATGAGTACTTCACTAAAACTACCTACTTAAAGGCTTATGATTATCTGCTTGAGCCTTTAAATGGACCCCAACAATGGCCCATTTTTGATGGCATTGTACATGCTCCCACCATCAAGACAATACAAGGAAGACCAAAAACTAAAAGAAGACTACAAGTAGGAGAAGTTACACCTGCAGGGAAACTGAAGAAAAAGGGAGTTGTCATGACATGCAGCTTGTGTGGTGTGCCAGGACACAGCAAGAAAGGGTGCAAAAATGTTGCACAGGATAGACCACCACAACATAATAGGCAACAACAACAACAAGCCCCAAGCAATGATCTACCAATGCACATGAGGGGTGTGGGAGTTTACACATACCAAAATGGATATAAAAGAGCTGCAATAGTAAGTTCTTTGAATATTATTCTTTTTTAACTAAATCATTCCATAAATTTGAATCTTTCTGCTCATCATGACAGGGACCACCAAAGACAACTAATGTGCAAAGAGCCCACTACTCAGATTATGGTGGAGAACAAACAATTCACTCTTTCAGCACTCAAGATTTCCCATCTACTCAAGAAAGTCAGACAAGTGAACAACAAAACACAATTTCAACTAAAGCACTGCAGATAATGATATTAATAAGAAAATTCAAGAATAAAATTTCTGCTTCCATTTCATTGATAATAATCTGAACATTACAGGAACTAGGAACAAAACAAAGGAAAGGGAGAAATGCAAATAAATAGCTAATTCAGGTACAATATTTGAACATACAACTACTGCCTTAAATAATAGATCACCAATAATGTGATCAGGACTAGAACAACTACCCACATTTGTCAACTAAACCCAACTTTCATTTTTGCATCCCTTTTCATCTTCAACAATGTGTAATCAGCCTTAGCTTTCCTAGAGACCTGGTTTGCTTCAGTGAGTTCCCTTCTCATTGCAAGCAATTATTTTTTCAACTTCTCTTTATCCTCCATCAAGACTAGTATAATTTGAGTTTGCCAAACTGTTGGCTCTTCCCTATCCAGCTACCTAAAGCATTTACATCCCCTTCTCTCTGTTTCTGCATCATAGTCTGAGCAGGCTATAAACTTTCTTCCAGGATTGTCTTTAGTCCAAGCCCTGCTCTTGGACACTAACAATCCACAATGACACCTTGAAGGACTCCCAGGAACATGCCTATGGCTTAACCTTGACATACTTTCTGTTATGATACTGTTAAACACCAACTCTATTTTTTTTTACCCTTGTTGCAGTTTCAGATGAAGGAGCTTAGTTCAAGAACCTAATCTAATTTTGGATGTGAAGAAACAAATTATGCTGCAAATATTTCTAAGTTCAAGTTGTAATATTTATGCACTCCAACTTCTAAGTGTAACGACAACTTTTTAAAACTCTGACATTCCTGGAAAATTAAAGGACATTTGCTTTTTAAAATTATTTAGTTGTTCAATGCTTGGTTACCGGTTACAACAGGTGAATTCTCATGCAGTACCCAAATTTAGTACCCAACTTGGAACAAAGAAAAGTTGAGTACCCAATCTGCAACTTTGGGCAAAGTTTAGTACCCACATTTTATATTTACTCCAACCACCACCAACAACACTATTCTCTCTTTTCTCTCTTCTCTCACAACCACGAAACCACCACCACTACTCAGATCAAGTCTTCGCTTTTCGTTATCCTCAACAGAAAATCCACCCCCCGCCACGGCCTCTGTTTCTCGCCGTCGTTCACCTTGCAAGATCGCCGCATCTTTTACCCTTTTCAAAGTCGTCGTCGCATCTTCAGTATTTCGATGCGATCTTGAGTAAGTGAAAATATAATAATTTAAACTATTATATATCATTAATATTCATATTAAAAATGTCAAATATAATGATGAAGGTTATACATATGAATAGTTTTTGAAGTAAATAAATCATTAATATAGAGAATTAAAGTTATACTAATTAATGAAGAGTTTTTAAATTAATTACATGTTATTGCATTTCAAAGCGGTAAGAGATGGGTGTTACACATAGGATTACACGTGGCGCACATGTGATACTAAATAATAATAAGGTACACATGGCATTAGCATGTTAATCCCATGAGTTTTAATAATAATAGATTTCTCATATTTTATTGATTGGTAAAAAAAATTGAAAAATTAAACCCACCAAGACCCATATTATGATTTCGACAACTTCACAATTATTGACAACAAATCTTGCAAAAAAAAAGGAAAATTAAAATCAATCTATCACAAAATTATGAAAAAATTGGGGGAAACTGAAAAATAGGGATAAAGAAGGTTTGAAATTTCCCAAGCTATATTAGGATTATGTCCATTGATTCACTCATTTTTGCAAAAAACAAAAAAAAAAAAAAAAGAGGCGGCATTGATCGGTCGGTGGTTACACCTACCATCTTTAGGGATATAAATATCTTAAGTGGAGGAGACAAAGCTTGGATGAAAGCTAGCTATGGAGTGGGAGGAGAGAAGGGAAAGTTGGGAAATCATAACCAAATGAGTGAAACTAAATGAAACTAGAGAAAGTTGCATTGCATGTGAAAGCTTGTGAATAGTAGAAGAGGGGAAGCTTATAAGCAGGGAGTAGTGCTACATTATGCTAGTCTCTAACCCTTTCAAAAATAGAGTATGTGCTACTGTTAAAAGGAATAGTGTATTCCCGAACTTACGCTTTGTTGACACCGAAATTTTGTTAGGTGTTAAATATATGTAAATTAGGGATAATATCCAAAAATATAAGATATAATCTTCAAGATCTCGTAGAATATTTGATAGATATCTTATTTACTACTCTACGACACTATATAAAGAAGGTCGTTTATAAGGTTTAATGGGATTCAGATGGAATAAGTCACAAAGATCCTGTCTCTTCTCTCTTACCAAGCATTGTAGGTCCATAGTATGGAATAAGCCGACAAGACCTTGTACTATAAGTATATCAAAACCCTAACCCTTTGGAGAGAAGAATCAAGAGATCTACAAGAGCTATAACCCACATATTATCAATAAAATCATTGTTTTCATATATTTTCAACGTCTTTTTTTTTTAATATTGCAGGTTTGAAAATTTATGGTTATACTAATTTTATTAGGCGTTAGATATATGTAAATAAGGAGAAAATATTAATAAGAAAATGCTGAATTTTAACACCACAAAAAAACACAACAAAAATTTTTGACACTACAAAAAAAAAAAAAAAAAAAACCATTAAAAGTGCACAAAATTAGCTTGTACCACCACTTTATAGCTTTCTAGATAGATTTAGTTAGTGGGGTCTATTATGCCACGTGTTGGCATATAATTAGTTAAAAAAAGGAAAAAAAAAACAAAACCCAACATTTAACCCTAGCCACCACAACCCCATCGCTGACCGCCTCTGTCCCCACCTTTGACACCCCCAATCCCATCCCTAGTGACTAGAAATTCCTGCCCTTCCCTTTCCCCCACCCTAAACCTGGCGACCTCCCCCAAATGACCACCAAAAAAGGTCAGCCGTTTTACGAATGCCCCACAAATGGCCACAAAAAACGCCACTAATGGTTAGAATTGATCGACTTTGGGTCGAAACAGACCACCCAAGCTTTAAATCGGCCAATTTCAACCATTAGTGGTCGTTTTTGGCGAATTTTAGGGAGTTTCCTCCGGCCAATTTTAAGGGAGTTTGTGGGAGAACAG
Organism: Chenopodium quinoa; assembly: GCF_001683475.1. NCBI lineage: Eukaryota > Viridiplantae > Streptophyta > Magnoliopsida > Caryophyllales > Amaranthaceae > Chenopodium > Chenopodium quinoa. Next base: position 10,695,318 of record NW_018742738.1, on the reverse strand, counting down.
AGGATTTACCGGTGGCTGGGCTGAGACGAGAGGGGTTAGGGTGGATTTGAGGTTGTGGCACGCTGCCGACGGTGAGGTTGTGGTGGTGGCACGCTGCCGGGGGTGGGGCTGGGGTGGTTGAGTTAGTTTTAGGGATTTAGGGATTTAGGGTTTTTGGTTTTTGGTTTTTTTTTTTTTAATTTTTAAGTTTCATTTTTTTAAACTAATAATATAGCGACACGTGGCATAATGGACCCCTCTTAATGGATATTTTGACGGAAACTGGTAAGTGGTGGTAATATCCAATTTTGTGAACTTTTTGTGGTGTTAAAAAAAAGTTTTTTTTAGTAGTGTTAAAAACCATTTTTGTGTTTTTTTTATGGTGTTAAAATTCAAAATTTCATATTAAAAAAATATAGAAAAAATTGCTCCCATTAATCTGAATTTTGCCTCGTCCGCCAAAATTAATCCGTACTTTCGATTATTATCTATCATTCTCAACTTTATGGGGTATTAATTTCTATTGCACCCAACAGGTCATCCAACCTGATGTAGCAGGTTACCGATACACGTGTCAGCCTATAATTAACTATAAAAAAAACAAAAACCCACAAACCACCCATGCCCAGCCCGGAAAACACCACACCCCCACCCCCATCCCACCGAAAAAATCTTCCCCATCCCCGAAAACCCCTACCCCGCTGCCGGAAACCGCCGCCCAGCCACCCCTTCCTTTCCCCCGGCCACCCTCAAAAACCTCTCCTCCACCCCCGAAAACCCCTCCCCAGCAGCCTAGCCACTTGTGAAAACCCTTCCCCACCCTCAAAAACTCCTCCCTAGCAACTTGAAAAAACCCATCCTCACCCTCGAAAACCCCTCCCCAGCAGCCCAGCCACAAAATCGGCCATAAACCGCCGAAATCGACGACAATCAGCCACGACATCGGCGACATTCAGCCACGAAATCGGCCACAAACGGTCGAAAGAGTATAAAAATTATTCCTGGGCTTTAACCATCAGCTTAAGCATTTGGTTGAGCTGGTCCACTAATATGGTATCAGAGCCAGCATGACACAAAGGTCACGGGTTCGAATCTCATCCGCCCCTCCTTCTAAGTGAATTAATTCGCACCAGGTATGAGAGGGCCTGTGTATGTGAGTGTAGGGAATAATTTCAAGCCTTAAATCCCACTAGCTCGAACCCCACTGTGATCATACACTAATGTACGGTGGCGTCCAAAAGGGAAGAAGATAGAGAAAAAGAGTCGCCAACAAGTTTTTAAGGAACTTGTAAACCGTTCACGAGGTGAAGGTTACACCCCTTAACGATCCAAGAGATCGTCAACTCCATAAGGTCATGAACCAAATAAGGGTTAGGGGATGAAGGTACAAATCCAACCTAAAAGAGATTGAACCTGCCCTAATAATAGGCCTCTACTTTATTCTGCTCGTATTCACGTGCGCTTTCTAATTAACATACAATCAATAGGATTAACCCTAAACCTGTTTATCTATGTTGGTTGAATTTAATGCACAAACAAATCTATTATTGGCGATCACTTGAATTATAATTACAATTAAGCCTAACAAGATTATTAATTATCTTATTAAGCGTGGTTGCAAGTACCAATTCCCTTTAAACACGCAATAAAGGTGATCAAGCAATAACAATATAAAATAATATGTATCAAGCAACATAATAAATAATCAACATCATTAATAATAATAATATTAATCATAATCATAATCATGTTAAAGCATAGCAAGATCCTAGGCATGATACTAACAAGATTAATAACAAACCCTAGCATGTCACTAAGCAATAAAAATCAAATCTTTAGCCCTAACATGATACTAACATGAATTAATATTAGGAAGAATATAGGAAGCATCGTACTTTTAATCATACTTAATATTAAAATTACCCTAGACATGATACTAGGAATCAAAATAACAATCTAAGCATGATGTCTATATCATAATATCAATTAAACTATTAAAGTACTTACTTGGATGCCTCGTACCTCTTTCTAATAACAAAATACACACGTTAGTAACTTCAAGGAAAATAATAATCAAAGCAATTAAATTAAATAATTGAAATAGAGATTTGGGACCAAACCCTCAGAAATTAAAACCTTTCACGTCTAGGGCGAAGGCAACTTCGAATATGGCTAGGTGTTTCTAGATCTAATGAATGCGGAATTTTGTATTCGAGAAAAGGCTAGTTTAGAAAAAGAGAGAGAGAGAGTATAATAAAAAAAATCTTGATGAGAGTTGGTTATTGAAAAAGGGGAGATATGACCTCTATTTATAGGAAAAAAAGAGGGTCGAAGAATTAAGAAAAGAATCCAAATTCGAATCGAAATAAAACTCATAGACAACAGTTTTTGCGGATTTTGTTTTTATTATATCTTTTGATCCAAGAATCGGAATAAGGCATATAATATGTCGTTGGAAAGATCTTGAAGTCTACTTTCTATTCCAATTATAATCAGATTAGAATATATTGTAGAATAAAAGATATGAATGAAATAGTGAGACGGTGTCAGTTTTGGATAGAGTTTGATATCTTATTCATATCTTTTCCGTTATACCTCGGAATTATTATTTTTATAATATATCATTGGAAAGATAATTTAAAGATCTATCCAACCATATATGAGGCACGAAAATAATATCTGACTGTCTTTGAACATGTTTAAATCCAAATAGAATTAGGACTTTAAAAAAGAAAAGTTTTATAAAAAAGGAAAGTTCTATAAAAAAGGAAAGTTTATATTTAAATCAAATTCCTTATTCTTATCTTTTCAAAAAAGGATAATTAAGATATTTTAGAAACTTATAGAAGATTCTAATCAATCCTAATTAGTTTAGGAATAGGATTAAACCTTTGAACCCTCCTCATGATCATTGGGTCGTAGGTAAAATCCGGTTTGGGCCCAGTTTAGTATTTTGGCCATAACTTCCTCATTATCCATCGGAATTGGGCTTATAATATATCGTTGGAAAGGTCTTTTCAAACCTCATCCAACTACACCATTATTGGACCCTTATCATGGACCAAACTAAACAGGAATGGACGTTTTCATAAAATAGTGTGGGTTTTCGAAAACAGAAAGAAAGAATTTTAACAAAAACTAACCGCAACACTAGACTTTTCACACATTCACCTCATTCGATTATGGTTCGACGTGAAAGGTATTCATCACTGGATTTGGTTTTGGGGAGACACAAATGGGTGTCTACAGTGAGGGGGAGTGATAGAGTATAAAACATATTCCTGGGCTTCAACCATTAGCTTAAGCTTTTGGTTGAGTTGGTCCACTACAACCGATTTAGGGTATTTAGCCCCAACATCGGCCATTTTCGGCCATCAGTGGTGGTGGTGTGGTGTGCGTCGGTGGTGTTCGTGTGGTGATGGATGTGGGGCAGCTGCTTGGTTGGTTTTCATTTTTATTTTTTTTTTAATTTTCTCTATTCTTCTCAACCAATTACATATTGACACGTGTGCAAAAAAAAATAATTCTCAAATGTTTACCTAATTTATCGGTTGCAAGTCATTTGGGTGCAATAAAAATTAATACCCCCTAAAGTTGGGAGTGATAGATACGGAGTAATAATCAAAAGGATTAATTTGGGCGGACGAGGCAAAGTTCAGATTAATGGGAGCAATTTTTCCAAAAATATAAGATATTACCTTTAAGATCTCGTAAAATAATTTAATAGATATCTTGTTTACTACTCTACGACACTCTTTATAAAGAGGGTTGTTTCTAGGGTTTAATGAGGCTAAGATGGAATAAGTCACAAAGACCCCATCTCCTCCCACTACCAAAAATTGTAGGTCCACAGTAATAAGTTGATAAGGCCATGTACTACAAACAATAATATCAAAACCTTAGATTTTTGGAGAGATAGGAATCATGAGATCTACGGGTGTAATCCAAAAATTATCAATGAAATAATTGTTCCCGTATATTTTTCTACCTCTTTAATTATATAATGCAGGTTTGAATTTTTATGGTTAACACCTTTAGCTGTGTATTTGACAAAATAACCTTTGTTGGGTAGTTTCTTGTGATTGACTTAGAACAATGACAAAGTTGCTTGATTTCCTTTTACTCTCCCGAATTTCCTCACAACCATTCATCCGTTTGACTACACTTCCATTTTCAATTTCCCAACACCGCTCAATCTGTTAGTCATTACGATACAAATAGAAAAATCACTATCCTATACGGTAGAATGACTAAAAATATTTTAAAAAATTGCACATGTTTCACCTTTTTTTCTTTTCATTTACACATTATTGTTTTGAAATAACATGTAGTTTTGTAAAGAATGCAATTGAGATTTGGTTTGGTGTCTTTTTCAGCAAATTTAAATCTAAAGGCCTGTTCTGATTTACTGAAATGAGCCGATTTGAACTCATTGGAACTGAACTGAAGTGAAATTAAGGTGAAGAGAATAGGCCCTAATTAAAGTGTTAATAAATTAGGCAAACTAAATCTAACATGATCCAATGTATTTTTCTTTTTGATTTTTCAATTTTGCTATGACGGCGGTGTTAACTATATCAAAGTGATGAAATTGCCCAATTTTTTTTTTAATTTTTTTTTACAACAACTTAAACCTAACTATTACAAACTACAAAAGATCAACAAAGACCTTAATGAGCTAAAATAGCTCTTACAAACCAACATAAACAAAAGAAAAAACAATTAAAAATATCTTGTTTGAATCAGTTACTTGAAACCATAACTACTTTTCTTGGATCGTACTTATTTATATTCGTGACAAGAACTAGCACATCAGTTGAGTTTAGGGTGGAGTAACTATTGCCGTTGACAACCAAACCACTTAAAGGAAAAATATTTGGTAAAAAGAGTGTTAAGGTCACACCGAGTGAGTAGAGGTCACAACTTCTGATTCGGTACCATAAATAGGTACTCTGTGTCCCTTCTCAAGAAGAGGGACAACAAATGACATGCTATGAACCCCCACCCTTTGCATTTGGGGAGCCACATTCTGATAACTTGTTATTTGGTATGATTTTAGGGTGCTTTTGAACCTTTCTTTCATTATTATTCGGCATTAAAGTTCAAAAATTATCCTATTTTCATGCAATTTGTGTACCAACCATGCTTCACATGTTGTTTGTGCTTTTAATGTAATGTAGAGCATTTTAGCACCTTTTGGCACCCATGAAGTCTATGGATTGATTGAGGATGAAAGGACAAGGAAAGAGGCAAGCACGAGTTGATGGAGCTATGAAAGAAGCATGAGAGAATGTCTTGGAGATAAATAAGAGCATTTGGAAGAGTTTAGGAAGGACTTTTACGAAACGTTCAACTTCAACAGACCATAACTTTTATTATACTCGACATTTTGAGGTGATTTAAATTGGAGATTAAAGTTCATCTCAATAGCTTTTGAATGAGTGGTCACATGCCTTTTTTTAATGAATAATGAAGAACTTATGACTGTTTGTAGATTCTTCTGAAGTGCTAATGTGTTAGTCGTGGACGCGCCTGTCTTGAGAAGAGGCCGCTCTTCTTGGCGTGGACGTGACCTTCATCGGAGAGGTCGTGCCTATATAGTGCTTGTAGGGAATATTTCAATCATCCCACACTTGAGCCCCACTGTGATCAGACCCTTAAGTATGGTGGCATCCAAAGGGAAGGAAACTAGAGCAAAAGAGTCACCAACAAGTTTTAAGAACTCGTAAACCGTTCACAGGGTGAAGGTTACAGCCCTTCTCGATCCATGAGATCGCCACCTCCATAGTGGTTTGGAACCATGACTAGATATTCGGGGATAAAGGTATAAATCCAACCTAAAAGAGATTAAACCTGCCCTAAAAATAGGTCTCTTCTTTATTCTTCTCATATTCATGTGCGCTTTCTGACTAACATACAATCAATATATTAATCCTAAACCTGTTTAATCTATATTAGTTGAATAATAATGCACAAACAAATCAATTATTGGCGATCACTTGAATTAAAATCACATTATCCTAAAAAAATTATTAATTATCTTATTAAGCGTGATTTCAAGTACAATTCCCTTTAAACCTGGAAGAGATGGCGTGATCAATTGATAATAATATATCAAGCAACATAATATTAATTTTAGACACAACAATCATCATATCATCACAATAATATTCTCAATCTCATCAAAGCATAATAATAATAGCAAGATCCTAGGCATGATACTAACAATATTAATAACAATTCCTATCATGTCACTAAACATTAAAGATCAAAGCTTTAGCCCTAACATGATACTAACATGATAGAAGAAATAGGAATCAACCTAAATATAATACTAGAAACATACATGATATTAGAAATGTAGTTATTACCCTATAAATGATATTAGGAATCATAAAGACATCCTAACATGATACTAAGATTTAAAATAATCTTAGCATGATTCCTAAAGAAATGTGACAATGAAATTACTTACTTTGTTGTCTCGTATCTCTTTCTATCAAAACAATACACACGTTAGTAACTTAGAGGAAAATATCAAATCAAATAATTAATTTAAATAATTAAAATAGGGATTTAGGACCAAACCCTAAGATTTTATCAACCTTTCACGTCTAGGGAGAAGGCAACTTTGAGTTTGGCTAGGTGTTTAGAACTTGTGAATACGGTATTGTGTTTGTAAAAAGGCTAGGCTAAAAAGAGGGAGAAAGAACAAGCTATTGCTTAAGAGAGAAGTGAATAGAATTAGATGATTGTGAATGAATGAAAACAGGGAAATACGACCCTTTTCATAATAAAAAAAGATCCCGAAACGATTAGAAAAAGATCGAATCCAATTCAGAGTAAAATTTGTTCCCATCGCGGCGCGATGGTTCCATCGTGGCACGACAACACCATCGCGACGCAATGACTTTGTCGTTTCGTGATGGTTCACACGTTAACCCAAAGCCGTACAGATTCCTTAATCTAATTACATTCGAGTAATTAACGTTCGTACTTATCTTTTAAAATCAGATTTAATTCTTGTAAAAACACTTGTTTTATTCCAAATAAAATTATTTATTTTCTAAAAGATATAATTACCAATCCTAATCCCACTAGAATTCAAAATAACCTTCTAGATTATTCTAGAAAATTAAAATCAATCCTAATGACTTTATAAATATTAATTAATGGGCCCTCCACTTGATCATTGAGCCATATAAAACCATTTTAAGCCCAATTTAGTATTTTGGCCATAACTTCCTCATAATTCATCGGAATTTGGCTTATAATGTATCGTTAGAAAACTCTTTTCGAGCGCAATCCAACTAAACTATTATTGGACCCTCATCATGGGTCAAACTAAATTGGATTGAAAATTTTCATAAATAGAGTACGAGAAGAAATATTTTCTAAAATAGAAAGAAGTATTTTTAAAAACGACCGCATCATAAGACTTTTCACATTTCACTTTGTTCGATAATCAAATGACGTGAAAGATATTCATCACTGGGTTTGATTTTTTGGGGAGACACAATAAGGTGTCTACATAAGCCCCCACTTTGACTGAGTTTGGAGAAACGTAAGCTTTGAAAACAAAGTCAAAGTAGCGATAGGGACAGAGAATGATTTAGAGCGTTTTGTGATCCTAAATCATTCTTGTTACGACGATACCTGCAAACTAGCGTAAGTAAACAGAAAAAGAGTTAAGAAATGCGTTTTTTGGACCGTCGGGTACACGTCTCTAGGGTAACTGATTTTTGTTGCTGTATTTTGTTGTGATGACCTCCACAGTGCCTCGGGAACATCATTGAAGACCGTTGCTTGTAGCTATCTTCAGGGTTGTGGCAATACCTCACCACGGCTATACCTCACCGCTATAGACAATCTCTTCTATACCTTGGGACATCATCAAAGACCGCTGCTTGTAGCCATCTTCAGTTTTGTTGTTACAATCTTCCTAGGAAGATTATTGAAATCTGCTACATCACGAGCTTTTTTCTTGAATCAAGGTGACAACCTTCACAATCGTAGCGAATGTCATCGAAGACCGCTTCATCAAGAATCGTTCTTCTCAAATCTGGGTGAAAACTTCCACAATCATAGCGAACGTCGTCGAAAATCGTCCATCTCGTGCTATCCTCTCAAATCAAGTGATAACCCCCACAATCTTAGCAAAAGCCGTCGAAGATCGCCCATCTCGTGCCATCTTCTCTAATCAAGTGAAAACCCCCACAATCTTAGCGAAAGCCGTCGAATTGAAGACCGCCCATCTTGTGCTATCTTCTTGAATCAAGTGTCAACCCCCACAATCTTAGAAAAAGCTGTCGAAGACCGCCCATCTCGTGCTATCTTCTCGAATCAAAGCGAGAGACCCTTTTAATTTTAGAGCCTCCTGCCGAAGACTTCTTTATCTTGAGTCTTCAAATTTTCTTGTTTTTTCTCCTAGAAGTAATTGACCTTTCCTTCCTTGGAAAATTCATTTTAAGAACCATATCTAAGACTCTTAAAGTCATCAAATTTATTTGTAGAAATTTTTCATCCTAGGAATTCTTTGTGATTATAATCAATCACTACTCAAATGTTCCAAATCTTGGTTAGTCAATTTTTTTAATTGATAATTTGATCGTCATCAGGCCGATCATCAATCAAATGTAATCGGGTCGATTACTAATCAAATATCTATCAATTTCTCAAATGCTTATCAAAAGTCTCAAATGGATTAGTAACAGCAAAACAATAATCTAAGTTGTGAGACCATCAAAGACTGACGCGGGCGGATCAAAGCCATCGCGCAGCAACAGGTTTATCCGCGCCGTGACAGGTCTGTTGTGATATGTCATAGTGTATTGCATTGTGTCATGGTGCATCGTGTTGCGTTGTGCTTGAATCCAAATCAGAGATTTTTTCTGCTCGTTCATTTGCACTTAATCAAATTGCCTCTTAGTGTACCTGTAGCTATATTTTGGGCTATAAGAATTTTCTCATGTTTATAATTATCTTAGGGTTAACCTAATGCTTAGCGTTATTCAACTCATTGTGTAAATTCGACTTAATGTGTTTTGACATATACGACTTCAACATGACTCAAAGTGCGAGACTCTACTCGACACGACATGACTTAATGTACATGAATCGTGTGTGCATTGTATTTTGATGTGCTTGACTCAAAATGAAAAAGAGCAAAAATTTTCCGTCATTTTGTGAAGGGTACTGACTTTCTCTCAAAAAAGAAAGACGCAAAAAGGAAGAAGTGAAGTGTATTTGATGGTGCATGTTGAATGAGTTTAGTAAAATGTATGCATTAACGAATGTTGTATCTCATGGTTCAAGGATTATAACATCCTAAACTATCCTAGTTGATGACTTGATGATGAAAGTATTTGGATAACTAGGAACGGAGGCTAAGCTCTTCATACTTTGTAATGCAATAAGTGATCTTGATATGACAATGTATGCTACAACATTGTGTTAAGATTTTATGACAAAGGGTTCCTAAATGAAGGTTTATTTGGTCATGTATCTGTGATGTGTGTGAAAGTGATACTAAAGTTAGGCCGTAAGGGATAAGTGCGTGAAAAAGATATTTTGTGAAGAGTCAAATAATGGTGACTCTTAGGCTAGGTAAGGTAATGACCGATGTAGGGATCAAGCCCCCAAGTCTAGCTCTAAGTAGATAGGGATGAATATTGGAGATCCCTTGATATGATCATGTATGAACGTGTATGTGAATGAATGCATTTTTATTATGGCCGCACCCCAATGTGAGGTTACCTACGTATCCGTTAGGAATCAAGCCGAACGTAGCTCTAGCCAAACCTTGCACAAGTGTGTGTATACCTCAAAAAGGTTTTTTAAGGGTTATCACGTGGTTAGGATAAAGGTTGAAGAAGTTGTAGATAAAGGATCAAGACCCTAAATAAGACACCAAGGTGTGCAACCTTGGTTTTCAATCTTTGTATTTGTATGCTTGAGATTTCCTCATGAACTCTCTTTTGTTTATATATTTTTTTTTCTTTCTTTTTTCTTTTTCTTTCTTTTTTTCAACTTCAAATCCTTTTTTATAAGCATGGGCAATCTCGATCACGCGGTCTAATACTCACTTGGCATTCATGTTTCTCAGGCATGGTACCGAGCACTCGATAAGAGACGCAATATGAGACGTGTTCATATAAAAAACATTGGAACACTTGCCTTTTTGCACACTTTTATTGTGTGTTTTTTTTTTTTTTTTTTTTTTTTTTTTTTTTGTGAAATCACTCAGGCTTTTTGGCTTTATAAGTTGCATACCATCCCGTCCCAAGGTTAAGTAGATATAGGTTGAAAGAAGAAAGGTCTATCGTTAGACGAGGCTCAAAGTGGTTTGTTAAGAAAGGATGTATTTTTGAAGGGTGAAAGGTCATATGATATGGCTACAAGGGTTGCCTCAAATCATTAGTATACCTTGTGCTTAGTCCAGCTTTTTTTTTAATTTTTTTTAATGCAATGATCATATGCAAGGAAAGAAATGCTCATTTTATTAAGAGGGAAAAAGAAAAAATCTACAACATCAATTTAAGGAAAACAAAAAGTGCCTATGCTAGACTTATTAGGGAAAGGAGGAATAAAAAAGAAAAAGAGGTCATGACATCTTGTCGTTGAAGCCTCCTTGTGTCTTGTGCTTTATAATCACTTGGTCTTCTTAGCAGTTGGAGGTATGGGAAGCTTGCTATTATCAATCAAATATTGGATGGCCTCTTTTAGCTTCCAACTGCTCTCAGTAGTATTACCCCTACCTTGATGGTACTTGTAGTGTGTGTTTGGGTTCCAATTAGGCAACCTCTTTTCAGGTGCGGGATCTTAAATAAGTCCAATGGGAGTAATGAGTCTCTTAGCATGGAGTCGATCGAAAGCAGTATCATAGCTCATCCCAATAGGGGTGAACTCTTTCCTTAGTTGCTTTTTGGGTCCTTGATTATCCATGACTAAAACTTCATTGAGGTCAAAGGTACTAACATTGTTACTAGAGTAGGTGTTTTTGGAAGAAGAAGAATTGTCGTTCTTATTTCCTTTCCAGCCACTGTTGTCACTATTGTTAGTAGCTTTTTATTTTGCAAGGTCGTCCTCGATTTCAATACCTATTTCATAGACATCCTTGAAAGTATTCAAGTTGTGTTAGTATTTCAAATGCTTTGAATACGTCTCTTGGAGGTTCTTGATGAACATCCTTACGAATTCTTTTTTAGTAGGTGATTAGGGGATTTTTATCCACCAATCACCGTCTGACAAGTGGACCAACCAGGTTCCGCCACGTGTCCTTCACGAAGGCCAACAGGAGCTTGCCACGTGTCAGTCACAGATACGTCCTCCACGGACCACTTAAGACACGCCACGTGTCCACCCATGCCAAGTGGGACAACCGGCCATCAAGGCCCAATTCAGTCTAGAGGCCCGATCAGCCCTAGGTTTACCTTAAACCTAGAGAGTTGCACGCTTCCCAAGGCTATAAATACTCGATTAATCCTCATTAATCACAGAACCGAATAATTAAGAGATCAAGCAGAGAAGAACAGACTTATTAACAACCGGCTAATCTCGCTAACAACGCAGATTACCAACACTAAGCACTCTCACCTAGAGAGATCTGATTACTTTAATTTCTGTATTGATTACTCCTTAATCAGGTACTAACTTGACCGTTGGAGGCGGAGCTCTCAGGAGTCTCCGTTATTTTGCAGGTACAGGCGTCCGGTTCCAGTCTCGGAATTGTAACTCTCCCGCAGGACATCAGAAAACCCCGAAACATTTGGCGCCGTCTGTGGGGAGAGTACTTCAGAGATGGCATCCAAGTCTGTACCGATTCCAGAAGAGAGGCGTCCCCTAGACGACCCTCAAGTTCAGTCGGACCATGATACCGAAAGTGAATTTGAAGTTGAAACTCATACAGCTCCAGACGGGACCCTAAGGGCCCGACGTACCCGTCATACTGAAATGAGGGAACGGGAGTATCTTCAAACAGGAAGCGAGCCAGCAGGCGCACCGCTTGCTCGGCAACAGCCGACTGATGGGTCTGCTCCCATCACAAGGAACGAACTCATGACCTTCATGAGGGATTTCAAGGGAGAGATCCAAGAGTTGATCAACAAAAAACCGCCTGCTTCAGCCAAAGAGCAGTCGGCCAAGAAACCTTCCACTTCACTGAAGAGGAAGCCAGTTCAAGGGCGAGAGGCGACTCCCCATCCTAAATTCAAGAAGCGGGAGCCGTCTGCTCTTGATTTCACAAAACTCCGTTATCCTACGGGAAATAGGAAACCGGTTCGTCATATTCAGGCGGACGGGTCAAAGCAAACGTTCACAGATGCTCGGCACCTGCTAGAGCAGAAGAAGAGTGACCGATTATCAGAGTCGGCTTCTACTTCAAATTTTCAGGACAGTTTGCGAAATGCCTCGATGAGGCCAACTCAGTCGTACCATGAGAGTCAGTCAGGCGGCACCTCCCGTCAGTCCGACTTTCATAGTGCCCAGGCGGTACCAAACTTACCATTTGTGCCGCAACAACAGTATTTTATGCAGCCACCTCCATTTGGTGGACCTGCAGCAAAAAACGTCCAACCTATGGACTGGCAGCTACGGCTGCTTAGACTTGGTGAACAGCCGACGGCCTTCTCCAAGGAAATTACTGAAGCCGCTCAGCCGGCCAAAGTAAAAAATATTCTAGTAGGCGCCTATGACGGCACTACTAACCCAGAAGACCATCTGATGGCATTCACCAACCTGATGTACCTTCAAGGGTTGGATGATCCCACTTGGTGCAAGTGTTTCCCAGCGACCCTCAAGGGAATTGCACAGCAATGGTTCGGCAACCTGCCGACTGGTTGTGTAAACAGCTTCAGGACGCTTGCTTACTTATTTACCTCCAACTTCGCTATGAACATCCCTGCGAAGAAAACAACCCTTGATTTGGGAACAATTCAGCAGGGTGAAAAGGAGGGGCTTCGTTCCTACATCAGGCGGTTCAACCTGATGAGAATACAGATTCAAGGGTTACCGGATGAGGTAGCTTATACTGACTTTTTTAGAGGTCTCAAAGATGGGTCTACCTTCAAATTTGATTTAGTTCGAAAAAGGGTGGCGACTCTTCAAGAGGCCTTGATTGAAGCAGAAGCCTATATACAGGCGACTGATCTGTGTACGATAAAACAGTCGGACGGGAAGAGGTTCGACAACAGAGAGGGACGACAGAAACAGTCGTCCAACAAAGATGAAAAAAGAAAAGAGGTCTGGGCGGCTGATTCCTCTAAACAGCCGGCCCAGAAAAAGAAAAAAGAATTCAAACCATACTCCCCAAAGTATGTGTTTAACAAGGATAACCAGGTTATCCTAAAAGAAATAAAGGGACGGCTCTCAATTGAGAAGCCGCTCCCCATGAAGGGTTCTGCGAGCAACCGGAACCAAGACAAAATCTGTGCTTATCATGATGACATTGGTCATCACACCAATGACTGCATCAGTCTCATGCGGTACCTGGACCGCTTGGCTGATCAAGGTGATCTTGACACTTATGTCAAGAAATCTACGGGGAATACTTCCTCAAAAAAGCAGTCGGTCAAAAGGAATCAACAGGCCGACAGTTCCGATACAGATGATGCAGTCGTCTACACCATTGCAGGCGGCTTCTCAGGAGGCGGCCCCACTATTAGGGGCAACAAAGATAATATAAGGCGGTTAGATGTAAATTCCGTTCACCAAGAACGACCGTCTAAATATACATTTCCTGAGATTATCATCACTGAAGAGGATCTAGGAGGAATAAGGGGGCCGCATGACGACCCTCTCGTTATTGAATGTAAAGTGGCCAACCAGAGAGTTGGTCGAATCCTCATAGATACCGGGAGCTCTTCAGATCTCATCAGCAGCAAATGTCTGTCAAAACTGAAATATCAGACGGACTGCATACATCCGGCCTCCCACCCTTTAATAGGTTTTGGAGGAGGAGTCGTCCACCCACTGGGACGAGTAGATCTACCCATCCGCCTGGGAGAAAAAGGGGAAGGACGACACATGGTAGTCCGGTTCCTAGTGGTAGAAGAACTCTCGGCCTACAACATGATTCTGGGTCGACCAACCCTGAATAATTCCAAGGCTGTTATAATCCCGTCACTTATGCTGCTTAAGTTTGAAAGGGACAATGGAACAGTCGGCTCCCTAAGGGGAGATCAGAGGATGGCCCGAGAGTGCTATCTCTCGGATGTCAAGCCCACTGCTATGGCCACTGGGTCAAATGGAGAAAAAACAGACCTTGACAATGTCAAGGAAAGTGCGCCTGTTCAAGAAACAGGCGACAAAAAGAGAAAGGCACTCCAGACTGAGTCCGCAAGAAAAGCAAGAAAATAGCAATCATTGGCAGAGGACCGGCCGGATGAGTTCCGCCCTCAGCCGGCTGGTGAGCATGCGGACCTGATATTAGACGACTCCCATCCTGACCGAACAGTCAAAGTAGGGACGACTGCTCTGAGAAACCTTGGGGACGACTTTCACAACCTGTTGAAAGAATACAAGGACATCTTTGCATTTGAAGTCCATGAAATGCCAGGCATTAGTCCTGATCTGGCAGTACACAAACTCGCTGTGGATCCGAAAAAGAAGCCGGTACGACAAAAGAAACGGAACCATGGTGAAGAAAGAGGTCAGGCGGCAGCCGCCGAGGTCAAAAAATTACTTGATGCAGGGTTCATTCGGCAATGTTACTTCCCAGATTGGGTTGCAAATGTGGTACTTGTTAAAAAGCCGAATGGCACCTGGCGAATGTGTGTAGACTACACAGACTTGAACAAGGCGTGCCCCAAAGACAGTTACCCTCTGCCTAAAATTGATAACCTGGTCGACTCAACAGCCGGCCATGCCCTGATGAGTTTTATGGACGCCTATTCTGGTTTTCATCAAATTCCTTTATGGAAGAAAGATCAGGAGAAGACGGCCTTCGTCACTGATCAGGGATTATACTGTTACACGGTCATGCCGTTTGGTCTTAAGAATGCCCCGGCAACCTTCCAACGAATGATAAACACAGTGTTCTTTGATCAGATTGGGAGAAACGTCGAGGCATACATTGATGATATGATTGTCAAGACTAAACTTCAGAAAGATCATCTGACGGACCTCCGAGAAACTTTCGCCACACTCAGGCGGCACCATGTCATGCTCAATCCCAAGAAATGTGTATTTGGAGTTGAGTCTGGGAAATTTCTCGGATTCCTTATCAACCAGAGAGGAATAGAGGCGAACCCTGAGAAGGTACAGGCGGTCATTGACATGCAGTCGCCTCGTACCGTCCGAGAGGTTCAGAAGTTAACAGGTTGTCTGGCGGCTTTGGGAAGATTCCTAAGTCGATCAGGCGACAAATGCCTATACTTTTTCCAGGCGATTAAGAAAAAGGCAAGGTTTGAATGGGGGCCGGATGCTGAGGCCGCCTTCCAGAAATTAAAAGTTCACTTGCATTCCTTGCCGAGGCTGGTCAGCCCTTTGCCCAAAGAAAATCTCTACATGTACCTGGCCGTCTCTGATCATGCGTTAAGCGCGGTACTCCTTGCTGAAAGGGACGGCTGTCAACTCCCGGTCTACTTTGTCAGTCACGTACTAAAAAATGCTGAGTTGAGGTATCCCCTAGTGGAGAAATTTGGTCTTGCACTCTTCATGGCTGTTAAAAAATTGAAGCCCTACTTTCTGGCACATGCAGTCGTCGTGTATACCGACCAACCGATCAAGCGGCCCCTTACCACCATGGAGTCCTCCGGACGAATGATCAAATGGGCCATAGAAATGCAGAGTCTCGAAGTTACTTTCGAACCTAGAAAAGCAGTAAAGGGGCAAGCCTTTGCTGACTTTATTGTAGAGATGACCCGTCCTCCTGACTCCCAAGTTCTAGACCAAGTCTGGAAGGTATATGTGGACGGAAGCTCTACTTCAAACGGTTGTGGAGCAGGCGTCGTATGTCAATCTCCAGAGGGCGACAGGTTCGAGTATGCTCTGCGCTTCAGTTTCCAGGCTTCAAACAATGAGGCAGAATATGAAGCTTTACTAGCCGGGATCCGCATGTGTAAGGCGGCAGGGGCAATGAAAATAGACGCCTGTTCTGATTCACAACTGATAGTGAGTCAGTACAATGGCGAATACGAAGCGACACATCCGGCCATGATCAAGTATTTACAGGCGGTCCGACAAGCAGTCGGCTCCCTTGAGGATTTCCATCTGATCCAAGTGCCGAGATCAGAAAACAACCAGGCAGATGCACTTTCGAAATTAGCATCATCCGCCTCCTCCGATACTCCTCGAACTGTGTTTTGGGAAGTAATGGAGAAGAGAAGCATCGAGGAAAACCCTATTGGAATTCTAGACAGAACCTCAACCTGGATGGATTCAATCAGGGCCTATCTGACAAACGGTACACTGCCGAATGATCCTCAACAGGCGGCAGCACTGAAAAAACGAGCCTCCTGTTTTGAAATGATACAGGGAGAACTTCACAAGAGGGGGCACCTTCAACCCTTCTTAAAGTGTGTTACTCCTGAAAAGGGACGAGAGATACTAGATGATCTTCACTCTGGTTTCTGCGCTTCCCATATAGGTGGTAGGATGCTTGCTCAAAGGGCAAGGCGGCAGGGCTACTTTTGGCCTACTTTGGAAGCAGATGCAATGGAGATGGTGAAAAAATGTGACAAGTGCCAAAGGTTTGGCAAATTAATTCACCGTCCGGCTACTGACCTCACTACCATTCACAGCCCACTACCGTTTGCTAAGTGGGGCATGGACATTCTGGGTCCATATACGCCTGCTACAGGCGGCAGAAGGTATATACTTGTTGCCGTTGACTACTTCACTAAATGGGTAGAGGCGGAGGCTGTAAAGGGAATCAAGACGAAAGATGTAATTTCATTCATTTGGAAAAACGTCATCACTCGGTTCGGGGTTCCCATGTCTATGGTTTTTGATAATGGTCCCCAATTTGAGACGCCTGTTCTCAAAAGCTGGTTGGGAGACCAAGGAATTGCACATTACTTTGCATCAGTCGACCGTCCACAAGCAAACGGCCAGGTAGAAGCCTTTAATAAAATCATCTCAGACGGTCTCAAGAAAAAGATTGAACGAGCAGGCGGCCTATGGGCAGATGAACTACCACATGTTCTTTGGGCCATTAGGACGACTGAAAAAGGGGCGACTGGAGAAACTCCCTTCCTCCTAACTTATGGTGCAGAAGCTGTTCTTCCAATAGAACACTACGAGCCGACTCTTCGAGTGATGCTATATGACGAAGAGGCAAACTGGGAAGCTATGCGCCTGGCATTAGACTCACTTCCTGAAAAGAGGGGCAATGCTGTTTTGCGCCATGAGATCTATCGCCTAAGAATGACTAGATCATACAACAAGAAAGTACACAGGCGTCCACTCAAAGTAGGGGACTTTGTACTTAGAAAAATGGAAGCAGTTGGTAGGGCCAATGAGTCTGGAAAACTAACTCCCAACTGGGAAGGACCCTACCGAATCTATGCGGAAGTCAAGGACGGTACCTACCGTCTGGAAACACCAGACGGACAACCGTTGCCTCGAACCTGGAATGTAGATAACCTTAAAAAATATTTCTTCTGAATGATGTAAAGTAAAGAGCTACTTAATAAAGTTTGCACTTACTATTCAATATTGTATTACGAGGGGCATGCCGTCTGTACCATTACAGTCGGCTACTCTCCATTGAGTTTCACTCTATCTTTAGAGGGGCATGCCGTCTGTTCCTTTACAGTCGGCTACTCTCCATCGAGCATTTTACTCACAATACTTAGCTAAAAAGATTAGGGCCTGGCCGATCCTGTACCTAACAGGCGGCTACCCTTCTCTTACTTAGCACCTACGTTCACCAAGAACTTACCAAGGCCACCGGCCGAATGATCAGACCAGGCGCCAAGCCACCTGATCAAAACTACAAAACTAATTCGACCTGTCCCAACATCATAGCAGGCGTCCGACGGCATCCCTCCGGATGAAATTCGTCGCAGAGAGCAGCTCCCTTTTGGGTGGAACATTGTTCTATAAACTAATTACACGACACCTATACGACTGTCCCCAAGGGCAACCACGTAGCCGTTTTTGAGACAAGGATAACTCTATCACTAACCAAACCAGTGGTAGCAGTTGACATCTGAGTCAGATAACCGCCTGTATTACTTGGGATAAATGCAGGGGGTACCTATTGAGTTAATAGCCAACAAACATTGGCGAATCAAGGGGTCTAGCCGGCCTACGCCGCCTGGTACCTCTACTTCTCAAACAAAAGTGACGGCGACTGAGTAACTCCAAAGTTAACTCATAGTCACTCCTTCAAATTTGGTATGGAATCCAAAAAGTTTGAGTCGTCCGCCTGTTCTAAACAAACAGGGGCACTCGAACACTTATTCCTACTGGATAGTTTATTGAGTTAATAGCTTACATTGGCGAATCAAGGGGTCAAGCCGGCCTACGCCGCCTGATACCTCTACTACTTAATCAAGATTGTGACAAAGACTAAGTAACTCCTATGTTAACTTAATAGTCACTCAAACTTAGTATGGAGCCTAAAAGGTATGAGTCGTCCACTTGTTTTTAATAAACAAAGGCTCTCAACCAATACTCTTGCTAGGTTAACAAATAACGAGTTAAAAGCCAACATTGGCAATAAAGGGAAACAACCGGTACCCGCCGCTTGTTTTCCTACTTAAATTCCTTGGCTACTAGGTAATTCTAGTTGCTTGGTCAAATTGAATAGAGTTCGAATACCGATTGATTAAATGGCCGACTGATCATCTATCCTGGAAACAGACAACCAGTCGTCCAGGGGCATAGGCGGCATACTTACTATTTGTACCTGTCTTAACGTTCGGCCATACGCAACAGTCGGTCAAGTGAGCAAATTTCAAATACTTAGACAAATTTGAACAAAAACAAAATATTTGATTAAAATGAGCCGGCCATAAAAGACCAGCAATATTCAAAACCCCGGCCCCCTGGCCGGGTAATTACAAAGCAAACGGCACGCAGGCCGTGAAAAGAAAAAAATACTTAAAGCTTAAGAAGGGGGCAGTTCAGTATCAGCAGCTGCCGCCTGGTCAGCACTCTTCTTGCTGGACTCGGCCTTAGCTGCACCATCTTTTGATGCCTTACCCCCAAGTGGCACAAGCGCCACAACCGGCTCTTCCTCCTCCAACGCAACGTCCAACGCCTCTTCTTCAGCAGCCGCCAGGATCTGTTGATTATATATTTCCGAACACTGGCGGTACGTTTTTTCCCATGAGGCAAAGTCGGCACTGGGGAACAGTCGTTCCCAGGTCATGCGTTGGATTTGGGCGGAGTCTTCCACCATCTCCCGGACGAGCTCTTGTTTCTCTTGCTCGGCCTTGTCCGAGAGCTCTTGGGTGAGACTCTTCTCCTGGTTCACCAGGCGTTCTTTTACGTTAGCCAAAGATTTCTCCATGGCTTCGTAAGAGTGCATTTTTTGGCGAAGGGGTTTCAGCTCGGCTTTAAGGTTGGTGACGGTCCCCTCCAGCTCGTCAACCTTCTTTTGGGCCGCCTCTAGCTGAGCCCGAACAGCGGCGGTCGCCTGCGCCTGATAATAAAGAAGATCAAGGGTCAGTACTTCATTTTGGGCAATTTGAAACATTGCCTTATCACAGCTGGAGGCAGCCATAGCCTTTGCGGCCTTTACCTCTTTGTTTTTCCGATCAATCGGCTTGCGAAGGCTGTTGACTCGGAGCAGGGCCTAAGTACAAAGAAAAACAGGCGTCAGTTTCCAATCAAAAGAGTTAACAGGCGTCCTGGAACTCAAAAGCTCAAAAAAGGTGCTAAGTATACCTCAGCTAGGATCCCTGAAATTCCATCGAGGTCAAGGGTGCCGGCACCCTTGACCGCCTCCCTGTCAGATGGAGGAACTACTTTAACCATTGACTTGGCTACCTCAACCAAGTCAAGTCCCTGGGGGCCGGCTGCATTAAGCGAAAGGAAAAAACAAGTTAGATCAAATCAAGAAGGAAGCAAGGGTGAGTTTTTACAAGCAAAGTGTCCATACATCTAGGCGGCCCCGCCTGGGTTTTTGAAGAAGTGGCCGGCTGCTTCTCAGCCGCCACTGTTTTCCTGGAAGACCCAGGAGAGCTTGCAACAGTCGTCCTCTGGGCTTTGGGGTCCGGCTGTTGCGAGGAAGAAGCCCTTGGAGTGCCAGACTGAAAACAAAAAGAGTTAGTATATGCATATTACAACTAAAAGGAGAAGAGTTTTCAAAGCTTACCAAGGGTGCCTCCTTGCTGGGGGAGTCGGCGTACGACTGCTTCATTAGCGAGACCCGCAGCATGGCCGCCGCAGTCTTAGATGCTGTTATTTTACTCATGGCGTCGGCTGAAAGAAATAAACAGCAAAGTTAGTAAAAATCCCAAGTAAACAAGGCGTGAAAAAACAGAGTATTCGTCAGGCCGGCTACCTCTAGAGCACCGACTGCCGAGGCCACAGGCGGCCAAGAAGTACTCGTCATAGAGCCACTTGAAGCTCGGGACGCAATTTAGGGGTACTTGCTCTCGTACCCCTGAAGTAGAGTTCACCCTAGTCTCTACTTTGAAGAGTCCTTTGTCTAGGATCTCTTTTTTAGCTTTTGGGGGAACAGGCGGCATGCTGCGGCCGCCTGCGAGAAGAGGCGGATCCCTGTTCCACTTGTTAAAACGTTTGTTCAGCTCCGTGTCTGAACTCTCGATAATAAGGAAGGTGTTCCGCCAATCCTTCCATTTGTTTGCCTTACCTCTCGTCATGAGGTAACCCCTATGGCTTGTTAATTGATACCAGCCGGTACCTCCCGACTTAGGGGTCCGGCTGAGATAGTTCATGTGGGCGAAAGCCTCAAAACTTGGCTCCACCCCGTTCAATTCGCACCCGGCCACATAGCCGAGTACGTTTACCCAAGAGTTGGGGGCTAACTGCCATAACCCCAGATCATACCCATCTAAAATCCGCTGAACAGCCGGATGTAATGGGAAGCGCAGTCCAGCTTTGATGGACGCCACATAGCAGCCAAAGCAGCCGTCACCATAGCTGGTACCAGCCGGCCAGACGACAGTATCCTCTGGATCCGGCACAAACAGTAAATACTCCGGGCCCATTTTGTGGTTAGCAATAAAGCTCGCCACGTTGTCTCGCATTGTTGCGATCCGGCCCCGGGGTACCCTGCAGTAGTAGGGGGCGTTTTCCTCTCTGTAAGAGGCAGACGGCTCTGCCCAATTATCCCCCTTCTCCACTGCATGAGAACTTCTCGCCTCTTGTAGGCGGCTATGTTTTTCTTCTGAGCCAGAAGAACTATGGTCAGAAGAGCTGGATTCGGACTCGTCCCCTGACGAGTCCGAAGAGGACGACTCCTCCCCTCTCCTAGAGGGGCCCGCCTCCTCTCCCTTAGAAGGAGCAGAAGGAAAATTAGACATGTCCACGGTTAGATGAGAAGGGAACACCTTGGTCCCTCTCTCAGAACTGTCAGCTTGACAGTCGCCTCGTTCTACATCTGGCGCCTGGTCAGATGTTTCGCTAAGGAGCACCCTTTGGGAGGAGCCGTCTGAGTTTGATATCATAGCAGTCTTTTTTGTTCTGGCCATCACGTTCTGCATAGACACAGATTCAGTCGGACTTTGTATAAAGGGCAAAGATGGGTCCAGAAAAGGGCAGGCGGCACTCCTAGTCCTAGATTCAGCCGTCCCCGGTGACCGGCTGATCACTAACTTAGGGCGTGTCGTGTGCTTCCATGGTGCCATTTCAAAAAATAAAAAGAAAATTAAGAGTAAGAGAACTGAGTTACCTGAACGGGTGACGGTTGATGAAGTCCTGGAAGTTCGGGTCAGTCGGCTTGTCAGAACAGGCGGTAGGCAGAAAAAGTTCGAAAATGTCAGAGCAAGTTCAGGGGTCCGAATGTTCTCGCAAAAGTTCTCAAATGTGAAAATGACCGAAGTCAGCACTTCCTTTTATAGGCAAAATGAGAAGGCGAAGGGTCGCTTCCAAATTCAAATTTGGGCGGGAAAGTCTCTCGGCCGTCTGCAAGGTGACACCTGTAACGGGCCGTCGCCTGTCGCCGTGCGACACCTGTCACAGGCGACACGTGACCAGTCGCGTGCCACCTGTGAGGGGCAAATGATTAGGGGATTTTTATCCACCAATCACCGTCTGACAAGTGGACCAACCAGGTTCCGCCACGTGTCCTTCACGAAGGCCAACAGGAGCTTGCCACGTGTCAGTCACAGATACGTCCTCCACGGACCACTTAAGACACGCCACGTGTCCACCCATGCCAAGTGGGACAACCGGCCATCAAGGCCCAATTCAGTCTAGAGGCCCGATCAGCCCTAGGTTTACCTTAAACCTAGAGAGTTGCACGCTTCCCAAGGCTATAAATACTCGATTAATCCTCATTAATCACAGAACCGAATAATTAAGAGATCAAGCAGAGAAGAACAGACTTATTAACAACCGGCTAATCTCGCTAACAACGCAGATTACCAACACTAAGCACTCTCACCTAGAGAGATCTGATTACTTTAATTTCTGTATTGATTACTCCTTAATCAGGTACTAACTTGACCGTTGGAGGCGGAGCTCTCAGGAGTCTCCGTTATTTTGCAGGTACAGGCGTCCGGTTCCAGTCTCGGAATTGTAACTCTCCCGCAGGACATCAGAAAACCCCGAAACAGTAGGGACTTCAACCATCTTAGTAAAAGTCTCCCTCCACTTCTTGAAGAAAGAAGTAAATCCTTCGTTCTCCTTTTGCTTCAACATTTCAAGTTCTCTATAGTCAGTTTCTACCTAAACATTGCCCTTGTATCTATCTATGAAAGCGTTTATTATGGCATCCCAAGAAGAGGTCTTCTCTTTTTCAAGGGAAAAGAGCCATTGTTGATAAACGGTTTCTAAAGATAATGCCAAAATTTGATAGGCGTGTCGCGTACCTAACAAAAATAAACCTAACTAGACCACTACTATGTAGATAGGCAAGCAAGGGTCGGATCCTAAGACTCTATGGTTCAACTAATTAAATAGACTCAAGTAAATACTAAGCAAGTAACCAAATTAAATAATTGAGAATTAATAACTAAATATCAAGAACGATGATTAAACTAAATAATACGATAATCAAATACTAAAGACATCCAAGATCAAGCATTACCACGAATACAATTAATGCAATAGTTGTTCTACCCCTAACATATAATTCAATTGATTAAAGAGGAAAAGTAATCCTTGAGTAATACCAATGGTCTCTCCCGAGTTATCAAAGACTTCCCTAATCACAATCAAACCTACTTCCGTGGAATCATGCAAATTAAAGACCTTGAGCACATTACTCTAACTTCCTAATCATCCATTCAACTATTCCCGTGATGAACTTCAAACCCTTAATTGATTTATTCAAACCCGTCAAAACCCAACTCCCGTTGCGATTAAAACAATGGATTAATAACAATACCAATTATCCCTAATCTAGTATTGGCATGAGGACAATCAATTAAGCATATCAATTGCAATCATCATTAGAGAATTTCAAGAATTAAATCAAGCATTAATCATATTCACGTTCCGCTAGATCTTGGAATAGGGAAACTACTCACACATATTAATGAAATCAAGAATAATAATCAATAAAGAAAATATAATTAACTATAACAAAATAGAGAATTGAGAGAAGAAATCAATACTTGGAATTAATTATGAAATCTTGAATTTTGAAAGCAAAACCCTAGAATATAATATGGAAGAACGTAATACCCCAAAAAGAAGTCTAAAATAATATCTGAAAAGTAAGTGATAATAGATTATCTAAAACCTATTTATATCCTAGCATAAAACTAGATATTTGTTTTTTTTATCTAAATAGGACTCTTAAACGCCACCAAAACAAGCTGCCACAGGTGGGTTGTAGCACGAAGAAAACAGCAACAACCAGGGTGTGGAGCAGGCTGCCTTCGCCTCTCCCTTGCTCCAATATAGACGCCCACAACCAGGTTGTGGCCAACAGATTGCACGCCACAACCGAGCTGTGGAGTAGGCTTCCAAAATGCTTCACTGATGCTCCATTGGTGCTAGAAACGCTCCATATAAAGAAATATCTCGCGATTAAAATAAATTCCACGCAAATCGAGCCCTATTCCTATAAAAACAAAAACAAACAAATCGAGAAGAGTAGTATCGAAATAGAAAGAATAATAGCTCAAAAAGATTAGGAGAATGAAGAAAACACAATAAAACATGACCAAATATCACATATAAATCGTGTATAATATCGTGTTATCAAATTCCCCCAAGCTAAACCTTTGCTCGTCCTCGAGTAAAGCAACGAATAAATATATCAATACTTCACCCTAAAAATAATCAAAATCAAGAATAACCAATTCAAGGTAAATCTAACAAATATGCTTCAAAATCATCCAAACTCAACCATCCAATCACTTGTCCTCCCTAACAATTGTCAAATAGAGCAAACCACAAGAGCATATAGAATTTAAGACTAGTTCTCACACACTCGACTCTCATTTATGTGGCAAGTAAAAGATGTACTCGGTCGCTCTCCATCCCAACCCCGTCATGTGAACAATGCCCTCCCAAACTCACAATATACGTGTGTTTAAAGAGAATAGCACTCAGCTTAAATAGTCGACTCGAAATATGTCAAATCACTCTTCGCATTGATAAGCATCTAATCTCACATTCACACAACTCTATGCACAAAGGTCGGAAGGTCTTTAAATCTTGTAATGTAAGGCTAGGGTAAAGGGTAAGAAAATATTTGGAAAAAGTGAGAGCAAAGCTATGCTTAAGGGAGCCATATCCTAATAAAATCGAAGGTCAAAAACAAGTAATGACCAAACATCTCAAACATACTCAACTCCACTAAAAATTCACCAAATATAACTCCAATCACAACAATAATATTTTTCAACTCTTACAATAAATCACTCATAAAAATATAATGATATAGAATTTGAGTGAATAAATAAACTTTGAACTCATTCTTTTTTTTCTTTTGAATTTTTTTCCTCGAGCAACCTTCAACTATTACACTTGAACATTGAAACAATATTTTTTCCTTTTACTCTTTTTTTTTTCTTTTATATCTCACATTGGAATTTTTCAACTTTAAAACACAAATTGTCAACATTTTTTCCAATCACAATAATCAAAGAACAAATTACTCATCTTTTATTCCCACATTGTGCAAATAATATGCACACCACAACTCCCTCACCTCACCAACTAATAGCTCCCCCAAACCAAGCTTGGGACTAGTAACCAATGGGGCTCAAATAGGCTTTTAATGTGGCTAAATAAACAATAAAAAATCAAGACAACAACATGGGTAGCAAGAATGGTAAAACTGTATCTAAATTTATCTGAAGGCTACCTAAGAGAATAACACTTTTGTCCTCCTTAATGTGCATAATAATGAGTCATAAAACACTACTTATAGTCACAAACCAATACTAAAATTCATTGACATACCAGGAACTAACACACATTCCTCACCAAATCAACTAGTCAAGCACTATATTCATAAGTAGTTGGACAAAATTGAAGCATGTTAAAGCATCGAAGCAATCAAATATCAAATCATGGCAACTTATCCACAATACTCATCATCCATATACCAATGATCAAAACAATTTTTTTTAGTATGGGGCACAGAGAAGCATGATTTATCTTTCATTAGGATTATAAAACCCTTCCCCACACTTAAAAATTTGCAATGTCCACCGTGCAACAATATATCATGAATAAATAAAATAGGGGAAAAAGTACTCACAAAGCATTATGGCGGAGGTAGACGAGGAGGGCTCGAGTAATTAATATAATGCATCGAATCGAATTCGCGCCAAATCCTCAATTTAAAATTTACGGTCATGAAGTTCCAAAGTGCAACAATTCCTCAAATCAAACCGCCTTAGTTATTCCAACGAGTCTCCTACAAGAAGCAATGGAATAGTAGCGACACGATACTATCTCAATTAAACCCAAAAATCCACCCAATTATATCATACTTGCAATCCAATCAAGTCCCAAAGTTGTGCCAATGCGGCAGTAAATCACTACCCTCATAAAATTGGATATAATATTTCAGCCTAGAAAATTCAGAGATTAAGGTGACAACTACCCCGCCCAAATTGCCGGAAAATTCAAGCGATAAAGTTTGCGATACAGTCGATCAAAACAGAGGATGATGTTGTATGTATTTGCAATTTTGCAGTGAGTATCACCTCTAATTTGCGTCAAAATCGAACAAGAAAATCGGCATTAGCTCGCCTAGAATATGAGATAATTGAGGAACGGCGAGTTGAGTCGAGAAGTGCCATAAATAACAGCCAAAATCGCTAAATTTTTTGAACCCAGTAGTTCGATTTCCAATCAAGAACAGGGCAAAAGTGTGTGCGAGTTCTGAGTGGGTATGCACCAAGAAGTCAAACTAAGACAAATCAGAGATCAACGAAGGCTGAGGGATACGCTGATCTGTAAGAGCATTGCCACTAATGGACATTTTTTTGGTTGTCCAATCTCTCTCTAACCACTTTCTCACTCCTCCTCCCCATGGGCATTTTGTTGGTCATTTTTTTTCTACACCAATGGTCAAAAATTATAATCCCCACCATTCTCTCTCCTATTTTTAACCCTATACCCCACCAATATTTATCTCTCCTACACATCATTAAATTTGTAATTTAGTATTTCTTAATTTTATTGTTAACAAAATTTTGTATTGATTAAATTATTTATGAGTACAATATTAATTATTTTTATTATTAATTTATGCGAAATGTATTTTTTAATAAAATAATAATATTTATTCTTAACTAATTTTTTTTATTGATTAAATTATTTATGAGTACAATATTAATTATTTATATAATTATTTTATGCGAAATTTCATTTTTCATTATTATTAGTACAACATTAACGATTACAGGATTGGAACATAATAATCGTACACCTATCATACAAACCAAATAAATTAATGATTACAAAACTATTTATTCATTTGTACGACCGTATTTTTGCCAAATATGCTCAACTAAATCATCTTTCAAAGAAAAATGGGTTTGGCTATCACGCAGGGTAATTCTTCTTTGAATATACGCGTCAAAATCAACGTTTGGTGGTCGGCCAACGTCAAATTCGAAAGGCTCGTTGTATAAAACAAAAACTACAATTGGACTTGACTACTTTTTGAGATTTGACAGTTCAATGGTTGATAAAACCAACCACTTGACTCATAATTGTATAAGACAAAATCTACACACACTAGCTAGTACTTGACTCATGAATGAACAAAATATATGAAAATGTAATATAATTTGATTAATTTTTGGATACAATTAATAATAAAAATTAATTCATTGCAACATAAAATAAACAAAATACTTGAAATCATAATGCATAATAAACTACTCTACTTTCCACCATACACTTCTTGAATTAGTTCCTCCTAACACGCTTCTTCAGCTGGTGTAAGTGGCGTCGTTTTTGACATAATGGCTTGCAACATATCAAATTTCATCTTCTTCTCTGTAATTCGACCTATTTGTTTTTCCTCTTTTCCTTTTTCCTTTCAAGCTCCAACCTTTGTTGCCGTAAATTTGCCTCAAAGCTTCTAACTTCTGTACAAGCCTGTATCTGTTCACCAATACTTAAAATTGCAATATCATGAGCAATAGCTTTTCCCTTACGCTTAGCCTTTGCTTTTTTTACCCCGTCGGGTCTGGGAATACCTCCTGATGAAAACCCACCAACGGGAACATCTCCTTCAGCTTCACTGTCAGTTCTCGATCTCTTTCCACTTCCACTGCTATCCTCGGTGTCCCCTTCCGAACGCAGTTGACAATCCTGTCGTTCCTTTAGTGACAATGCCCATCTGAGTTTCGGCCTCCACTTTGGGTCATTCTTTATCATTTCCCAAGCGTGGGGAAAAACAAAATTGTGTGGTGGTTTGGATGATATATGGAACAACTTCGAGGCCTTTTGAATTCGATCAACTTCGTTGAATCCACTTCCAGTTAACGGACCCGCTACATCATAACAACTTGTCCATAACAGTACATCTGCCACCATCCTTCTCCAACGGTTCTCCAAACTCTTCGCATTTCTGGGTGGTAGGATTTCTGGCTGCCTAGCTTGAACCATGTCGTACGCCACAGATATTTGTCGCCAAAGTTCAGCTGCTTTCATGCCTGTACCCACTATCGCATTTCCACTGTATTTTAAATATAGCCCAATAAGAGCTTCATCTACTGCGACTAACCAAATACGACTAGCTTTAGCTAGTTGTTGGTTGGAACCCACCGACATTCTTTGAGTCGACGGAGGGTATTGAGGTGTCTCAGGCACATTTTCTTCTTGGCTATCATCGTACTGAGAGTTACTTCCTTGGTAGACAGGAGGTGATTGCTCGTAATCAGTGTTTTCAGTTGGAATTTGTGGAGGTATTTCAAGTTGTGGAGGTATTTGTTGTTGTGGAGGATTTCGCGGAGAGGTGTTGCTCAATATTTGTAGGGAAAAGTTGAAATTGAGGTTGATTCATGAAATTCTCATCTAAATCATTACAATTTTGAGAAAGTATTGAGTAAAAGGGGTTATTGGGATCCATATCTATTTTTATTGATTAATTTCAAAAACTAACACAATAATAACAATAATAATAATAATAACACAAATAATAATAATAATAATAATATTAATAAAAAAATAATAATAACAACAATAATAATATTAATAACAATACTGCTAAGATAATAACAATAATAATTATACTTCCAATAATAATAATAATAATAATAATAATAATATTTATTTTAATAATAATAATAATAATAATAATATTAATATTAATACTAATATTAAAAGGATGACTAATTATGAGGGAGAAATTGAGAGAAAATGTAAATACAACAAATTTATGTGAATTTTGGAAATATGAAAATATAGGCAAAATGGGTCTCTATTTGTAGGGAATAATTTTTTCTAGCCGTTGGTAATTTTTTTTTTTTTAATTTTATAAGCACAAAATACCCGTTACAAAATTGTTACCGTTGCAATAATCAGGAATTTCCTGATTGGTCCAACTCACCTGACAGGACGCGTGTCAGCGCCTGATTGGGCGTGCTGACGCGCCTGTCAGTGCTGCAAATATAATTTTTTTTTGCTTTTTCTACCCTCAAAACGCAGCGTTTTGAGGTCAAGCAAAGCACACGCTTCCTCAAAACGCTGCGTTTTGAGGTAAGCTGAGCAAAAAAAAATTTAATTGCAGCTATGCACGTGGGGCCCAGTTCTTCTTGGTCATATTTTAATTTTGCCCAAACTTTGATCAAAAATTGATTTGCCCATGGGCATTTTTAATTTAGACCATTGATGAGGACTTATTTTTTTTTATTAAACCCCAAATACTACCCATGGGCATTTTTCTCCCCATTGGTGGCAATGCTCTAAGTGCCCTTTCTTTGTCTTGCTATCTTTTTTTCTTCAATTTTTTATTCGGCCTCTTTATATGCTAGTTCAAGGAGTGCCGCAACTTGGGTGTGGTGTTTGGGCTTTGACCGCAACCGGGTTGCTGTAACACCCCAATAATTCTCTCTTTAAACCTGTGAGGACCCTGAACAATATTCAAGAGAATTACTGGCGTGCTACCGCCACGTGTTCAAACGTTAAGGCTTTATCAGAAAATAGCAGCGGAAAAACTAAATCAGTTATAAATAAGTTTCAAAACCAACGAATGAAACCAAATTAAGTCATACAACTTGAACCATTAAGGCCCTTATTCAAAACCCAATAAAAGTAGTAAGTGATTAAATTCAGTGTTCAAATAATTTCAAACCCAAAAGAAATAGTGTCGAATAAAATCGAATTAAAATAAATTCAAACTTGCAAAAGAAATAAAATGCAAACAACCAACTCTTTACTCAAGATCCCACAACCCTGATGAATGCTGCATGTGTAAGAACCTGTGGTAATTCTGCTCCCCAATATAACAAGTGTAAAAATTGGATCGTCACAGGGTCATTGAAAGGCGAAGGCCATGACCAAAGAAAGACACACACAAAAGCACGCAATCAGCAAAGCTGAGTACATACAAGCTACAAAATAAATTAAGAAATCCATAACATGCTACTAATAATCAATCATCATGCACCATTAAATTATAGACTCAACACACGACTCAACTATTTATATTACTAAGACTCCATTAATTAATAATAGGTAAATCATTATTTTTATTCATTGGATTACGCAAAAAACAAGGTTGTCCAACCCATGCTCCATTTGGAACATCAATAAAAGAAAAACCCCATGCCTCCTTTCGGAAACATCAATAAACATCCAACGACCACGGGCGTGACTCCGTGACCGTAGTTAGTATGAGATCTCACGTAACTCCTAGTTTTGAAAAATATTTGAAATAAGAGACTCGTAGATCAGACGGCCTCGAGAAAAGTACACGGCTAATACCCCATGTACCCCAACCCCTGATTGTCATTACTCTAGAAGTGCACCAATCCAGAGTTTTATTGCTCATCCATCTTGCACTTTACGTGATTTACAGGTTTAGACTTGGTGATGACTCATATGCATAACAATACAATCAATCCAATATCAATTCAATCAAGTAAAACAACTTTTCAATTTCAATTCTTGATTTATTAGTGGCAAGCAACATTTATTATTTATTCCTTTACTACCTCGGTGTATAAACACCTTGAGTGCATAAGGCACCCCAAAACCTTAACCTCGTCTTAGAAGACTTAAATTCTTCCTTTACTCATCCTGCTTGCATAATCATGAATGAGTAATACATTAATCATTACACCAATCATATACCTTTGCCTCTAAGCGCACCTTGCATAATTAGAGCACAAATAATACTTGAAATATAAAATAGTGCACGCCATACGAAATTCACAATGTATAACCAAACAATTTAACTCAATCATCCCTATACATGATACTAAGTTCTCGATCCGTCTTCCTTAAGCATGCACCTAAAAGAAAGGTTTCGTAAATTGTACGTACCTTGAGCAAACAAATTGGTATGCCACTTTACTAACTAGAAATCACCTTCAATAAACTCCTCTCCTAATCCAAATAATAACATCTCAATCAATACCCAATCAATCAAATTTACAGCAATACTAACTTACTTTAAAACCTTCAAAATCCAAATCAAACAACACTTTAAAACCTTCCCTTTAGTTAAAATTAAAGACTTATATATAGTTCTTTAAATTTTCTTCATAAAAACCTTAAAATACACTCTTATACATGAAATTACAGCAAGTTCAAAGTCTAATAAAAATCTGAAAATAATATAAAAACCCCTAAAAATCTCCCTTTTTAATGGGTGATTAAACCCTCTTTATAAAACATTAAAAGTAGTACTTAGAAACTATTTCCAACACTTAAAAATTCAATAAAAACATATATTTATGCTTAATTAACTTTAAACATAATTAATTTTATTAATCAAACTCAAGGATAATATTTTAAGTATAAAAAAACTTCGTTAAAATCAAAAACTGCCCGAAAATCATATTTAGATGCTGAATTTGGCCACGAGAGGGTGGTGCACACTACCAAAGGTAGTGATTCTTTCTTAAAACGTTGTTTCCACATGGAAACACTACTTTTTCATCAAAATCGGATGAGTTCAGAATCTGATCGGGATTAAAACGGGATTAATATTAACGAACGAAAATCTAAAAATTAAAACACGAATCTATGTGTTCAAAATAATCTGGAATTAAGTTAAACTAGTAAGTAGTTATAATCACCAAAATTTCAAAACATCATTACTATAAAAGCCCTAAATCAATTGTTCATAAAAACCCTAAAATCATGATTTTCAATAAATTGAAACCCTAGGTTTATAATTCATAAAATATGAAATTTATAACATAAATATAATCTTAAATTTATAATCTTTATACCATTAAAATATAATTTGATACTAAAAATATAATCTTTATACTAAAATCAAAACCCAAAACAATTAAATTAACATTAAGCAAAATAATGAAACAAAGGAGGATGAAAATAAGATTAACCTTTTTGTGTGGGAAATTTTTGGAGATTCATGGGGTATTTATAGGAGGGAATTATTGTAGGGTAAAAAGAAAGATTGGGCCTCATAAAAATAATGGGTCGATTAAGTAAACAAATGAGTTGGGCTTGTGTGATTGGACATTAATTGTAGAATAAAGATGCATAAAATAATTTGTTCAAATAATTTTCGACCCAAATTAATAATTTGAAACTTTTGAAATTAAATTATGAAAAATAACAAATAAATATTATAAATAAAATAAATTTTCATTTATAAAATATTTTAAAATTCGGGGGATTACAGTTGCGGACTAAGCTGATTTGGTCAGAGTTATAATGCACAATAAGGGTGTCGTCGCAACTAGGCTGAGTAAGAAACACATTTGCCACAACCTGCTTGCGGACTATACTGTAATGTCAAAAATCAGCCTTTACTATGCGTTCTTCCTCTTACAATTACACACCATCATTAGAGAAGAAAACAAAGAAAACTAAGATAAAGAAGTTAAAACAATTACTCCCTCCGTTTCAGTATGATAGTCCCATATGGAATCAATCACATAATATAAGAAAAGGTGAATATTTGGAATCTAGCATTAAAGTAAAAAACAATTTATAAATAGTTTGCCTTATTTCATTTTTTTGATTTTTTTTAAGGAAAGCATTAGTCATAATTGCATAAATCAAGGGAATAATTTCTTTACATAGAGTCATGTTATCAATTCACAATCAATTAATCTAACCACTTAGAATTTATTATGTATAAAATAGGAAATAAAAACTAAGTTAAAAATGGAATACATTCAATATGGGTAGATATTTTTGAAACGCCCAAAATAGTATATGGGACTAACAAATTGAAACGGAGGGAGTAATAAATAAAATAAAAAGGGTGAAAAGGCTAAACTAGGCTACTGACAAGAATACTACCTAACCTTAATAAAACAAGAAAACAATAAGAAATATACTACTCCACTAATCTACTGCACATAATCGGTTAAAAGCCAAAAGTTTTGGATTTTTGTTGTTTTTTGATTTTTTTTTATAGAGAAGAATTAAAAAAAACTAACTAAAAAAAGCTAAATTAAGAGTTAGAAAGTTGGGTTGCCTCCCAAAAACCGCTTGTTTTTAAGGTCATAAGCTCGACCTCCTTTAGTAGCTCAACCCAGATTACCACCACGCAGAGAGGATTCTCTACGGTCTTGTCAGTAATTGTGTTCACATGTATATGACTCCTTCAAACTAGAGTTGATATAATTTGTATACGAACTCATTTTGATGTAGCTAAATCCATCATGCGGTGGAATATAGTCATTTTTGCTCACAAGATATTTATTAGAAACACACTTATCAACCAAAGGGTTAGTAGCATCAATTCTCAAACAAGTACCACCATCAAAAGTGAAATTATGGTCATTGAAAAGCTTAAACACAACTTGCATATCCTGAGCTCTAATGGTCACTTGTCCTTGAGGAACATCTATTAAAGCTTGACTTGTAGCAAGAAAAGGGCGACCAAAGATAAGTGGGATCTTATGGTCTTCTTTCATATCCACTACAACAAAGTCAACAGGAAAAAAAAAGTTCACCAATCCCAACTAATACATCTTCAACTACACCCTTAGGGAGTCTAACAGTTCTATCGGCCATATGAAGAGATATAGGAGAGGGTTTAATGTTTTTCAAACCTAATTTGTCATATACTGAAGAAGGCATTAAGTTAACGCTAGCACCCATATCACACAAGACCCTATCAAAATATGTTTCGTTTATCATACAAGGGATAGTAAAACTATCAGGATCATGCAATTTAGGTGGTAAGCTATCATGTAAAAGATCACGACTTTTCTCCTTTACTACAAAACATTATAATTTCTTATCATTATGATCATGATCTAGAATTCCTTTCACAAAATTTGCAAATTGAGGCATTTGAATTACAAGATCGGAAAAAGGAATGGTAGCATATACCTTCTTAAGAGTCTCATAATACTTCCCAAAATGCTTATCGAGCATGGCTTTTGATAACCTTTGCGGGAAAGGCATCGGCTCCTCATATTCTTGTGGAGCAACATAATTGGGACCTTCTCTCTCATGCTTCTCTGTTCTTGACTCCACATTACACACTTTCTCTTCTAATCCTCCCGTAAACAATTCATCACTCTTCACGAAAATTGCATTGCATTGTTTCGTCTGGACTTTTGTTTGATTTTGAAGAGTTGTAAGATGACTCACTTGCTGTGAAAGTTGAGAAAGATGAGTTTATATTCTCTTATTTTGAGCAACAAGCAATTGAATCGAGTTTTCAAAATATTCATTTTTCTTTGCTTGTAACTCAAATTGCTTTGATATAAGCTCTTGTTGTTGACGTTGGGAGGTAGCAAAAGTCTCCATAATGGATTCAAGATTTGAAGATTGAGGTAGTGGTTGGTGCATGGATTGATGATTGATAGGTGCCCTTGCTTGAAAAACGGGTGGTGGTGGAGGATTCACTTGAGCCTGATTGTTCATATATGAGAAACCTTGATTATTTCTCCACCCTTAATCAAATGGCCTTTTGGAGGTTGTGGTATAAAAAGCATTAGCTTGCTTAATCGTCATTCCATCATTATTGGGTTGACACTCCCGTGCAGTATGGCCTTGTGTTCCACACATTTGACAAGTTTCCATTGAGGGTCGAGGAGACGCTACTTGGAGTTGATTGACTTTATGAGTTAATACTTGCATAGAATTAGTCAACATGGTTATAGAATCAACATCATGTTTATTACCTCTATTGGTAACATTTCGTCCCCCTGGATGGTAATTATCATTAGTCGCCATCTTCTCAATCAAATCCTTCGCATCGATTGGGTTCTTAGTCATGATAGAACCTCTGGATGCAGCGTCAATGTATATGCGAAACTCATGGGTCAAACCATTATAGAATGTTTGGATCAAAATCCACTCTAGAATACCATGGTGAGGGAATTGTCTCTGCAGTCGCTTAAATCTTCTCCATGACTCATACATGGATTCATCATTAGGTTGATGGAAGGTAGATAGCTCGTTTCTTAATTTTTCAGTTTTCTCTTGCCCCAAAAATTTCACTAAGAAGGCCTTGACAAGCTTATCCCACATATCAAAAGAACCAATACCTTCATCTCGTAACCACTCCCTTGCTCTATCCCGTAGTGAAAAAGGGAAAAGGCATAGTCTAATAGCATCATCAGTGACACCATTGAGCTTCATAGTGTCACATTTCTCCAAGAAACTATTTATGTGAGTCACAGGGCAATTGTTCGGTGAGCCTGCAAAAGAATCACTAGAGATGAATTGTATGAACTAGAGCTTCAATTCAAAGTTCAGAGCGGTGACAGGTGGTCTAACAATACTAGAGAGGAATCCAGTTGTTGTATCCGGAATACCATACTCCAAAAGAGATTTTGTTCTTGGGTCGACCATGTTTCTTGTATTTTGATTTTTCCTCCTTCTACCTCTTCTTCTTCTTGCAGTAGCTTCGATCTCAGAATCAAAAGGTGTTAAATCATCTGAACCTGAACTTTGAGTTTGCATGCAACCAAGAAACTAAAACGGGAAATCAAAGATATATGCTTAGTAAAAACGAATCACAAATAACTAGAATGAAACCGTTAGTACCCGGCAACGGTGCCAAAATTTGATAGGCGTGTCGCTTACCTAACAAAAATAAACCTAACTAGATCACTACTATGTAGATAGGCAAGCAAGGGTCGGATCCCAAGAGGCTATGGTTCAACTAATTAAATAGACTCAAGTAAATACTAAGCAAGTAACCAAATTAAATAATTGAGAATTAATAACTAAATATCAAGAACGATGATTAAACTAAATAATACGATAATCAAATATTAAAGACATCCAAGATCAAGCATTACCACGAATACAATTAATGCAATAGTTGTTCTACCCCTAACATATAATTCAATTGATGAAAGAGGAAAAGTAATCGTTGAATAATACCAATGGTCTCTTCCGAGTTATCAATGGCTTCCCTAATCACAATCAAACCTACTTCCGTGGAATCATGCAAATTAAAGACCTTGAGCACATTACTCTAAATTCCTAATCATCCATTCAACTACTCCCGTGATGAACTTGAAACCCTTAATTGATTTATTCAAACTCGTCAAAACCCAACTCCCGTTGCGATTAAAACAATGGATTAATAACAATACCAATTATCCCTAATATAGTATTGGCATGAGCACAATCAATTAAGCATATCAATTGCAATCATCATTAGAGAATTTAAAGAATTAAATCAAGCATTAATCATATTCAGGTTCTGCTAGATCTTGGAATAGGGAAGCTACTCACACATATTAATGAAATCAAGAATAATAATCAATAAAGAAAACATAATTAACAATAATAAAATAGGGAATTGAGAGAAGAAATCAATACTTGGAATTAAGTAGGAAATCTTGAATCTTGAAAGCAAAACCCTAGAAAATAATATGGAAGAACGTAATACCCCAAAAAGAAGTCTAAAATAATATCTGAAAAGTAAGTGATAAAAGATTATCTAAAACCTATTTATATCCTAGCATAAAACTAGATATTTTTATCTAAATAGGACTCTCAAACGCCACCAAAACAAGCTGCCACAGGTGGGTTGTGGCACGAAGAAAAACGCCACAACCAGGGTGTGGAGCAGGCTGCCTTCGGCTCTCCCTTGCTCCAATATAGATGCCCACAACCAGGTTGTGGCCAGTAGATTACACGCCACAACCGAGCTGTGGAGTAGGTTGCCAAAATGCTTCATTGATGCTCCATTGGTGCTAGAAACGCTCCATATAAAGAAATATCTCGCGATTAAAATAAATTCCACGCAAATCAAGCCCTATTCCTATAAAAACAAAAACAAACAAACCGAGAAGAGTAGTATCGAAATAGAAACAATAATAGCTCAAAAAGATTAGGAGAATGAAGAAAACACAAAAAAACATGACCAAATATCACATATAAATCGTGTATAATATCGTGTTATCAGAATATTTCAAGCATCCTACACTTGAGCCCCACTGTGATCACACAATTAAGCATGGTGGCGTCCAAGATGAAAGAAGCTAGAGTAAAAGAGTCGTTAACAAGTATTAGGAAGTTGTAAACCGTTCATAGGGTGAAGGTTACACCCCTTAACGATCCAGGAGATCGTTAACTCCTATAGGTCTCTAACCATGACTGGAAGTTCGGGGATGAAGGTACAAATCCAACCTAAAAGAGATTGAACTTGCCCTAAAAATAGGCCTCTACTTTATTCTTCTCGTATTCATGTGTGCTTTCTGACTAACATGCAATCAATAGGTTAACCCTAAACCTGTTTATTTATGTTGGTTGAATATTAATGCACAAACAAAACTATTATTAGCGATCACTTGAATTATGATCATATTAGCCTAAATAAGATTATTAATTATCTTATTAAGCGTAATTACAAGTACAAATTCCCTTTAAACATGCATAAAAGGCGTGATCAAGTAATAACAATAATAATTAAGCAACATAACAACAATCATCATAATCATAATCATAATCATATTAATAATAAAGCATAAGAATAATAGCAAGATCTTAGGCATAATACTAACAGGATTAATAACAAACCCTAGCATGTCACTAGACAATTGTAGACACCCATTAGTGTCTCCCCAAAACTAAACCCAGTGATGAGTACCTTTCGTGTCGAATCATAATCGAATGAAGTGAAAGTGTGGAAAGTATAATGTTGTGGTTAGTTTTTATTAAAAATCTTTCTTTAAACATGCATAAATGGCGTGATCCAACTACACCATATTGGACCCTTGTTATGGACCAAACTAAACTGGATTGGCTATTTTCATAAAATAGAGTAGATTTTCAAAATCAGAAAGAAAGATTTTTTTATAAAAACTAACCACAACATTATACTTTTCACATATACTGAATAAGAAACCCCATAATTAATTATAAAAACTAACCACAACATTATACTTTCCACAATATTATACTTGCAACAATTAAAGCAAGCATCGGTCTTCGTAATGTATCTAAACTCTTAATTTCTTGCAATTTATTTCGCTGTTTTAGGTTTTGTTGGCGTTTTGAGTTGATTGATTGTAAGTTGCTTAGGTTTGTTTGATGTTAGGGTCAAGGATGAGTATTTTGATATTGAGGTTGAATACTAGAATGTGAAGATGTTGAATGCCGCTAGAACTATTGGGTGCGGACCGTTGCACCCAATAGTTTGTGAACTATTTAAGGCTCATGTAATTTGAATATAATTTTTAGGGGTGAGCAAGTTATTTAGAGCTGAGCAAATTCTATACGGTTTTATTTAGAAGTAAGGTAATTTGTAATGATTCTTAGAGGTGAGCTAACTATTTAGAGGTGATATAATTGTATATGACATTTGAGGGGTGAGAGAACTATGTAAAAGTATGTAATTATGTATGACTTTAGGGACCAACAAAGTCTTTAGGGATAAGCAAATACTTTAGGGGTGAGGTATTTGTATATGCATGATTTTTAAGGGTGAGGAAATTACTTAGTGAAGAACAAATTCTATAGGGGCAGGCAAAGTATTTAGGGGTGAGTAAATTATTTTGCGATGAGTTCATTTGTATATGATCTATAGGGGGTGAATAAATTGTTTTAGGATGAGCGACTATTTAAAGGCAGAGCAATTTATTTAATTGTGAGGTAATTATATATTATTTTTAGGAGTAAACAAATTATTTAGTGATGAACAAACTATGTAGGGATGAGCAATCTACCCTACTATAAACCATGCAAAATTTACCTACACTCGTACATCTAAAAAGATATTTAGCAAAATTAAATACAATATGTAAAGTAACCGTATGCATTATAGGTGTATTAGTAGTAAAAACACATAAACTTCGAATCGATTAATCCAAATAGAGTACCAGCGATCCACATCATACGGTCATACCGAGCAAATGAAATTTATATAATTTATTAAAAAGAACCTTGCTGCGCCATTTGGATTAACTGTGGTTTTGTGC
The DNA here is from genome assembly GCF_001683475.1 of Chenopodium quinoa. NCBI lineage: Eukaryota > Viridiplantae > Streptophyta > Magnoliopsida > Caryophyllales > Amaranthaceae > Chenopodium > Chenopodium quinoa. The sequence continues at coordinate 10,656,235 of NW_018742738.1, read as the reverse complement.
AAGCGGACTAAAGGCCTGTTTATATTTACTGAAATGAGCTGAACTGAACTGAACTAACTAAACTCAGCTGAGCTGAAAGGAATATTTTATGACAGAGGGAAATTAGGAGTTGAACTAAATTGAACTGATTTGAGCTGAATTGAACTGGACTGATTAGAGCCGAACTGAACTGAAATTAAGTAAATGTGAACAGACCCTAAGTGGTGAATATATTAACATATACTTTCCCTGTTTTTATATTTGCTGTTTCTAGTGGTAGGTGCTCACCACTATTATATTTTTCAAACATTTATTTTGATACTTATGTTTTTTCTGATAAACAAAATGTTATTTTTTTTTTTTTTGGTGTTTCACCCGGTTCACCCTTTAGGCTAATTCGAATTTGGGGATCAGTTATGAGTAGTAATATTATTTTATCAATTTATGGATACAATTAAAAACAACAAATTTTTATTGATGTCATACTCTAATTACATAATGTGATAACTTCACAAGCCCGGAATTATGCTCTTTTAGGCTCTTACTATAGATTTTGTTGGAAAATGTTGAGCCAAAATTGGCAAAAGGTTAGAAATTGCATTCTCACGATCTCACTCGTTCAAATTCAATGACTATGTTCATATTTAGTGGAATATAATTGTACATCACATTTATCATATATCCAATAATAAACAAAGAAGTAGAGAAAGTGATGATTATGGATGTGACTATAGAACTCCACTATTCACTTTATTAAACACATGTTAAATCAAGTAATGAAATACCATACGACTAATTTATTACTACATTGATGCTACTAAATTTAGGAACCATTATGAATCATAATTAAATAAATAGTTGTCGAAGCATGTTGCTTGTCATTGTCAAAAACAAACTGTTAAGAATCTTCTTTCCATCGTGCACTTTTTAACACAATTCTTAAAAGTTAAAACAACGTGTTTTTTCTTAAATAACTTATGCCTCGGTTGATTATTTATTTTCAGGTATTATGTTTTAATAGTACTAGATTTAAGCATGTTTTAAGTCCTTTTAAAGCAAAAGTCAAAGACAATTCTTTACTTATGCAGCTCTGATTTTTGTAAGTTAACTGATCAATTTTATCAATATATATATGGTCAAATGAGAAGTTCCTTAAAATGAGAAATATGAGAAGGATTTTTTATGCATAATTTTTGTACTAAATGTGCATATTCTTTGAACTAAATGTGCAAAAAACGACTCAAATTTGATGTGCATAATTTTCGTTTTTCCATAAAATTAAAAGAATCGGGTTTTTCACCATATGCCCCTGAGTTTTTTTGTTTATTCACCATATACCCCTGAACTTTTGTAAATTCATTAAATACCCCCGAGTTTTTACAAAAATACACCATATATCCTTGATGACTAATGATTTTTAATTTTGTCAATCATTAGAGCTAATTATGAACCGAAAATATCCTAAATACATTCCCCTACCTCCAAAACTACCCACATTATTCTTTTTTCCCACCCACAAAACCACCCTAAATTTCTTTTTCTCATCCTCAAAATCAAGCATACAAATATTGTTAAGGAGATTTGGAATAGTTTTAGGGCTGGAAAAAGAAGATGAGTGATTTTGGGGATGAGGGGAGAGATCTAAGGTGATTTTGAGGTATAATTAATCAATTCCATTCATCTTATTTTCATTAGGGGTATATTGTGAATTTTAATAATAACTTAGGGGTATACATGGTGAATTTGAAAATTTTCACGGGTATATGGTGAATAAACCGTAAAAAAATTTATCACTTTGAAACACAATTATGCACATTCAATATAAAAAAAATACACATTTAGTATAAAATATATGCACATTTGTTCCTTCTCATTGATAATATATATATATATATATATATATATATATATATATATATATATATATATATATATATATATATATATACTAGTTTTGTGCCCGTGCGATGCCCGGGTTGTTTATATGCGGCCCAATGATCTAGAGGAGGGCCTATTATTAATTATCATTCCTAAAGCTATTAGGATTGATTATAGTTTTCTAGAATATTCTAGAAGGTTCTTTTAAATCCTAATGGAGTTAGGATTGATAATTATGTTTTAAAGAGTTTGAAATTGAATAAAACTACTCCTTTAAGAATCCTTATTTTGTACGAAGTGGAATATATTCAGATTTTATTTTCGTGCCTCATAATATTTATCCAAATTTTATATGGTTGGATAGATCTTTAAATTATCTTTCCAATGATATATTATAATATTAAATCCGAGTTATAACGAAAAAGATATAAATGAGACATGAAACTTTATCCAAAACTGACACCCTTCCACTATTTTGGCCATATCTTTTTATCTACAAAATATTTTAATCTGATTATAATTTTGTTGGAAAGTAGACTTTAAGATCTTTCCAACGACATATTATATGCCTTACTTGGACTTACGGATCAAAAGATATGATAAAAACAAAAACGCATTAAAAACGGGCTTGGTGCCTGACTCCAGGCATTGGCGCCTGAAACCAGGCCTGGCGCCTGGCGCCAGCCATTGGCGCCTGGCGCCAATGTCCAATGCCTGGCGCCAACCTCGTTTTGCGTGCGCCAGACTCTGTTTTGTTAATTTTATCTTTTTGGCTGATTTTCTCTATAAATATCGTATTAAAACTCTGTTTTCATTCATCAACAATCAGTTTTCTTTCGCGATCATTAATTCTCTAATTCTCTCTTAATCATTCACCAACTCTCATCAAGATTTTCTTGATTATTATTCTCTTTCTTTCTCTTTTTCTAAACTAGCCTTTTCTCAAATACAAAATTCCGCATTCGCAAGATCTAGAAACACCTAGCCATATTCGAAGTTGCCTTCGCCCTAGGCGTGAAAGGTTTAATTTCTGAGGGTTTGGTCCCAAATCTCTATTTCAATTATTTAATTTAATTGTTTTGATTATTATTTTCCTTGAAGTTACTAACGTGTGTATTTTGTTATTAGAAAGAGGTACGAGGCATCAAAGTAAGTACTTTAATGGTTTTAATTGATATTATGATGTAGATATCATGTTTATATTGTTATTATAATATTCCTAGTAACATGTCTAGGGTATTTTTAATATTAAATATTATTGTTGTGATGCTTCCTATGTTCTTCCTAATATTTATGATTGTTAGTATCATGTTAGGGCTAAAGATTTGATTTTTATCGCTTAGTGACATGCTAGGGTTTGTTATTAATCTTGTTAGTATCATGCCTAGGATCTTGCTATTTTTATTATGCTTTAATATTAACATGAACATGATTATGATTATAATTATAATTGTTATAATTTATGATGATTATGAATATTATTATTATTATTATTATTATTATTATTATTATTATTATTATTATTATATGATTATTAATTATTATTCATGATATTGATTATTTATTATGTTGCTTGATATTTATTTGTTCTTTATTGCTTGATCACCTTTTATTGCATGTTTAAAGGGAATTGGTACTTGCAATCATGCTTAATAAGATAATTAATAATCTTGTTAGGGTTAATGTGATTATAATTCAAGTGATCGCCAATAATAGTTTATTTGTGGATTAATGTTCAACCAAAATAGATTAAACAGGTTTAGGGTTAACCTATTGATTGCATGTTAATCAGAAAGCGCACATGAATACGAGCAGAATAAAGTAGAGGCCTATTATTAGGGCAGGTTCAATCTCTTTTAGGTTGAATTTGTACCTTCGTCCCCGGACCCTTATTTGGTTCATGACCTTATGGAGTTGATGATCTTTTGGATCGTTAAGGGGTGTAACCTTCACCTCGTGAATGGTTTACAAGTTCCTTAAAAACTTGTTGGCGACTCTTTTGTTCTATCTTCTTCCTTTTTGGACGCCACCGTACTTTAGTGTATGGTCACAGTGGGGTTCAAGCTAGTGGGATTTTAAAGGCTTGAAATTATTCCCTACAGTTTTTGGCGACTCCACTTGGGAGGATTTCTATTTTAATTCCTGAATTTGTTTCGGCAATGATTTAGAATAAGTGGATGAGACTCGAAAAGTTCTAAGTATTTCATGTGCGTAATTTTGATTAACATTATTGTCATATGCATAAAAAGGTTCTCATTGGAAAGACCATCCGTAATGACTCAAAAACATAGGATTTTACACGTAGGAAATTTGAGAAATCTCTTTCACAACTAGGATTGAAATAACACCGCGCGAAACAGGAAGATTTTATCGAGCACAGAAAGCTGCTGAGGCATGTGGGAAGTAGCGTCAGGGGCCAGAGCTTGGCGCCAAACTTTTAGCCGTATCGCCAGACGCCAGTATTGGCGCCAGGCGCTACAGTTAAAAGTTGGCGCCAGTCTCTGATTGCTGGCGCCAATTTCCCCCAATACCGTGCCAGAAATATGCGTTCTAATTTCGACCGATTTTTCGTATTGTTTACTCGATCCTACTTCCTGATTGAATTTTTTCTCACTTTTCTGAAACCCATATGTGTTCTACATATGGACATAACCCTCTGGGAATTCATGCTCCATCTACCCGATTGAACGCTCCTGGCAACAAAGGGTACATCCGAGATGTTGAATTCACCAAACCATGGAAGTGAGTTTTTTCTAAAACTCGCGGTGTCCTATCCACACGCGTTAACCCTTCACGGTTAGGCTTCTACGCGGTGTATCTGGACAATTAACCATGGACCCTATTTGACTAAACCATATCCCGAACTTTAGAGAACTAGAGCCATGGTTAGGTTGCGAACTCATTGCATCATATTGTGCCTACTTGACTAATTGTGCATTATTTGTTGTGCATATATATTCTATGTTTCTCTTAACCGTATGTTGATTTGTGTTGAGACTAAAATTAATGACTTAAAGAACTTTGCCTAATTAATCAATTAATTAATTAATTAATTTGAGTCAATAAAGTCTTTTTTTTTAATCGGAATTGACCTAGTACGACTTTAGGCATACCCCAGTTGACTAATAATACCGAAAACAGTTCCAGACCAAAGCTCCAATATTGGTGCCAAAGCCTGAGCTGTAGCGCCACTTTATGGTGTGTAGCGTTAGACATTTACTAAAACGTCTGGCGCCAATCACTATATTGTGACGCCAGTCCTGTCGCTTGGCCGACAGTTCGGATTATTGGTCGAGTCATCACCTAGGGTCTAATTAACCAGTTTGCTAATTAGTTTGGTTAATTTTTGCTGTCAATAACACCGTATCGAGTCATTAATCGAGTCTTACTCACATAGTCTAGCAACATGGTCATGACAAAAGTCTCAACATGTCACCTACACTAGTCTTAGCACACACCTTGAGTACACATCACCATGGCCATGTCTTAGGTTCATGCATGAGTCGGTCTTTTCCGTCATTTAAGTTGGGGGGTACACTCTATTCCTAATTCTTCATATCCCTCCACCTCCATCATCTTTTTCTTTTTTCACATTCTATTCCAATCTTTCTTCACTTCCTCCATCCATTGCATGTTGAATAAAGTTTAAGTCAAATAATTAACAATAAGTATCCCCAAATTCCTTTCCCACAGTACTTGGTCAAGGAAAGAAGGGCGATTAATCAAGGACAACCTCTTTATTCAAGTCTCGCTTTTTGATAAACCGATTCGTCAAAAGTGGAAGGCTAAGAAGATAATGGCAACTCAAGAAGAATTCAATAATCTCAAGAACCAATTGGCTACTGTGTCTGAGACACTGAAGTTTCTCGCACTCAAGATCGATGATCCCGTGAAGCAACAACGGATGGACCTCATGCAAGAAAGTTTGAGCAAGCTATCTAGTTACTATAAATTTCAGGGCATGAGTTCACAAGGGGTCTCGCTGGACAAAGAACTTCTTCCGCGTAAGTTCAACGCCATTGACATCCCTAAATTTAAGGCAACAGATAACCCTTACTTCCATCTAAGAGCTTTTGAAACTATAATGAGCATTAGGGGTATCGATAAGAAGGTTTTCCCCTCTCTGTTCCCACTATCTCTCGAAACCGTTTGTCAACAATGGTTCTTTTCTCTCGAGAAAGAAGAAACCTCTTCTTGGGAGTCGATAACAAACGCTTTCATAGATAGATATAAGTGCAACATACAAGACGAGACAGACCACAGACAACTTGAGATGTTAAAACAAAAGGAAAACGAAGGGTTCACTTCTTTCTTCAATAAATGGAGGGAAACTTCTGCTAATATTGTCAAGGCTCCTACCGAAAAAGAATCTGTGAGGATGTTTATCAAAAATCTCCAAGGGAAGTATTCAAAGCACTTAAAGTATCAACACAACTTGAATACCTTCAAAGCTGTTTATAATATAGGCATTGACGCCTGACTCCAGGCATTGGCGCCTGGAACCAGGCCTGGCGCCTGGTGCTAGCCATTGGCGCCTGGCGCCAATGGCCAATGCCTGGCGCCAACCTCGTTTTGCGTGCGCCAGACTCTGTTTTGTTAATTTTATCTTTTTGGCTGATTTTCTCTATAAATATCGTATTAAAACTCTGTTTTCATTCATCAACAATCAGTTTTCTTTCGCGATCATTAATTCTCTAATTCTCTCTTAATCATTCACCAACTCTCATCAAGATTTTCTTGATTATTATTCTCTTTCTTTCTCTTTTTCTAAACTAGCCTTTTCTCAAATACAAAATTCCGCATTCGCAAGATCTAGAAACACCTAGCCATATTCGAAGTTGCCTTCGCCCTAGGCGTGAAAGGTTTAATTTCTGAGGGTTTGGTCCCAAATCTCTATTTCAATTATTTAATTTAATTGTTTTGATTATTATTTTCCTTGAAGTTACTAAAGTGTGTATTTTGTTATTAGAAAGAGGTACGAGGCATCAAAGTAAGTACTTTAATGGTTTTAATTGATATTATGATGTAGATATCATGTTTATATTGTTATTATAATATTCCTAGTAACATGTCTAGGGTATTTTTAATATTAAATATTATTGTTGTGATGCTTCCTATGTTCTTCCTAATATTTATGATTGTTAGTATCATGTTAGGGCTAAAGATTTGATTTTTATCGCTTAGTGACATTCTAGGGTTTGTTATTAATCTTGTTAGTATCATGCCTAGGATCTTGCTATTTTTATTATACTTTAATATTAACATGAACATGATTATGATTATAATTGTTATAATTTATGATGATTATGAATATTATTTTTATTATTTTTATTATGATATGATTATTAATTATTATTCATGATATTGATTATTTATTATGTTGCTTGATATTTATTTGTTCTTTATTGCTTGATCACCTTTTATTGCATGTTTAAAGGGAATTGGTACTTGCAATCATGCTTAATAAGATAATTAATAATCTTGTTAGGGTTAATGTGATTATAATTCAAGTGATCGCCAATAATAGTTTATTTTTGGATTAATGTTCAACCAAAATAGATTAAACAGGTTTAGGGTTAACCTATTGATTGCATGTTAATCAAAAAGCGCACATGAATACGAGCAGAATAAAGTAGAGGCCTATTATTAGGGCAGGTTCAATCTCTTTTAGGTTGGATTTGTACCTTCATCCCCAGACCCTTATTTGGTTCATGACCTTATGGAGTTGACGATCTCTTGGATCGTTAAGGGGTGTAACCTTCACCTCGTGAATGGTTTACAAGTTCCTTAAAAACTTGTTGGCGACTCTTTTGCTCTATCTTCTTCCCTTTTGGATGCCACCGTACTTTAGTGTATGATCATAGTGGGGTTCAAGCTAGTGGGATTTTAAAGGCTTGAAATTATTCCCTACAATATATATATATATATATATATATATATATATATATATATATATATATATACACATTTGATGCTCATATACGCTTGAAAAATGCGATTCTGAAATAGATTGTATACCTCAAGATTTTTATTTATTACTGCAAATTTCTATTAGAAAATATAACTTTCTTAAAAGTAAAATTAAAATTTGTAATTTTTATAATTTTATTGATTGATACCAATTTATTAAAATTGTTAATTTTTTTTTCATAAATTCTTATATGTGTTTGGCCACACAGTCTGGCTATTAATTAATTCTGGGGTTTCTTATTCAATATTGTAGGGTTTATTCATCTGTTTTGTAGAGGTTACTTATTCATTATTGTCGGGGTTATTCGATCAGTTTTGTAGGGGTTTTGCTTCGTCAGTGTTGTAGGGGTTACTCGTTCAATATTATAAGATTACTCGATTTGTTTTATAGGGATTACTTTATTCTTTTACAAGCTGCTACATGGTATGTGACATCCGCATAAAAAATGCACTTTCATAAACTCATTGTGTGCTACTAATCTTAGGATAGTAAATTGTAGAATTAATTTAGAAGAAAATGGAGGAAGTATTTTGTGAGCTAGGTTGATCTATAATATCAAAATCTGCAACAAAGAGCTACTCCCTCCGTTTTAAATAATTGCTCCACTTTTCCTTTTTGACCGTTTTTAAATACTTGCTTCATTTCCTTATTTGAAAAGTTTTTACAATATTTAATTCATTTCTCTAACCTAATGGACCCAACATAATTATCATTTATTAATTCATATTCTCTCTCCTCCAATTCTCTCTACTATTTTTTTTTTACAGTATTTTTATTTTTGGACTGACAGGCTAAATTCGTATCACCCAATTAAAAATAATTCCTAAATCCTCTAACTAATGCAAATAGGGAAGTAGGGTCAAATCCACAGGGAAACTGGTCTTTCTATTCCTAATTAATTATAGCAATCTAAATTATTAAGTAACAAATCAATCATAAAATGGATAGGAAACTAAACTACGGAGATTAAGAGTAAAGAGAAATCAATGAATAAAGGCCTAGGGCATAGGTTCACCAATAAATAACATTCCAGGGTAAAACATAATAATCAATCATTAACATTGCACAAATAACACGATTAACAGGCTCTCGCAATTTATTAATCAACATAGAACTAACAGGCTCTCGCAATTTACTAGATCTAAGTTCCTATTGAAAATAGGCTTTAATATCAAATTAACATCTGTTCGATTCATCAATTCAATATTGCTATACTTTTACAAGCAAATCACATCTGCTCGATTCATAATCTGGTTGTAAAGCGTTAAAACAATTCAATAAGAAATTATCATGCAACATCAATAATCAACAATAACAAATTACCCCTTCATATTATTTATGGATCCCTATAAAACCTAGAAAGAAAACTACTCAGACATAATTAAAACTAAACTAATCAAAGCAATTAAACAAGACATGATGAAAGAAATAAAGTAAATAGCTGAGATTAAAGTAGAAGAAATCGATACCAAAGTAATTGGAATTAAGGAGTTGAATTAAGAACAAAATAGAGAACAAAATTGTAAAGAGAGAAATAATCTAAGACTAAGTAGAGAGAGAAAGTCTAAGAGAAGAAGTATTAAAACAAAAGGCATTAAATCGTATTTATACAAAAATAATTACTCCTAATTAAAACTAAGAAAAATCACTGAACAGCACCCCTAAAAATCTCGCGCCCGATCGGGCCGCCTTTTTTCCAATAAATGCATCTTTCGCGCCCGGTCGGTCGCGCTTTCGGGCAGTGCCTATTTTGGCCGGGCCCGGACACTTGGGCAAGCTTGGACTTCTCGATTGGGCTTCGATTCTTCGACCCAATTCGGATTTCCTCTTCGGGTCTTGAATACTCGGTCCAAATGCCTCAGAATCTCAAATGCTAAGTCCTTAATCACCGTTTCGATGACTCTAATCGGCCCTGGGCTATAAAAACTGGTCGTGCTCCTCCAATGCTCGTAGTCACTTCATAATATCTCGGGAAAATGCTCCAAAAGTGCAAATCCCTGCAAAAGTCAACCAAAACTACGAAAACACTACACCAATTAGTAATAAAGCCAAAAACACTACCAATTATGACCAAAGGAGGGATATAAAATGGACATATCATGGACCTACTACACTACCTCCATATTTAATTACTATTTCTAATTTCTCTTGAAATTTCGCGCATGGAGAAATAGAAAGTATTTTAAAAAGGAGAGAGTATATGTTATGAGGTATACCTAGCACCTAAAAGTTAGATATTTGACAAATACTCGTACAAATTTAAAGTAGTATTATTAGGTGACAAAATAATACTACTGGACATTATTAGTCCAGTAGAAGTGAGATACTCTATGTGTTTTCAGTGGTACCAAAGACACGCCTTTAATAGTACTTTAATTAAATTTTTTTTTTGGTGTTTAGAAAGTCACAAGTACGGGTGATGAGACTCGATCCTAGGATCTTCCAAATTAGGAGGGAAGATCTTACCACTTGAGCTATCCCTCACTTTAAAAAAATATTAAGTATTACTCCCTCCATTTTTAAATACTTGCTCCATTTCTATTTTTTGCAATATTCATTTGTCCTACTTTGACTAATATTTGTGATTTATACATAAGAAAAAAAATATAGTCTTATGGGTACTTGTTGGAATCATCTCAATGAATAGATTATTAATTTTCAATTGTTAGAATTTATACTTAATGATAATTAAAGATATTAGTGATCAAAGATTAGCATCGACATGCGTGTCAAAGAGAAATGGAGCAAGTATTTAAAAACGGAGGGAGTACTCTACAAGCTTTCAATAGCACATCAGAATATGGTTTTACTACTTTAAAAAAATGTTCAATGTTACTCTACAAGCTTTCAATAGCACATCAGAATATGGTTCTACTATTTTTTTTCCTCTCTTCCTAGGTGAATGACATTTTTAAGTAAAGTAGGTGGGTCGCACACCATGTACTTCTCTGCCCTCAAGTCTTCTTTTCTCTCTCTTTTAACAAACAGTAGGAAAATTTGTCAAAAACATCTTTAGAAGAACGTTTTTGCAGAAAAAAAAAATATTTAAAAGCTTTTTGGTTAAAAAAAACTTGACTGTGAAATTTTTTTGTTAAAGAAAACCTAAGTGCCTCTAATTTACTTTACCTCTAAATTTTAACGCGACAGGTGACCTCTCCAACTTTACACTCGTCTCCCACTCTCAATCTCCTCCTCCATCAAACTCCTCAGCCTCAAATTCCGCCATTACCAAACCTTCAATTCCTTCTTCTCTACCACCATCAAATCCCCACCCTTTCCCAAGACGATTTTAATAAAACTCGCCACCAAAGCACGCAACGTCGCATTCACAATTGCCAGAAGTGCATAACATCTTTAGGTTAAGGTTTAGGAGTGTGGGTGGTTGTGGACGTGGATAGGGGTAAAGGGAGGGTCAGTCGATGGTGGGGGTAGGTCACCAGAGGTGGGCCGGGATATCTTGGTGATGGTCCGACATAGGAGGGGGCTACTTCCGGGGTAAGGGAAAGGGGAGAGAGTGGTTGGCGGGTGGTTTGGAGGTTGGTGATTTTTTCTTAGAATTTTAATTTATTTATTAAAAGCAATTGGAGGAAATTAGAGAGTAACTAAGTAAATTAGAGAGTGATTAAGTAAACAGGTTTTCTGGTTGTAAAAAAAATGGACGTGGTGATGTTTATAATCAAAAAAACTTTTAAATTTTTTTTTTTTGGAAAAAGTTTAAAAGTTTTTGTTTTTTTTTTTTGACAAATTTAAATTACAGTTATAGCTTTGTTAGACATATAACATTTTGAATAATGCCTTACAATTTGGCATTAGAAATGCTTATTACCAATTATTTTCATTTTTATTTGGAAAGATTGCAGCCAATATAATAGCAACTAACAAATCATATAACAAATATTTATTATTATCAGCCTTAAATAAAGTACATTTATGACGTTTCGACACTAACTTTTCTTCTATCTTTTAAGTAACTTTTATTAGTTTGTCTTATTTAAATCATTACTTAGTAAAACACACGAGTCTTTCGCAATATTGTGGTGGGAATAGAGTTTAGTGGTTGAAGAAGGTTTTGTGAAAGGTTGATATTACTAGCTTTTGTGAAAAGCTAGGTAGCTGACTAGCAGTGGAATGTTTTTCTATAATTTTAGCATTTTATAGCAAATAGCTAGTCAACAATTATTTTACCAATCAGTTATACTTAATTATTTACTTTTTACAGCTAACAACTACCACTATAGCTAATTAACAACTATATTTTGTCGAACACGCCGTAGATATTTCGTCAAAAGGGAGATTCGATACAATTCATACAATTAAGACCATGTTCTCTTCACCTTAATTTTGCTGAACTGAAATTATTTTTACTGAACTGAAATTATTTTTGCTGAACTGAAATTATTTTTACTGAACTTAAATTATTTTTACTGAACTGAAATTATTTTTGCTGAACTTAAATTATTTTTACTGAACTTAAATTAATTTTACTGAACTGAAATTATTTTTGCTGGAGTGAAATTATTTTTTTACTGATTTTCTATTATAATTCTTCTTTGAGAAAACTGAATTTTACTGAACTGAACTTATTTTTACTAAACTGAAATTAATTTTACTGAACTGAACTTATTTTTATTGAACTAAAATTATTTACTTAATATTATTTTTTTAAGGTGAATAGAACAAGGCCTAAGTATATATGCATCATGAAATAAATTTTTTATTTTTTTTTATTATTTTTTTATTTTTTTTTGGTGTGTGTGGAAAGATTAGATTATAAAGCAATGATTTGTTTTTGTAGTCAATTTACTTATAATTTTATCATGGGTTGATTATTTACCAAAGCAATGATTGTTTTTATACCAATTATGATTTGCTCATGTTGTTAAATAGGTGATTATATACCAATTGGGAAGATCATCTATTAAATTAATAATCTTTTATGTTAATAATCTTTTTTATTTGTCTTGCAATCAATTGGGATGATCACTTACCAATTTAGTTATCCATAAAAAATTCATTTGCCAATTCACTTATCAAATTCATTTACCTTTTAGCAATTTTCTTATCAAATTTTATCGCCTACCAATTGTTTGTCAATCATGATAATGAAATACCAGTTTACATAGCAATTAGGATTTTCAGTAACCAATTAGATTTTCATGAAAGTTTTTTAGTTAACGGTGTCAGGAACAGGTAGGGATGTCAATGGGGCGGGTGGGTCGGATGTTGGCCTTCCCATCTCCATCCCCACCTAACATTTTCATACCCATCCCCGCGGCGGGTCCAATATTCATCCCCATCCCCGCCCCGTACAACTCCAAAACCATCCCTGCCCCTCCCCCACTTGGATATTCATCCCCACCAAAGACCCACCTAATCCCCGTCTCTCAAATACACAATCCTACATAATTAATAATAATAATAATAATAATAATAATAATAATAATAATAATAAAATTCTTAAAATTACATACATTTTTGTTTATAATATAAGTTTAGTACAAATTATTATAATTAATATTTTATTTCATGTAATTATTTTATAAAGTAGTATAAAAGTATATAATTTTGCTTTTAAAGATATATAGATGTGGGTATTAGGTGGAGATAGGTCAGGTACGAAGTGGGGCGGGGCGGGTACAACTTAAAATCCACCCCCGCCCCATTACCCATGGCGGGTATGATTTTTATCCCCATCCCCGCCCCACCACCCGCCAAACCAAGACCCAATCCTGCCCCAATGGGGCGGGTCTCCCACTTGATCCGCCCCACTGGCATTCCTAGGAACAGGGCGTCTTAAACATTTAGGAGGCCCAATGCTATTTATACAACTATGTGTAAATTTTGTTACTTTTTTTTTCACACAACAATTAAATACAATAAATCGGACTCTTTTTTTAAGTCAAAGATAGTACTGAGCTTTTTTTTTTTTTGTGAAAGACGCTTTTACTTTCATTATGGAGTACAATTTAAAAGAATAGGTAGTTTAATTATACAAATACAATGACATAAACTATATACAATATGTAATATATTGATGTATTAGATAGAGGAAATTATTAAATTTAGGGAAAAAATCAGCCAACAAAAATTTAACATAAGAAATACATACATAAATACGGAGTGCATGTTAGGCAGCGGGTTTGATCCCTGCTTCTCTAGGATCTCTTAAAGAGCTTATACCAACTTTGCCAGATTTACTTTGTCAGATTTTTGGGGCCGCAAGAATTGTGAGGCCCTGTGATATAGGGCTATTTGCACATCCTAATAGTCGTTCCTCATCAGGAATTCTAGATTATCCCATAATGATCTATTAAACTATACTAAAATGAATTCTTCATGACACTTGTTATTAACTTGTGAAAAAAATTTCCTGTCTTTTTTGTCTCTCATTTTTTTTTTTTTTTTTTTTTTTTGCATAATCTATTATTTATAAGTAAACTATTTATACCTTATGATATTATTTTTTGATTCCATTTTAACAATCATATTTCATATATTTACCAATCATATTCCATATATACCCAAATAAAATATTTCTGAATATCGTTTAAACACTTTATGTATTATTTTGTAATATTATTGTCAAAAATATTTAACAACCGTGCATTGCATAATATTTTAACCTAATATCAAGATTATATACCAACAAGAGTTGGCTAGAGTGGTAAGCTGCTTGATGTCACTTAAGGGAAACCTCAAGTTCGAGCCTGAACAAATGCAAAATACTTGTCGAAAGACCAAACCACAATAAGCCAGCTGTGTGGCCAGGAGAAGATCCGAATGTAGTCGGAGCTAAGTTTTGTGAACTAAGTGGGACATACTAAAAAAAAATCAAGATTATCATATATGGAGCACTACTAATCAACTAAGGAGCATTTACTAATTCTTACTTCTCCCATTTCTTTTTATTTGACTCGTTTTTTTAGTCACGTTTGTCAATGCACAAATTCATCCGTTAATTTCTTTAATTATCGATTACCAATAATTAGAAGAAGTTGATATTTTGAAAATATACATTGTGACAAATCTAACAGCAACCCACATGACTATATTTTTCATTACGTATAAATCAGAAAACAACGTCAAAGAAAAGTGTGTGAATAGTGCTAAAGTCAAAACGTGTCAACTAAAATAAAACGGAGGTGGTATTTAATACTCCCTTTGTTTTTTAAAATTTGTATGAGACCAATATGTCAAGATTTAACTTTTACAAACTAATCCAATGATATGTTACATAATAATATTTTGGGATTTTTGTCAGAAACTCCTATTATAAGCCATTTTTGTGAGAAATTATTTAAGGGTTTGTTCACATTTATTGAACTGAGCTGAATAAAACTGAATAGAGTTGAAATGAATATTTTATGAGAGAAAGAAATTAGGAGCTGAACTGAACTAATTGGAGCTGAACTGAATTAAAGTGAAATTAAGTTGAAGTGAACAATCCCTAGTAAAAAAATATTGTAAGAAACTACCTATTTAAAAAATGTTGTAAAAGACTAACCTTCACCATATTATTACCGTTGACTAATTTTTTTTTTAATAAAGGTACAGAAGGAATAATATTTTTAAAATTTCAGAAGGAATAATATTTTTAAAATTAAGTCAAACAGAGTTGGTGAATAAAGTGAAACAAATATTTAAAAATGAAAGAAGTAGTATTTTGGGTGGTGCAATGCACTTGCTATAACTATTATTAGTAAAATAATCCATAATATATTTTATAGCTTATGCTTTTATGGGTAACTAACCATTGAAATGCACCTATAAATAGTATAATGAATGAAAAATACCTGTAAAAAAAAATCTTTTTTCTTATTTGAAAAAAATTGTAAAAAGAAAAAATATAGGGAGGAAAGGAGTGAGGACTCATGACAGCTCAATTGTAATTATTTTAAATTTTATTATTACCAATTGTGATTACCAATTATTGTTCACATATTAATAACTATTTTTAATTAAATTCATAATTACAATTTTACAATCAAACATCCTTGGTAGCTGTATTTTTAGTCCAATTAACTTTTCAAAATCTTGTTTAAAAAAAGATAAATATCTTCGTTTTCATACACATATAAAAAAAATGCAAATTAATAATAAAAATGTAATAAGACGAATCAAACAAGATTATATGACTATATTATTTTCTAAAAATAATGAGAATTGACGGTTAAAAATTTTGAACTTCGACCCAAATATTAGTATTATACTACCTCCATTACATATTATTTGCAACGATTAGACATTTTGTCTCTCTACTTTATGTCAAATTGTTGCAAATAATATGTAACGGAGGTAGTATAACCATTTGTACTTAGAGCTGGTACAACCACATTTTTTTTTATTTTTGCTCAATTAAAATGCGGTTTAAATTAAAGGGAAATTATCAATGATACCCTTCAGGTTTTGGCTTTTATCAATGGTACCCTTCATTAAACTTTCATTATCAGTGGTACCCTTACAACTTTACCTAAATTGCTACAGTAATCTCGACATTAAACAAACGTTTAGTATGTTTAGTTAACACAATTAATGGGCTATTTGACACTAACTTGAGTTGACAAAAATACCCCCCCTCATTAATACCCCCCAGGCCCAAACAACACCATTTAATAGTTCCAAATTTTTTGATTGGGGTTCAACTTCTGTCACACTCTCCCCTGTTCTTCTTCTTCTGAGCAACCCTAACTGATGCAAGAGTGAAGGACGATCGTTGAAGATTAAGCGTTTTTCTGCAATTCTAAAGGTTAGTTCTTAATTCTTACTTGAATTTTTGGGAATTTTGGTTTAAATTGTTAAGTTTAAGGAAATGTATGTATGTTTGAGAAATGTGTTTGATTTGGTGGAGAATTTCGAAGTGGTGTAGGATTTAGCTCTGAATTATGCTCAATTTACATAGTATAACTACTAGGTTGCTAAAGTTTTATTCTTTTCATATATTAATATGCATAAGTAAGACATTTTCATAGATTGTGGGTACATGTACAGTGTAGCTTGTGATGTTGCTCAGTGTTTGCTTAAATTCTAATCTTTAAAGATATGTAAATTGGTGTTTAGTGTGTAATTGATGATGAGTTTCTGAACAAAGTGATTGTGTACTAATTTTGCAGAATGACTGAGCGTGATAGGGTTGTGTTTTGATTTAAGTATAAGGTGCATAAAATTGATATTGAAGTGGACCCTGATCAATGTAACTTAATGGATTTAGTCATAGAGTTTGAGGATAGGTTACAAAAAAAGGGAGTAGTTATACTTAACCCTATATTTGCTTATGCTTATAGAGGTAAGCACTGGTCAATAAATGATGATGGTGGCATACATAGGTTTTTCAGGACATTTCCACAAGCTAATGTGTATGAGATTTTAGTTGATACTACTATGAATTCAACCTACCTGAATGATCTAGTGTCTGAATTTAGGAGGAACAAAATAGTTGCTAAAAGAGCTATGCAAGAAATTGGACATGCACCTCCACCAATTGATGACCCACCACTTGTTAATGAACCAATTCTTGAACCTCAAGCTGAAAATGAACCAATTCTTGAACCTCAACCTGAAAATGAACTAATTCTTGAACAAGCTGAAAATGAAATCATTCTTGAACCTCCTATTGAAATTGAACAAGAAGCCAACCCTTTTGAAGCTACTCCTTCTGGGAGCAGCAAGCTAAAATCTAGGAGGAGATTGGTGCTTAAATACCAATCAGAACCTCAACCAACAAGCCCTGTCTCTTCTATTAACCCTTCAGTAGAAGACTCCGACCCTAGGATTATAAACTATGACCAGATGCTACTTTTATGGATATTTAAGACCTGTATGAACAGAATAGTGCTAAGTAGACTGAAAAAGAGTACAGAAGGGGGAGAAAGGAGTTTGAAAAGTACATGGACAAGGAAACGGGTAAGGGTAAGTGTCAAGATAAGGCTGAGGGAGAAGATGTAGGGGTTCTTCTGGTGGTAAAGCAAAGGGAAGTGGGAAAAAGGGCAGGGGAAAGGGCAAGGGCAATGGTAAGGGTAAGAGTAAGCTATTAGTTTTTGGTGGTGAGAAGTTACCCCCATCTACCATTTCCCCACACATTGTCTTTAAGACACTACATGTTAGGAGAAGCCCTAGGTTTTCCCCTATTCAAACTTATACCAAGCAACCCACTACTGTACTCTCAAATAGTCCAAACACAAGAGGTCCAAATCCAACCACTAATCCCACACTTTTTGGTAGAAAAATGCCTAAGAGTACAGCTGTTAGGAAAGGGCTATGGGTTAAGGGTAAGGGTAGAGGGTTGCATAAGCCAAATGAGAATGGGGAAGGTAGTCAACCAACTGCTAGAAGACAAGTCATTTTTGATGGTGATGGTGATGGTGGGGATGATCCTAGTGATTCTAGTGATTCAAGTGAGTCAAGTGAGGATGGTGATGGTGGAGGTTTTGGGGATGAGCTTGATGATTCAGATGGTGAGGTGATCCCAGATGGTGATGTGCCAGCAGATGAGAGGGAAGACATAGGACAACTTCCCACATTGAAGACAATTGGGAGCAGGGGTTCTAGTCTGGATTCATAGATGATGATGATGATGATAATTACTTCCAACAACTTTATGGTAATGGTGAAATGTATGAGGATGTGGGGTTTGGGAAGATTGTTCTTAGAACTTGGATGTTGTTCATAGACAAGGCACACTTAAGGGAGACTTTGAAGGATTATGCAGTCCAGGAAGGTTTTGCTCTGAATGTTGTAGCTGCAGATAACACCAGATACACAGTGACATGCTATGCTGAATGTTGTGAGTGGAGGCTGCATGCCAGTAGGTTAATTGATGGAAAAACTTGGGCTATCAAGAAAATATGGCCAGATGTACACAACTATAGGGGCTTGGAAACATATAATCCTATATGTACTGTGAAATGGGTTGCCCCAAAAGTAATGGAAGATATTAGGGCTGCCCCTGATATTCCAGGAAAAGCATTGAATGAATTGTTGTTTCAGAGGTATGGGATATACATGAAACAAGCTTACTTATATAGGCTGAAAAGGTATGTGATTCAAGAGCTGTTTGGTGGACATGATGAGTCCTACTCATTGATGCCAAGGTATGCTGACATGAATTGCCAGACTAATTCTGAGTCAAAGGCATTTGTAGCATGGCAGCTTAGTGAGAGCATTCCTAGAGTGAATTTGTTTACAAGTGTGTTTATCAGTTTTGCTGGGCAATGGAAGGGTTTTCTGGCTGGTTGCAGACCCTTAATTGGAGTTGATGGGGCTCATCTAAAGGGAAATTATGGTGGAATCCTCTTGTTTGCAGTTGGGTTAGATGGCAACAATGAAATTTACCCAATAGCACTTGCCATTGTGAGTGTTGAAGACAAGGAAAGTTGGTCTTACTTCTTCTGGCATCTGTACAACATAGTGAAGCAATCCAACAGGCAACATTGGACAATTATATCTGACAGACAAAAGGTAAACATTTTACTTACACTAACACTATTAGCATTATATTACTTGCATTATATTACTTGCACTAACATTATACTTGTAATATAGTACTTGCACTAACATTACTTGCATTAACAGAGGGTTGATCTAGCCCTAAAAGATGTATGGCCTGATGCCAAGAGGAGGTACTGCTGCAGACACTTGAGCAGGAACTACAAGAAAGAATTCCCAGTCTCTTTGATGTACACACTATTCTGGAGGGCATGCAATGCAACCAACAAGTTCACTTTCAGGAAAGCAATGGAGAGATTGCAGAAGGAAGGAGGAGAGGATGTTATGGTGTGGTTTGCAAACTTAGGTGATCAATCAAAATGGAGCAAGCACAAATTTAATCCTAATGTATGAAATGACTCAAACACCTCTAAATTTGTGGAGAGTTTTAACTCCACTTTGGGAGTTGACAGGTGCAGACCTGTTTTGACACTTCTTGAAGGTATACTTTTTTTTTTTTGTTTTTTTTTTCAGTTAAGACACAAATCGTATGGTTAGATTTACTTATGCATCTTATATGGTTGATTGGCAGGGATTAGAAGAGTGTGTATGGTGAGGATTGCTTCAAGGCATGAAAGAGCACAAGGCTGGGAGGATAATGACTTATGCCCCAAAATTGCAAAGTTGGTCAGGGACATTAGCAAAGCAACCTCTACCTGCAGAGCCTTCCAGTCAAGTCCAGGTGAATATGAGATACATGAGGGGAGGTCTCAGTTCCCTCTAAACCTAAACCAAAATATATGCTCATGTGGGGCTTGGCAGGTGTCTGGTATACCATGCAGACATGCAGTGAGGGCAATGCTACATGCCAAAGTTGATCCCCACAATTATGTGAGCTCATGGTACTCTGCTAGAACCTACAAGCAAGTGTACAATTTTGTGATTCACCCAATTCCCGATTCAAGTCAATGGCCACCTGTTGATGCTACCCACCCTCAGCACATCCACCCACCAAAAATGAAGAGAGGTGTAGGAAGGCCAAGTAGAAACAGGAAAAGAGAAGAGGGTGAAGACCAACCAGGGAAGAGGTCTAGAATAGTCAGATGCAGCAACTGTGGGAATTTAGGCCACAACAAAGCAACTTGCAAGGGTGGTTTGACTGGAAAGGAGTTGGAGTCAGTGAAGGCAATGGTTGTTAGGAACACAAAATCAAGAGATCAGTCAAATGCAGCTAAGGAGGCTAGAGCTATGTCTGCTGCAACAAAGATCTCTTCTTCACAGTTGGCTAGCCAACCACAGGACTTGTCCCAGTCACCCTGACATCTGTTTGGATGCTGCAACATTAGGCTATTAGGACTGACTTTGATGTAATGAATCAGTTTTTGAACATGTTTTACCAGTTTTTATTGATGCAAGAACTTGTCTTTTTTTTTTGGGAAAGTACTTAGCTGTGAATGCTAGTACTTATTTGCTTATTAATGCAAGATACATTTCTGTAAAGTACTTAGCAGAACTAGCTTCTTTTTTGGGAAGCAATACAGCATGACTTGTTTGCATATTTATGTGAATCTGTTAGTAATTATTTGCTTATTTTTGTGCTCTCTCAAAACAGTAAACTAAAGACATAAAATGCAATATAACACGAAAATAACCAACTTCCATTAATGTCAACTAGAATTTCAGTACATCATTTTCAAACCAATATCTTAAAAAGGCTACTATTTTAAAGCCACAATCAACAACACCAAATACATCACTACAACTAATTTCACAACCATGTACACGAAATCAGCAAATTCATCAGTCTTGTGCATAAACTCTGTAAATTCTGCCCTTAATGCATGAACTTGGCCTACTTCTGCCATGGATCCTTGCCTCCCTCCTATGTCCCTTGAAATTTGGTCTTCACTTACCCACATAAAGAATTCACATACCCTACACTTATAATATGGCCTTCTAGGATTCACAATTGAGTTTCAAAACCTAATATCCGCAACTCTTGGTGGTTCACAATTGCAATTCATGGCTCTAAACCATGTAACTCCTCCATTCAAATTGCTTGAAGATGAAGCCCTTCTAGAAGAAGCCATTACTATAAAACCCTTGAAACCCTTGACAAAACTACAGAGTAGAGAAAGAAAGAAAAAAATTTCAGAAATTAATGGAAACAGGGAAGAGAGGGGTGAGGGTTATATAGGAAATTGGAAAGATATAAAAGGAGGGAAAAATGTTGGGATTTTTGGAGGGAGAAATAAAAGGGGCATTGAAGTCTTTTCGCGTTCCCCAGCCCATTTACCCTCCTAATTAAACATACTTAACGTTTGTTTAACGTTGAGATTACTGTAGTAATTAAGGGTAAAGTATAAGGGTACCACTGATAATGAAAGTTTAATGAAGTGTACCATTGATAAAAGCCAAAACCACAAGGGTACCATTAATAATTTCCCTAAATTAAACAAACTACCATAATTTTAACCAATAAATTAACCAAACATGTAATTTTAGTCTCTGTAATATATAGATAGAAAAAAAAAGTAATGAAGGTTTAATATCTTTTGACTTTGCCTTAAAAAAAAAAAAATCTTTTGACTTGGCTTTATAAAAAAAAAATATCTTTTGACTTAACAAAAAAAAAAGTTACTTAAAAAAAACACAAACTCTTAATAACATTCGATTTACACTAAATTAGAGTAAATCGGGCTGGTTGGGCAACTTCATCACCGAGAAAAACACCCACCACCGTCGCCACTGGCTGGGATGGCTTGGTATCTATCATTTCACCTCATCTACTTTGATGGTGGCGATGACTATGGCGGCGGAGGTGACGATGACGATAGCGTTGAAGGGAAAAATATGAGGACTTGCAGTTGGTAACGGAGAGGGAGAAGGGGGTTGAGGGTTTGATGGAGGAGAGAGAATTTGAAGGTTTGTTAATGGTGGAAATGTTTTTGTGAAAAAAAAAGGGTCACTTTTGTGAAAAAAAGGGTCACTTTTGTAAAAAAAAAAAAAAAAGGGTCACTTTTGTAAAAAAAAAAAGGTTCACTTTTGTAATAAAAAGGGATCACTTTTGTAAAGAAAAATGGTCATTTTTATAAAGAAAAAGGGTCACATTTCGCAAAAATGTTCGATGTACAAAAAATTATTGTAAATCGGGGGCATGCAAAAGGAGTTGTAAAAAAAAGGATTTTTCACCAAATACAACTGAGTTAAAGCTTAATTCACCATGACCAAAAACTTTCTAATACACCATGTACCACTGAGTTTAACATAAATGTCACCAAATGCCCTTAATGACTAACGCCGTTAACTCCGTTAGTCATTAAGGTAAATTGTGCCACGTGACTGTCACTTATTGGTTCTTATTAATATTATTTAATTAATTACTTAAATAAAGAATAAAAAAACTTAAAAAAAATTAAATAAATAAATAAATAAACCACCACCAACCTAGCCACCGCTCCCCACCCATCCAACATCCCTGCCCCTACCGGCACCACCATGTCTACACCCCCGCCACCGCCCCCACCGCCGCCACCAAGTCTACACCGCCGCACATCCCTTTCCCTTAACCACTATCCTCTCAAGTCCCACCCTAAAACTCAAAAAACCCTCACTCCGACGCCCAAACCCACTTGTCGGCTCCCAGACCCACCTTCCTCGAGCCGGCGAACCCTTGTCACCCCTCAATCTTCCAACTCCACCCCTTTCCCCCCTCTGAACCACCACCCCCAAACCCTAAAACCCCAAAATCAAAATCTAGGGTTTCGATTTTGGGTTTTGGGATTTTGGGTTCAACTGTGGGCTGGTCAGGTGCTTAGCGTGGTGGTGTAGTTGGTGCCGTGAAATGAAGGTAAGGTGTTGCGGTGGTTTGTAGCTGGTGTCGTGTGGTGGCGAATTGGAGGATGTGCGGTTTGTGTGGGTGAGCTGGGAGGTGGTGCGAAGTAGAGTCGCGTGGGTGGTAATTTGGGCGGTGTTCGGCGGCAAAGGGCTGGAATTGGTAATTGTTGCAGTTTGTATGGTGGCAGCAGCGGTGCGGCTGGAGATGCGGGGGAGAAAGGGAATTGGTTGCGTGGGGCTGTGATTGGGGATGGCAGGGAGGTGGTCAGGTGTTGGGTATGGTGGATCAAGGGAGAGATTCGTGCACCGGCGCAAGGCTGGGTACGGTGAAAGTCAGCGTCGACCCGGTGGTGGTTTAAGGCTGAGAGCAGGCGGCGAGGGGCTGGGCTGCTAGGTGGCGGTTGTGGGGAGGGGAGATGGCTGACAGTTGGTGGTGGTTTTATTTTATTTTTTTTAATTATTTTTGTTAAAGTTTTTTAATTAATTAATTGATTAATTATTAAAGTAAATAGTTTAAGTAAGAGCCAATTAGAGGATGCCACGTGTGACATTTAACTCTTCATGACTAACGGGGTTAAGAAAAAGGGCATTTGGTGACATTTATATTAAACACAGTGGTACATGGTGTATTAGAAAGTTTTTGGTGGTATATGGTGAATTAAGCTTTAACTCAGTGGTATTTGGTGAAAAATCCGTAAAAAAAATGCCACAACATAGTGCCGTACTGCCGTAGTAAGAGTAGAAAAACAAGTTGATAAGTCAAAGTCAACACATTCACATGATAACATACATCCAAAAATCACTGAAGTATTCCGTGCATTTATTTTCTTTTTTAGCAAAACTTTTAAAATAGCTTTTAAATTAAATAAATTCACACTACCACCCCTAGTCATTTAACCAGGACTCAATAGTGTTAATGTAACGTCTATAACTCTATTATTATTATTTCAATATTTCATTACTAATTATTATAATATTTTTCGAAATGGAAATAAATCAACAATATCTATCCAAAAATAATTATAAATACCATCTACTCACACACTAAAGTTGTCCTAGAGTGGCAAAGAAACAAACTCTTTGCTGCACAAATTCTGAAAATTATACTTAAAAAACATAAGAAAAAAAAACACTAGAGAGCAGAGAAATCATGGAGACAGTAGTCGAGAAAGAAAATGGTGACAGTGACAACAGCCTTAACGATTGGCTTCCGGTTACGTCGAAACGTGAGGCAAAATGGTGGTACGCTGCAATTCACAATGTGACTGGTATGGTTGGTGCTGGTATTCTGGGTTTACCCTACGCTATGTCTCAACTTGGATGGTACGTACATTTTTCCCTATGCTAATGTTTATTTTCGATCTCTAAGAAAAAAAATATTAATTTGGCTAATTGTTATAATTCTATTCACATATATCATGATAATTAAACACAGATGATATTGATTATATGTGAATAAATGTACAATTTATTGCATGTAAAACATTAAAATAATACGGAGTAGAATTGTTTTTTTTTTTATTATTATTTTATTTATTTATTTTTTTATTATTATTATAAAAAGGATTGACGAGTCAATAAAAACTTTGGGAAAAGATTTTGATTAATAGTAGTCCGAATTAATTTGGTTACGAAATAGAAGTTGAGAGTATTGAAGTGCACGATTAGGAAGTTATGTTCCTTTGCATTTATTTTGTTGTAAATTGTTAGCTCAATCAATCCGACAACTCGCCAGGCGATTTGATCTGAAGTTGTGGATCATCTAATTGTTCTCAGTGGCGATCTGTAAGTTTAAATCTATGTATATGTAGATGTATGGTTGCATCGTCATTCATCAAGTAGATCTAGTTTCACTATGTGCATTTAAAGTATTTTTTTATTTGTAATATCGTGTATCTTTAGTTAATTATGAAAATTTTACAGAAAATATGAAAATTGAATATGTATTACAGTTTGAAATACAATTAACGAACACTTTTTTTTTATTCCTTCAATTTGGCGGAAATCTTGTGGTTTAATTTGAGTTGCATGATAATAATTAAATGACGATATAATATGACACCTTAATATATAATAAGGTTGTGTGTATGTTTAATTTGCAGAATATGTGACACATTAATTTATTTTAGGGGTCCGGGTGTGACAATATTATTATTGTCATGACTTATAACATTATACACCTTATGGCAAATGATTGAAATGCACGAGCTTGTACCTGGTAAAAGGTTTGATCGGTATCATGAGTTAGGACAGTACGCATTTGGGAAAAAACTCGGGTTATGGCTCATTGTTCCCCAGCAATTTATGGTTCAAGCTGGATGTGACATCGTTTATATGGTCACTGGAGGGAGTTCATTGATGAAAATATATAACATTGTTTGGCCAAATGGACGGCCAATCAAACTTACGTATTTTGTCATGATATACGCATCTGTTCAATTCTTTCTATCCAACCTACCAAACTTTAACTCCATTGCTGGTATCTCTTTAACTGCTGCTATTATGTCTCTTAGGTAAGTTTTTATGCTTTATTACATTAAAAAAGCTTATAACAATTACAAAAAATAAGATGGTATTTAATTAAGTTTTGTAGAATTATGTTTGAATTAAACACAGTACAATGGATTTACGTAGCTATTGAAATGTTCAAACACTCTAAAGTTTCAATTTACACTTTTTGCAATTGACTAATTACTAATGAGAAAATAGTAATGAACAGTCGAACCATTAGGAATTTAGGACTTTTGTATTTTCTTGAGGCCAAACAATTTCATAAAATATATCTGTGCTTGGACAATGGAATTTTTAGTATATTTTAATTATTAACTTGGAAATTGGTGATTTTCACTTCAGTTATTCAGCAATAGCATGGATAGCTTCGGCTATAAAAGGAGTACAACCTGACATGGATTATGGAAGTAGGTATCCCACTAGTGTCGGGCATATATTTGGTTTTTTGAGTGGATTAGGGACGGTGGCATTTGCTTTTTCTGGGCACAACATAGTATTGGAGATTCAAGCAACAATTCCTTCAATTCCGAATAAGCCTTCTAAAATAGCCATGTGGAAAGGATCCCTACTCGCTTATATAATTATAGGATTGTGTTAATTTCCTGTGGCTTTTGTTGGTTATCTAGTGTTTGGAAAATTTGTTGAAGACAATTTGATGATCTCCCTTGAGAAGCCTATTTTGCTTATTACCCTTGCCAATATATTTGTTGTCATACATGTTATTGGGAGCTACCAAGTAAGTTAAGTTCTTTATTTCAATTTTAATGTTACACATTTTTTATTATTACTACTAATATTTTCCCAAACTGTTAGGTTTTCGCAATGCCAGTTTTTGACATGCTCGAATCATTTTTGGTGTTGAAAATGAAATGCCAACCTAGTAAAATGCTTCGCCTTGTGACTCGTACTACCTATGTCGGTATGTTATTTTATAAAACTTCTTTACATTTAACTATTATAATTTACAAATAATTTTTAAAACAAAATTTAAATATAATGTGCTATACAGGAATTACTATGTTCATAGGTATAGCATTTCCGTTTTTTGGCTCTCTACTAAGTGTGATGGGTGGAATTGCTTTTGCACCAACCTCATTTTACGTAAGTTTCAAACATATTTCTAATTTTATAATAATGAAATAAATGAATAATTTTGCTTAATATTTGTTAAATTTAATTTGTATTGCAGCTTCCTTGCATAATTTGGTTAATAATATGCAAACCAAAAAAATACAGTCTCTCATGGTTCTTAAATTGGGTAAGTTTTTCAATTTTAAAATTCATTTACATCCAACAAAAGTTGTTAATTTTTTTTCTCAATATGAAACTTATGAATGTACGTTTTCTGTATATATTGCAGATATTCATCATTGTTGGTGTGTTATTGACAATTTTAGCTCCTATAGGGGCTATAAGGGATATAATCGTTCAAAGTGGATCATACAAATTCTTCTCCTAATCAATTAACTTTTTTTGTGAGGAGTGATTGGGGTGATGTTAGGATGATCATAGGTTTCAATCCTATCATTTTTTAAGCGGATCACCTATGATTGCTATTAAATTTATATGAACTATTGTTTAGACTATTGAGACTCTTTGTCATAGACAAACCTTATATATGTTTGATTAAACAATAAATTAATGATGGGTGTTATAATCACTGCCTTTTAGAGTTTTAATTTTTTGTTATGTTTTCTGAGAATGAATTTCGAGCATAACAATAAGAGCTTATGTCGTTTAACAATAGTATCAAGCTTATAGGTTTTGGTTCTAAACCATGGTGCTAAAGGCATATTTTGCTAACAGGATGGCTAATTTTTAATCAAATTATTTACCCAAATTTGCCCTTATTTTAACATCCTAACATTAGTATATATAACCTAGTGTCTTTAGGCTTCTACCTAATTTTAATGAATAAATCGTGTAGTACAAATTAATGGATAAATTTTCTTCACAAAAAAAAAAAAAAATAAAAAATAAGGACAAATGTTTCTTTAAAAAAAATTAAAAAAAAATTAACGGTTTTTTCCCCAAATGCCCTTGAACTTTTCAAAAATTCACCAAATACCCTCAAGTTTTTCAAAGTTCACCAAATACCACTGACATTTGTTAATATTCACACCGTGACCTCAAAATTTTCCCTGACGTTAAAGTTCCGTTAGCAATAAAATTTAATTCACCAAATGCCCTAATTTTGTTAAATAATTACACAAAATACCCTTATTTTTAGAAGTACGTCTAGTTTGAAATTTAAGGAAACTAGCTGTTAGTTTTGATTCTCAACCTTTTTTTGCATAAATACTCGATACAAAGCATCCCTCTTATTTGCTTAACCACAATTTTTTAACACCATGAGTTATCAATCTAAATCATCCTCCTCAATGTATGAGTACTTTTATGTAAGAGTTGCAAACATCCTTACACAAAAGTAAATCATTCTCCTCAATGTATGAGTTATCAATCTTGATTCTCAACAAGATTTGTTTGCAACTCTTACACAAAAGTACTCATACAAAGATGATATAGATTGATAACTCATGGTGTTAAAAATTTGTGGTTAAGCAAATAAAAGGAATGTTTTGTATCGAATATTTATGCAAAAAAAGGTTGAGAATCAAAACTAACGGCTAGTTTCCTTAAATTTCAAACTAGACGTTGTACTTCTAAAAATAAGGGTATTTTGTGTAATTATTTAACAAAGTTAGGGAATTTGGTGAATTAAATTTTATTGCTAACGGAACTTTAACGTCAGTGATGTTTTGAGGTCACGGTGTGAATATTAACAAACGTCAGTGGTATTTGGTGAATTTTGAAAAACTTGAGGGTATTTGGTGAATTTTTGAAAAGTTCAAGGGCATTTGGTGAAAAAACCGAAAAATCAATGGATAAATGGACAATGTATATATGTTTCTGTAACATAGAGTGGTAAATGGTGTGAAACTTTATTTTGTACGCAGAATTTATGACTATATGTGTATCAAAATCGTATCTACATGCTGATTCTGATGAATCTCTCCACACTACCAAAAAAAAAAGTGTTGATTTCCTAAGTTAAGTGTCAAATATGTTTTTTGGACCAAAACGAACCTATGGGATTTAAATTCTGGGGCTTTATAACCTTACTGCCGGTTGAGATCTTCGGGACATGATCTTTACTACTAGCTGAAAGTTCTAATTAAGGCTTTATTCTTAGTACAATGTACTTGTTTTCTGGGCATGATTGCATGAACCTAACTAGGTTTGAAACTTCTGGTGCATCATAACCTTACTATTTGTTGAAATTTCCGGCACCTTAACCTAAGCAATTGAAAATTTTAAAACTCTTACATATCTAGCTATTAGAATGTCCATTTACATATTCACCAATTGAAATTTTCAAGAATAAATCATCAAGAGGAATAAATACTTCCCTATATATTTACCTTAGGAATAACTCTTGTGTATAACGGATGTACCACTACTACAAAATAGGGCTAAGGAATCATCACCATATATGTCACTTGTAAGGTTTCTTAGGTAAAGAAACCAAATAATTAAATAAATATGGTATCTTAGATAATGAATAAGATGTTAAGGGTTTTATTAATATAAAGGATTTATTGGTGAAAAGGGTAGAAATCAAGCAATATAATAGAAACATTTTTGTTCCTTGCATCCATTGTTCACAATACGTGAACTTCTTATATAGCAAAATTTATGAAATATAATAATACACATTATTATACTACATATATTATATATATTGTTGTACATTTGCAGTTGGTAAAATTGCATTTACTAGTTATTCATACATGTGAACTTCAATCATATTTTCAGTTTTCTCTCCCCTTTGAAAGTTCACGTGGAATGGGGTATGAGTTGCCTTATTAAAAACCTTTCTAGGTAAAACCTTGTGGGACAAAAACCATAGCTAGGAAAAAAAGAGTGCAACAATATTGTATTATATGCTTTGGATACTACCTCGTTAAAAACCTTGTCAAGAAAAACCAAGTTGAATAAAAACCCGATCGAATGGAAAAAGAGTGCAGTGCACATAATACTCCCCCTGATTTCAGCATAGTTCACGAAGATGCCGCATTCCAATTTTGTGAACTAATTGCTCAAATTTCTTCGAAGGAAGTGATTTTGTGAACAGGTCGGAAAGGTTGTCACAAGACTGAATTTGCTGGATATCTATTTCCTCATCCTTTTGCAGATCATGCATGTGTGAAGAATAGTTTTTGGGATATATGTTTTGTTTTATCTCCCTTAATATATCCTTCAGTTACTTGACAGATAGATGCATGTGGTATTGTCTTCAAAGATGATGATTTGATTTTCTGTTATTGCGTTCATTCCACATTCTTCTTGCATACTATTGATCATTGACCTCAGCCATACACATTCTCGTCTTGCTTCATAAAGAGCTATTAACTCTGCATGATTTGAGGATGTCGCAGTCAATTGTTGATTTCCATGATATTGTAGTGCTGCCGTAAGTGAACATATATCTAGTTTGTGACTTGGCATTTTGTTGATCTGATAAGTATCAGCGTCTGCATGCATACCGAACGAGAGCAAAATCTCATTTTGGTTGATAATATAAACAAGGTCCCGTGTCCCTTTTAGGTACCGGAGTAAGTGTCGGACTCCCTTCCAATGTATGTATGTTGGTGCATTGTTATACCTGGCTAAAAAGTTCACAGAGAAAGCTATGTCGGGTCTTGTGTTGTTAGCTAAGTACATTAAGGCTCCAATTTCACTTAAGTATGCTAGTATGGTACTTCTAGACCTAGAATTTCTTCATTTTCTTCTCGGGGTCTAAATGAATCGTTTTTCGTATTCAAAGAACGAGCAACCATTGGGAAGTTGATTGGATTTTCTTTGTTCGTGAAGAAGCTTTTTAAAACTCTTTATGTATAGCTTAATTGATGGAAAAATACCTTGCATGACTCAAGTTCTCAATTTGCAATATATCCAAGGCAAAATTTAGTTTTTCGAAGGTCTTTCATCTCAAATTCTTTCATCAAATATTTAGAAGTTTTCTCAAGTTCATTTGGGGTTCCAATGATATTCAGATCATCAACATACACTGCAATGATAGCAAATCCTGATTGTGATCGCTTTATGAAAACACATGGACTGATTTGATTGTTTTTGAACCTTTCTCTCGTAAGGTATTCACTGAGACGGTTATACCAAATCCTTCCAGATTATTTTACTCCATAAAGTGAACTTTTAAATTTTATGGAAAGTAATTATCAGTTTAGTCCTTCATGGACTTTCATGTAGATGTTTGTATTGACTATCAAGTGACCTATACAAATAAGAAGATATTACATCCATTAATCGCATTTACAGTCCTTTTCTGACTGTCAAACTTACCAGAAATTTTTCTGTAATTTGTAGTTGCATGTAGGGCTATGCACCAATACAAAACTGGACTGGGATCGGATTTGACTAGAACCCGAAATTGCCTATAAGGACTGGGGACCGGACCGTAATAAACCAGTCCGGGCAGTCTAGACCTAATTTTTCAGGTCAGATTTGGGTTTTGACCTTTTAGACCGATTAAATCTACTATAATTCCAAACTACTATAACCATTTTACCTAGGCAACAATCAAAGCACAAAATGTAAATTACACCAAATAAGCTGAAAATTCAGAATCCTTCATCTATATATAATAATAAGTTAAATGAATATAGATTAATACAACTCTATATATACATGATAATAAGTTAAATGAATTGAAAAGGAGACAAAGATTAAATCAAATCTGAATGTAGGAAAATGGTGAAATGAGTGGGAATAACGGAGGTTGATCCCTGACTTCTGTTGTAATATAAGGAAGAATTTTCAAGGTTATATTCTAAAATTAGAAGATCGAAAAGATGATCTTGTGACAATGAAAGAGTACGGTGTGTCGTGATGCAAATCACTGACTTGAAAACAAAATTCCAGCGCAACCGGGGTGCACTATTGTATTCGTCGGCACGTTCCCTAAGGTTAACACACCACTTCCACACTAAGGCACTTTTTGGGGAAAGGTTGGAGCCAAGTAACTTATGCCCAATATAGAGTATGTGTTTAAGCAAGCTTGTGTTTGATATGTATTTCTTGTGTATATCAAAATCAGAAAACATCCTCCAATTTATAGAGATGAATGAAAAAGATGAAAGATCATGGAGGAATCTTCTATGAACGAAAAAAAAAGAGAAATCAGAAATATTATGGTGATTAAAAACACCATAATCAACCTCTTAAATGAGGGGTTACAAGGAATCAAACAAGGAGCTCACCCGATCGGGCGTACACTCCCTTTTTCCGGACGTCTTCTCGCGCCCGGTCGGGCGGGTCTCGTCAGATCGGGCGCCCGATCAGACGGCGGAAATCCAAAATTTTACGACTCTTCTCGCGCCCGATCGGGCGGGTCTCACTCGGTCGGGCGCCTGATTGGGCGCCCATATCTGACCTTTTGAATTTCCTTTCTTTATTTCCAACAACTTCATGAAGAGTGGTTTCCGGAGCTCTTGATTGGCGACGACGGCGAGTTCTTGCTTGAGAAACACGATATTAATCACATTATTGGGGAAATACTTTGTATATTGTAGAGGAGAAGTTGAATTACATGAAATTTTGTTGGGTTGTGAAAAAGAACTGAAATTGGAGATGGGTTCATAAGAAATTGAAACTAATAGGAGTGAAACTCAAAGACAAAGAAGAATACAAAGTGGAGTGGCGGCATTTCAATCAGATACAACTAACATGAGCGTATTAAGTTAAGGTAAATAAAATCTTATTTTGTTTTAAATATTACTACCTCCGTTTCTTTTTAGTTGACACGTATTCCTTTTTAAGATTAATTTTTAGTAGACACGTTTCTATTTTGGGTAAATTTTTTACCTTGTATTTACAAGCTACCCTACTTGCTTTTTCATTTTCTCTCACTCTCTCTCCTCTCCTTAATATATGTGTTTAAATCAAATGCGTCAACTAAATAGAAACGAAGGAAGTAATAAATTGCATATGAACTAGGTTTCCGGTCTAGACCGAAAAATTCTGGGTTTTACCCGATACAAATCGAAAACCTGGAATCACTAATTTTAAGGACTGGGGACTGGACCGGAATGTACTGGTCCAGGTCGGGTCGGTCTAATTCCGGTTGGGTTTTCGGTCCAGGTTCAATTATTCACACCCCTAGTTGCATTAACTATTGGAGAATATATTTCTTCATAATAAATCCCTCTGGAATTTGAGAAAATCCTTGGGCTACAAGTCTTGCCTTGTATCTAACTATCTCATTACATTTTCTCACAAATATCTATATGTATCCAACGAGTTTTACACCTACTGGTGTAAGAGTTATTTTTCCAAAAACTTCTCATTTTTTAAGTGACTTTAACTCAGCTTGAATTGCCTATTTCTGCTTTGGCCAATCACTCCCGTGTCGACATTCTTCCACTTTTCTTGGTTTAATTTTATCGAACACAATGTCAATTGCAATGGAATTTGCAAATATTTCATCTACGATAACATCTTTCCTAATCCAATGAGCCTTGGTAGAGACATAATTCATTGAAATGTCATTGTTATCGATGTCGTGAACATCTTGTTCATTCCCCATAGGGTTTTTCTCTTGTTCATCCCTTTTGGGCTATCATCATTTTCTTTAATTTCATCCTCATTTGATCTCTCTTGAACTTCTGACGGGGGAACATCATTAGTCTCATTTTCTATTCCATCCAATTTTTTCAACTTCCTTGGTTTAGAATCTTTTGTTCTGATCTAAGTGGTCTCCCACGCTTTTTCTGCGTGCTTGAGATTCATTTTCTATGGCCTTATTACTAGTTGGAATTTCAATACGTACATGGACATTTTCTACTGGTATATGTGATTTTGTCACCTTCTTTGTGTCTACAAATGCATCAGTTCAAAGATTTAGTTTTATTCGTTTCGATGAGTACATTATTAATATCTAATTTTTATAATATTTGATAGGGAGAGATTAAAGATATTTACGATCAAAGATTTACATCCATATACGTAAAAAAGATAATTATTAGTTTTTTAAATAATTTAAATTTAAATTTAAATTATTCATTATTCTTTATTTTTACCTAGATGGCAAAATTCTTAAATCTTATTCGTCACTTTTTCTTAGGTGGCGAGTGAATTTTTTAATTCTAAAATAAATTATTAATATAAAATTTCATTGGTCAAAATAATACCTTTTCTTATGTGACACACCGAATGCTCCCGAAAAATGCCTACTTTATTTATATATTATTATTATTATTATTGTTATTATTGTTATTATTATTATTATTATTATTATTATTATTATTATGGGGGATTTATAAATAATTATTATAAGTAGTTTTAATTATATAAAATCGGATTTTTAATGATGTTTATGGGAAATTAATTTAAAAGGTTCATGTACATATATTTGTGGGGTTTTAATTATTTTTTAACCTTATATTTATATGTAATCCCTCATATTTTTTAATATATTATAAATGAAATTTTATTTTATTTATAATATTTATTTGTATTTTTTCGGATTTTATTTTAAAAAGTTTCAAATTATTTTGGGTGGAAATTTTTATTACATTATGATTTTTTTATGAACCATCATTCTACAGTTCATGTCCAACAAACAAAGTCTAACCCACTCTGCTTATTTAATTGGCCCATAATTTGCATGAGGCCCAATATTCCTTCGTACCCTAGAATTCTCTCTCCTATAAATACCCCATACATCCCCAAAATTTTCCCCACTCAAAAGGTTAGTCTAATTTTCTTTCTCCTTTATTTTATTTTTATTTTTATTTTTCTTTTCCTTTTCTTTTCCTTTTATTTTTTTTCTTTCCTCTTTCTTTTCTTTCTTTCTTTTCCTTTTCTCCTTTCCTACGTGAGCATGGCTCACTATTCCTCATGCTGCTAGTGTTCACCGCGAGACATCACATCCAGTTGTCGGCTGCCGCCGCCCCTGACCACTGGCGTGCCACCAGCAGCCACGTGGTTACTGTCCTCCCTCTCCTTCCTCCTCTTTGTTATCTTTTATTTTTCTTAATGTTTATTTAATTATTTTGGGTTTTGATTTTGTAGTATAAAGATTATATTTTTAGTATCAAAATCATGTATTTTATAGTTTAAAGTTATTATAATTTCAGATTATAATTGTGTTATAAATTTTTAGATTTTATAATTTTAAAACCTAGGGTTTCAATTTATTTAAATTGGGATTTTAGGGTTTTTATGATTAATAAATTTGGGGCTTTTGTTCCTGTTGCATTTTTAATGATTAATTAAGTATTAAAACATGTTTTTAATGAAGTTTTAAGGACTTTTAATCTAAATTATATTGCTGGAAATTTTGTTAAGTATTAATTTACTGTTGTTGGTTGTTTTCTAGGAAGTGATTATTCCTTAGGAGACTTTGTAACTGCTAACAAGGAGCTAACTATATAACATTATAGATTTATATATGTAGTTTGCAGGTCATGATACAGTGATTTTATTTGCCTAAACTATGTTCTACAAGACTTTGTGGTATTCTGATGAATTATGTGCTACATACACCTGCAAGCTTGTTTGATATAACATAATAAATTAATTATTTAAAGCTATAGTTTAGTATGTGAATATCGGCTCCCAATTTCAAGAGACAAAGACCATGCATATTGTAGGGAATATTTCAAGAATCTCTCACTTGAGCCCCAATGTAATCGTACACTTAAGCATGGTGGCATCCAAAGGGAAGGAAGTTAGAGAAAAAGAGTTGCTAACAAGTTTTAGGAACTTGTAACCCTTCATGATCCATGAGATCGCTAACTCCAAAGTGGTCCTGAACCATGACATGTTATTCGGGGATGAAGGTACAAATCCAACCTAAAAGAGATTAAACATGCCCTAAAAACAGGCATCTACTTTATTCTTCTCATATTCATGTGCGCTTTCTGACTAACATACAATCATTAGATTAACCCTAAAACATGTTTAATCTATGTTGGTTGAATATTAATGCACAAAAAAATCAATTATTGGTGATCACTTGAATTAAAATCACATTAGCCTAAATAAAATTATTAATTATTTTATTAAGCGTGATTTCAAGTACAAATTCCCTTTAATCCTGCCGAAAATGCGTGATCAAGAAATAACAGTAATAATATTTCAAGCAACATAATAATTATACGACACAACAAATCATCATGATAATAATCTTGTAACACCCTGTATTTTCTAACCACTATTTTATGTGCATTTAAATCTATTAAACCTAATTTCTTATTTAAATCCCAATTTCAAAAGTGAAATCTTTATTTAATTATTAAAATCGTTATTTTAATCTAAGGGTCATTATAAACTTTTGAAACCTTAATTATAATATTTTGATAAAGCAATTGAAATTATTATTTAAAAAGGTTTTATACTTAAGTTTTAATCATTTCAACTATATTTGACATGTCTGAATTGATATTAGCTCTAAAGGGTGATTCCTTAAGCTTAAGCGTCAATTCAGTAAGTGTTTCTAAATTATATGTAATTTCAATATTTAACTTATTGCAATTGATATGGGTCTTCATGGGTGATTCCTTGACTGAAGTGCCAATTTGATATGTATAAAATGATTCTATGGTTTTAAAGACGTTTTACGTTCAATCGTATCAATATCGATGTATATAGTGGTAATGGGTGATTTCATCAAATCGATTATCAATTGATATTATTTATAAATTATTATTTAATTTATATTTATAAAACTCATTATAATGTTCTTTTATTAATTAGGTCATTATAAATGAATAATATTATTGGTTTCGCATATCGCCTCTTTATATTGTTTTTCTGTAAAATATAAACTTTATATATATTTTGTTTCGTGATTTAAATTATTGTTTTCATTATTATTATTGTAATTACTATTTATATTATTATTGAGTTATCAATAATATAATCTATATTATTGTTTTTTAAAACATACTTTAAATCGCCTCTCGTTACATTCCTTTCCTAATCTAGTTTTGGGCCAACTAGAATTTATTTAGGGGTCGGGTTTTGCCTTACAACTTCCATGACTAAATAGATTAAGATATGATTTTTTATTAGCTTCCTTATCCCATTCTTACGCCTAAATTAATTATTCAATCAAGCCCAAAAGAAAAGCCTTGAATCCTAGCTTTATATGGCCTTTTTGTGAGCCTCATTTGAGCCCATTCTAGGCTGTTTTACAGAGCATCTTTGAGGGATTAGAAGCTTCCCATACTCCACCTATGCAACCCCCCCCCATATTAAATTTCTTTAATTCTAATAAAACCTATTAATTTGCTTCTTAAACCCTTTCTCTTCTTCTTCTTCTCATTTCATGTACAAAGAAGGCCAAAATACATCAGTTTTTCTCCACCCAAAGATACAGCAAATCACTCCTCTTCTCCCCATCTTTTTAGTGGTATTCAAGGTGGGAATAAAGGGGAAATCAAAGCCTAACTTGATGCCATAATCACTGCCAAAATCGTGCTCCATCTCTCCTCTACAACAAGCAAAAACGAAGCAAGGGAACAAGGCGGCTTGGGTGGGTGTTTGTGCGTGGTGTTGCTGCCCTTTTCTTTGGTTTTTGGTGGCCTATACATCAGGGAACTAGCCTTTCTTCCCTTATATTAGAAATGCTAGGTTTTAGGGTTGAATTGATGGGTAGAAATCATGTTAGGGTTAGGAGTGGTTTCAATTTTCGTATGTAGTGATTATGTCAATTTTTGGAATGGATTTGGCCTTATTTTTTGTGTTTAACACATAAAAATAATGTCTAGTTTGGTTTACTATCAATCACTAATTTTTTTATGATGTTTTTTATGTGTTTTAATCAAGTTATCAAATGATTTTGGGGCTTACAAGTATACTGTACATACTGATGTGTGTGTGTGAGACTGCTGTTTCTATAGTGCATTATGGTCGTGCTTAAGCCTTAATTTTAACAATTATATTTCATATTATTGTAGAGGGTTGTTTTACGATCAATTTGATATATTACGGGTAAAATTTGGAGGTGTTTAAGGCCACCAAATGACTGATTTTACGAGACAAGCTGTACTGCCAACGTGAATAAGAACGTGATGTTAGATAGAGTTTATGAGCATGAATATATCTTAAATTTGTGACCAATTGAATATATACTCTAGGTTATCATGTTAGAATTATTTAGGAGTTTATATCATAGTAAAATTCAATGATTATAGGCAAAATTCTACCTTTTAATGAACATGTATATTCTAAATCTTGGACTGCTGGCAGCATGTTTAATATATCTTCTTTTTTTTTATGACAATAGCAAACTAAACGAAGAACGAAAAAACCTTAACCAACACTAAATCTTCTTAAATTAGTCCTTCACTCATTTTCCAAGACATGTTCCTGTCGGACCAGATCCCTGCTAACCTTATAAACCACACAGCTTTGCAATTGCTCCCCTATTGTCGAAGCTCTTGAATAGTCTAGTAAAACCGCTTATCCCCTATTTGTGGATTTTGAATCAAGCCCACCACCTCACTTGAGTTCGGGTAGACCTAAATTCTTCTGAAGCCTTTAGCAATCTCTCACCGAATCCCCTCAAGACAGGCCATAAGTTCGGTATATAAGGCCGAAACCGCTTTGCAAAAACCTCCACCTCCATCCTCATAACCCCCAAGGAAGCGCGAAGGCCCACCCAAACCCTCCATTCCCCGAATGTTTGTGCCATGACCCGTCACACAAGATTGTAACCTCTCAATTATTATCGAAATCATTAGATGGACTAACAGTACTGCAACCCATCGTTGCTCTCTGAAAACCAGGAGGTGGTCCCCCAGTAGAACCCCTCTTTTGTACCATTCCCAGAATCCAGTCATCCGGTTTCAAGAAAATAGTTAAGTCCTTGGTACCCTTCTCTAGATGGCGTAAGAGAGCTGGAATATGATCATTTTCATATCTGAAAACTCTCCCATTCCTAGCCATCTAAAGACCCCATAAAACTCTTATAAAGTGTTGATACGGTCACTAGCAAAACCATCCTCGCTATAAAACAGCAGGATATATCTCTGGATCCATTGTTGCAAAGGAGTAGATCCATCAATTTCAGAGATGATACGCAACGAGCAATTGAGCCAAGCATACCTAGCAAAAGAACATAACGAAAAACGTGTTGAGAATCCTCATCAAAAACACCACAAACCTCACATAACGCATCTACAGGTTTTCCCCTGTGCTGGAGATTTGCTTTAATAGCTAAACCATTCAACATCAACTTCCATAAAAACAGGCTCCACTTCAGAGGGATTTGTAACTTCCAAATCAGCATGTCAATTTTACTCACAATCGACCCTGGAAGCTTGAAACATGTCATAACATGAGAAGAAATGCTAATTAACACTGAATTAATCTAAATTAGTTTTGCAGATTGGGAAATCCACATCGACCCCCAGCTCATAACCTTCTGCACCACCTTATCCACAAAAAACTGAAAAGATTCCTTTTTTTCCTCGAGCAAGATCGATTGGAGCCCCTAGGTGGAGCCCCAAATTTTGGGCCTGGCCAAACTTTAGAATGTCCTTGAATTCCTCCACTTTGTGAGCTGGCACCAATTTACTAAACTTTACAAAAGATTTGCCAAGATTTAAGCGCTGGCCCGAAAATATCACCAAACCTGTCAAGAATAATCATTAGGTTCTTACAAGACTCCATTGTAACCTGTCAAGAATATATCTTCTTAGGTCTTAAATTAATTACCTTGATTGATTTTATTGCCTAATTTGAATTAGAATCATGTTAGGATATTCTCTAAATTGATTTGGCATGATTTTATATAATTTAAGATAGTTTAAAGTGCCTATATTAGTGGAACATAGTTGCTGAAAGGAATAATGTCCTTCTAACAAGTGTATTATTCTGATAGCAGGTTCAGAATTATTAGAAAGCTAATATATTCAGTAAGGTCAAGTGATCGGAATGCCTGGGTGGAGGCCGCTTCCGATCAGTAATATTAATATAATTAATATTACAGCTTAATCTTGACTGAACCCTTCGGGTCACACCCAAGCAAATATATGCGAACCAACTCGACGAATTAATTCGGAAGAAATTAATTCTTCGCCCGAGTGTTAAATAATTAGACGTCGGTAATTCGAGCTTAGAGCGTCGAAACCGATCGTCGGAAGTCGAGTCTAAATGGTAATAGACGAGACGCGCAAAATAATAATAAATCAACAATATTTTCGAAAATACCCCTAGCATCGGAGTGCCCCGAGCATCCGAATGCTAGGGGCAAGACGAGCTGGCGCACCGCGCCACAGCAGCAACCGCGCCGCGCCACGACAGCAGCCGCACCACGCCACAACAGCAGTTGGTGCAGGCTGGGCTCGGGCCGGGCTCGGGCTTGGCTCGTGACTTGGCTCGGGCTATAGGGCCGTGAATAAGGGGAAGCTTAGATTATGGAGTAAGTGGGGCTGCCATGTGGCAAAAGGTGAGGGAGAGAGTGGGGAGCAAGTTTGGTCCCCATCTCCAAGTGGTCCTCACCTACTCTCTCATGTATGCTTGACACTTGTTGATTTATTACTAGTTTGCTTAATAATTTTATTTTAGCTTTAAAATAAAATGTGAAAATCTCATTGTCCCACATTGATGGGAGAGATTTTCATACTCCCATCATTCCCTATAAATACCCAACTTGGGGCATTGGAAATGATGCTTGAGTGGGAGTTAAAAAGAGCATTCCATAATTTTCGGAAAACCCTTAAACTCATATAACACTCGGGTTTTGGTCGGACCTCGCTAACCCCCAGGTAGTAGACCTTAAAGTTGTGTTCGCCTTTTTGTGGGTGAATACCGTCGGAGGCGCGGCGCTTGACGTGCTCGTAGCTTTCAAGTAAGAGCCCCAATTTTTGGGCGAAGCTCGCTTCGAGGGTAAGATTCGTTATCTTTTCTTTGTGATTATTTATTTATGCTTTATGATTTTAATTATTGCGAGTGGTTCCTCGGGTAGGGGTTTGTTTCCGCGATGAGTCAGACTCACTAAACCCTAACAGCGGTATTGGAGCCCCGCTCGTTTATTTTTATAATCATGTTTTTCAAGGTTTATTTTGGCTTAATTTTCTGGTTTAAGTTGCTAATTAGATTAGTAGCTCGGTTTTATTTATTTTAATCCCGTTTTTAATGTCGAGTTTGGCCCAGAACCTAGATTTTCGCCGAAGACTAGTGAGTTTTGGGTAGAAAACGTGTTCTGGAAAGGTTTTTATCCCCAAGGGGACTGTGATTTTAGCCAAATTCTGACCAGAAATGCCTTTTTCGAGGGGTTTTTCGTTTTTGACGAAAAATTTTAAGTCTTTTCTAACCTTGAAATTAATGGCATAAATTGTTGATTATATGGTTGATTATTTGCATTATTTTCTGAATTTTTATGTCCCCTTAAAGCACACTTACATGGTAGTATTTGATGCTTAAAGGTTGATTTATTTTCACATAATTGGAAACTAATTGCCTTTTAGTGTGAAAGTTTTATTTTTGAGACTTCCTAAGTGTTAAAGATTCAATCTTTATTTGTGATAAGTGATTGAAACTTTAAAAACCACTAAATTCCATGTTATTTTGTGTTAAACTTTGATGTTTTGATCTTTTTGAGTTGATTGAAAACATAAAGTTTTGATTTTTGTGATAGAAATTTGGTTATCTTCATGTTGGAAGATATAATTTTCAAGGATTCACAAAATTTAGATGTTGGAATTTTCATTTGAACATTAAAGTTCATATTTTTCCAACTTCCCTTTACTTTGTCAAAT
Source organism: Chenopodium quinoa (assembly GCF_001683475.1). Lineage (NCBI taxonomy): Eukaryota > Viridiplantae > Streptophyta > Magnoliopsida > Caryophyllales > Amaranthaceae > Chenopodium > Chenopodium quinoa. Next base: position 10,614,847 of record NW_018742738.1, on the reverse strand, counting down.
TCTCAAGTTTAATTTAAATTGATTAAATTGAAAGTGAGAAATTGCCTCAATTTTACGTTGCACCAAGCTAAACCAATTTAATTAAGAATGGTTCTTGGAATTATTTTGGTTATTTGCATTTTGAAAATTTTATTAATTTAGACTTGTTTAAAATTTTATTTTGCTCTCTAAATTAGTTCTAAAATCAATTTAGAATTAATTATTGTTGTCTCGCAAAAAGGTATCAAATCCCGAGGTCGTGGCACGCAAAACGAGGCAATGCATCACCTTGGCGAGTCGGGCTGCATAGCAGCCCATATGTGGCTTCCAAGGTGGCAGCGCCGCTTTTCTTGCGGCCACACGCGCGACAGCAGCCACGCACGGCAGCAGCACACGCGCGGTAGCAGCACGCGGGCTGCAGCAGCCACGCGTGGCTGTGCCGTGGCTGCAGCTCGCGGCCGTGTGCCGTGGGCCGTGTGTTCGTGGTCTTGGCGTGTGTGTATGCTTGGTGCGATGAGGTGGCTAGCCGTAGTAGGCTTGATGTTGCTTATTTTGCCGTTTTATTTATTTTAATTAATTTTGTTTATTTTAATTAAAATTTTGGGAGGCTAGGCCTCGGTTTTGAGCGACATTGGCAAAATTTCATTTTGACAAGTTTTGGTGCTACCGACTTAATTAATTAGATTAATTAAGGAAATGCGGAATTTAGTGGGAGCTTCAATTATTAATGACGTAAGTTATATAATCGGTTAAACAACTTTGACTAGCTTTAATTAGGCGTGTTAATCGGATTAACCACCTAGATTTGTTACTAGTGCGCGCGTTGTTTAAATGCATTTTATTTTGTTTTAATTTGTAAATTGCATGGGCCATTCACAAATAGTGAATGGATGAATGGAATATATATATTCTCTCTCACAGGTTTTATGAAATGGCAACTAGTGGGACCCGACTAGGATAGAAAATACGGACTACGTGCCATTATGTATTTTTGTAAATCTAAATACGGTCTACGCACCGTTAAGTATTTTTGTACTTTAATATTTAGATCATTCCTAGTTGTAGACTCTAGTTTTTTGCATAATTTGGTTAAGTATTGAAGACGGCGTATCTTGGAAAACAAAGCCTTGAATAGTAAATGAAGACCTTTTGAAGATATGAAGATCTCAAGGGGTCATTCTAGTTGCCAATATGCATCTATAATTTCGCTTTATATTTTATGCTTATATATATATATATATATGTGTGTAAATTATTCGTTAGATGCATGTTTAGGTTTTCTTGATGTTGCGATGATTAGTTAAGTTCACTTAAATCAACCAACATAGAAATCCTAGGTCCCTAATAATATTGAGTCAAACTTGCCTTTCCAAAACAACACTCACTAACCGAACGAGAGTGATGGTAGGCTATGCCAAAGCGAGGTGCCATCAATTCTCCAAGGGGCATAAGGCACACCGGGTGTGCACGTTGGTTTTGGTTTAACTCGTCGGTATGAGTGAGGAGTCCTCACATACCGTGTCAAAAGAGATACATCGTTAAAGATGCATTAGATGCGACGATTATCTAACCAAGAGTGGCTTAGAGCCATTAGCAAGGCAATGCTTACCCAAGAAGATTGAGTGTTTAATACAAGCCAAAGCATGCTTAACCACTCTTTGTTTGTTCAGATCTTGGAATCGCCTTATTTTCACAAAATAGGGACAAATTTTACGTGTGAATAAGACGTTAAATAAGTATTGAAACTTTTCATGAATAAAATTCAATCTTATTTAAGTATTTTTGAATGGTTTTTCATTAAAATTCTTTCCATTGTAGAATCATGTCTTCAACTAATGGAAACGACCTTATGTACCCGGAACTTCCCGAAAAGTTACCATTTTTGCTCAATTTGGTGAACTTCAAGGAATGGGAAGATGAACTCCGAAAGACAACGACCTTAGGTACCATTTTTGCTACCTAGAGCATATCTTGGACACTCCGATCCCGAGTTTCTACTCGAAAGGGATCATGAGTGATGAAGCTCATGAAGAATGGAGTATAGATTGCAAGAGAATTTCTAAACTCGTGGCAAACTCCATCCCGGATCAATGGAGAGGGGTTTTCTCCGCCTATTTTCCGGACATGATGCTCAAAGATCTTGAGGATGTAGTCAATATGAGGGTCACCAAGAGTGCTAGGGGCAATTATGATGGTCATGTGGAGAATGTGACTAGGTCACTCTCCAAAATGAGGATCAAGCCACTGCAAGAAAGATGTCTCTCAAAAGAAAGACAAGAGGTATGGGGAAAAGTCTACAGTGCGAGACTTAGGCCCGGAATGCCACTTCAAGCTCATGTAATTAAAATTACAAGGTTATTCAACCATCTGGAGCTAATTGGCAAACCAGTGGAAGACCAGCAAGCGGCTCACATGCTTCTTAGCTCTCTTCACTCGGGGTATGTGGGGCTTAAGATGCGTCTCACCGCCAATAGGGATACACTGTCCTTAAGGGAAGTTATCCAAGAGCTCCAAAAGACCTATTCTTGCAAGAAGGCTAACTTTACCCTTAGACCAAGGAAGAAGGAGTTCAAAGACAAGAGGAAGATGCGCTGCTTCTATTCTGGTAATCCCGGACACTACAAAAGAGAATGCGGCATGTATCTGGATGATGAGGCAAAAGGAAAAGTAACCTCAACCTCAGGTATCATCTTATAAACTTGAATATAAGCAATTTTAAAAGGTATTAGATACCGGAAAATTGACTCACAACACACTCCTTTTTCAGGAACTAAGTGAGTGGTGCTTTTTCAAGAGGAATCGAGTTCGCAAGTAGGATGGAAGTGATCTATCCAAGAGAAACTTGTAATCTCATGATTTTTCTAAAGAAGTAGAACTTATTTAGTTTTATCTACCATACTTTTGATGTATTTCCGACGTTGGACGTCATTTTCATCAAATCAAGACCTTTTGTTTTGATGTCTTGAATGACACTTTCACGTGTTTTTTAAAAAAATGTTTGATACCAATACAAAGAAAGCTAAGACTACACAGTCCAGTCAAACTTACTTGTGGCATTGTCGCCTTGGCCACATTAACATCAAACACATCAAGAAACTTCTACAAGAAGGTATTCTTGACTCATTTGATTTAGAATCCTTTGAGAATTGCGAAGGATGTTTATTAGGCAAGATGATAAAGCAACCATTCTCCAAGTTAGGAGAAAGGGCCGGTAACTTGTTGGGACTAATACACACCGATGTATGTGGACCAATGAGTACACCCGCAAGGAGTGGTTATCGGTATTTCATAACCTTCACGGACGACTTTAGTAGATATGGTTATGTCTATCTAATTTTGCACAAATCTGAATCGTTTGATAAATTCAAAGAATTTTAGAAAGAAGTTGAAAACCAACTTGACAAGAAAATCAAAGCGCTTCGATCGGATCGAGGTGGCAAATATTTGAGCCAAGAGTTCGATGACCATCTGAAAGAACATGGAATACTTTCAGAGTTGACACCTCCGGGAACTCCTCAATGGAATGGAGTATCTGAAAGGAGGAATCGAACCCTGTTAGACATGGTTCGATCTACTATGGGTCTTAGTGAACTTCCAATCTCTTTCTAGGGACATGCACTTTTAACTGCGGCACTCACTCTAAATCGTGCTCCGTCAAAAGCAGTGGAAAAGACTCCATATGAATTATGGACAAGCAAACCGCCAAGGTTTTCTTTTCTCAAGATTTGGGGATGCGAAGCATATGTCAAGAAACTCATTTCTGATAAACTTCATCCAAAATCTGACAAGGTTTACTTTGTGGGTTATCCAAAAGAAACCAAAGGGTATTACTTCTACCAAAAATCCGAGAACAAAGTGTTTGTTGCTCGTGATGGTGTCTTCTTGGAGAAGGATCATTTCTCCAAAATGACAAGTGGGAGGAAAATCGAACTCGACGAAGTTCGAGAGGACGAGCAACAAGGACAAGTTGACAATCAAAGTGCTTACCAAGCAGCTGTTAACATTGGTCAAAGTCAAAATATGAAAAGTCAACCCGACAAAGCAAATGCTCAGTCCATTACCCTACGTAGGTCGACTCGGCCAAGATCTCAACCTGACAGATATCTCGGTGTTGTATTAAACGAAGATCAGGACATCCTAGTAGTGGATGGAGATGAGCTGGCAACCTACAAGCAAGCTATGACGAGCCCGGACTCTGCAAAATGGCAAGAGGCCATGAAATACAAAATGGACTCCATGTTTGAAAATCAAGTATGGGACTTGGTTGATTTACCCGCAGGTCACACACCTATCGGATGTAAATGGATTTTCAAGATGAAAACCGACAAAGATGGAAATGTATTTATTTACAAAGCAAGGCTGGTAGCAAAAGGTTACAGGCAAATTCACGGCGTTGATTATGATGAAACCTTTTCTCCAGTTGCTATGCTTAAGTCCGTTCGAATTCTTCTAGCGATTGCTGCATATAACAATTATGAAGTATGGCAGATGGACGTCAAAACCGCCTTCCTCAATGGGATTTTGGAAGAAACTGTGTATATGACACAGCCTAAAGGTTTTGTCGACCAGAATAATCCTAAGAAGGTATGCAAGCTTAAAAAGTCCATTTATGGATTAAAGCAAGCAAGCAGAAGTTGGAATCTGCGATTTGATGAAGCCATCAGTGAGTTTGGTTTTATCAAGAATCCAGATGAGTCTTGTGTCTACAAGAAAGTCAGTAGGAGTGACATCGCCTTCCTAGTCTTATATGTCGGTGACATTTTGCTCTTTGGAAATAGCATTCCATTGCTAGAGTCTGTAAAAACTTGGCTCGGGAAATGTTTTTCAATGAAAGACTTGGGAGAGGCTCAGTACATATTAGGCATCAAGATCTATAGGGATAGATCAAAAAGGATGATTGGAATGAGTCAGAGTACTTACATAGATAAGGTACTGGCTCGATTCCAAATGGAAGGAGCCAAGGGAGGGCACCTACCCATGTCACATGGCATAACCTTAAGCAAAAAGTAGTGTCCAAAGACACCTGATGAGCGAGAAAGGATGAGTCGAATTCCATATGCTTCGCTTATTGGATCGATCATGTATGCCATGATATGTACTAGGCCTGATGTATCGTATGCCTTAAGTGCTACGAGCCGATACCAATCAGATCTAGGAGAGGCGCATTGGACTGCGACCAAGAATATTCTAAAGTACCTGAAAAGGAACAAGGATAAATTCCTGGTTTATGGTGGTAAAGATGAATTGGTTGTTGAGGGATATACCGACGCAAGCTTCCAGACAGACAGAAACAACTTTAAGTCACAATCAGGATACATATTTTGTCTCAATGGAGGAGCGTTTAGTTGGAAGAGTGCAAAGCAAAGCACAACCGCTGATTCTTCAACTGAAGCCGAGTACTTGGCAGCATCTGAGGCAGCCAAGGAGGCAGTTTGGATTCGCAAGTTCATTGATGAACTTGGTGTTGTACCCTCCATCAAGGGTCCAATAGACCTCTATTGTGACAACAATGGAGCTATTGCTCAGGCTAGAGAGCCACGAGAACATCAGAAGGTCAAACATGTCCAGAGGCGATTTCACATGATTCGAGAATGGAAGTCAGAAGGTAAAATCAGAATTTGCAAAGTTGGAACGGATGACAATGTAGCCGATCCACTTACTAAACCTTTGCCTCAAGTGAAGCACAACAAACACATTGAGGCAATAGGAATCAAGCATGTCATGAACTGGCTTTGAATTCCATTTTATAGTGTTTTAATCAAATTTTGAACAATGTTGATGTAAAGCACCATGATGAACCATTCAGTTTTGGAGTAATTAAAATTTTCATGCAATTTAAATCACTCCGTCTCTATTTAATTGTGGTTTAGAATTAAATAATGAGTCCATTCGATTTTAATAAATATTCAAAATAGGGTATCAAGTCAATAGCTTGGATAAAGAAACACCTATTAAGTGAACATTGAATATTTTAATCGAAAATTATCCCTAATCAAGGTCATATTTTGTGGACGATTGATAACCATTAGAGATTAGTGTGTAGTATGATTTGTAGCACCGTTTCTTGTGCTATGAGGATATAAATCATTTGCACAGGTATTGGTTTAGAACCATACTGGATCGACCTATGAGGATACTTTAAGAGATTTAAAAATCGTCATAAGTATTTTCTCATTATTACTATCGGAACTCTTTTCCTTTGACCATGAGTAGTGGGAGATCTCTTGTTTGAGTACTGGTCCGCTTTGATATCCGCCAAACGTCTGCCGTAACTGGGGATTATAAAGACAGATATTGGGCGGGTGAGTCCTCTTAGTAAGAGAAGCTACATTACAAGACTGGAAATGTCCCCCTACTAACAATAGGGAACATGTCTTTTTGTTTACAAGGCCTCTCGAAGAGCGAGACTGTGAAAAATGCATGGCCGTGCTCAAATGGATTTTAGAAATCATTTGCTTATTAACAGTCAAACTCGGATTTCGAGAAACACTTCTGGACGTAACAGAGATGACTAGTAATCTTACTTTGTAGTTCATGAAGAGACATAGGATAAGGGCTATACACTAAATGCACACTTGTCCGGAAGGACAAGTGGGAGATTGAAAGAAATAGTGTCCTTCGAACAAGTGTATTATTCTGATAGCGGGTAAAGAATTATTAGAAAGCTAATATATTCAGTAAGGTTAAGTGATCGGAATGCCTGGGTGGAGGCCGCTTCCGATCAGTAATATTAATATAATTAATATTACAGCTTAATCTTGACTGAACTCTTCGGGTCACACCCAAGCAAATATTTGCAAACCAACTCGACGAATTAATTCGGAAGAAATTAATTCGTCGCCCGAGTGTTAAATAATTAGACGTCGGTAATTCGAGATTAGAGCGTCGAAACCGATCGTCGGAAGTCGAGTCTAAATGATAAAAGACGAGACGCGCAAAATAATAATAAATCAACAATATTCCCGAAAATACCCCTAGCATCGGAGTGCCCCGAGCATCCGAATGCTAGGGGCAAGACGAGCTGGCGCACCGTGCTGGCAGCCACGGCCAGCCGCGGCTAGGCACAGCAGCAGCCGCGCCGCGCCACGACAGCAGCCGTAGCCGCACCGCGCCACAGCAGCAGCTGGTGCAGGCTGGGCTCGGGCAAGGTGCGGGCTGGGTGCGGGCCAGGTGAGGGCTGGGCTCGGGCTTGGCTCGTGACTTGGCTCGGGCCATAGGGCCGTGAATAAGGGGAAGCTTAGATTATGGAGTAAGTGGGGCTGCCATGTGGAAAAAGGTGAGGGAGAGAGTGAGGAGCAAGTTTGGTCCCCATCTCCAAGTGGTCCTCACCTACTCTCTCATGTATGCTTGACACTTGTTGATTTATTACTCGTTTGCTTAATAATTTTATTTTAGCTTTAAAATAAAATGTGAAAATCTCATTGTCCCACATTGATAGGAGAGATTTTCATACTCCCATCATTCCCTATAAATGCCCAACTTGGGGCATTGGAAATGATGCTTGAGTGGGAGTTAAAAAGAGCATTCCATAATTTTGGAAAAACTCTTAAACTCATATAACAATCGGGTTTTGGTCGGACCTCGCTAACCCCCAGGTAGTAGACCTTAAAGTTGTGTTCGCCTTTTTGTGTGTGGATACCGTCGGAGGCGCGGCGCTTGACGTGCTCGTAGCTTTCAAGTAAGAGCCCCGGTTTTTGGGCGAAGCTCGCTTCGAGGGTAAGATTCGTTATCTTTTCTTTGTGATTATTTATTTATGCTTTATGATTTTAATTATTGCGAGTGGTTCCTCGGGTAAGGGTTTGTTTCCGCGGTGAGTCGGACTCACCAAACCCCAACAGTTGATACCCCTAATCTGTTAGGCGTGTGAAAGATGGTGATTTTCAATTGTGTATTCCTTGATTTCTAAGCACAAATGCATGTTTAACATGGCCTATTATGTTTTTAGAGTGTGTACTAAAATGGGTTAAGCTTAGTTTCATTTTTAAGGTAGGTTTTTGGGATATTTTGTGTGATTGGTGCTGCTGCATATTAGTGTAAGGGCTGCTGTATATATGATTTTATTTGAGCATGTTCTCTCTTTAATTTTAAGTCTGAAATGGTTTTATATGATGCCTAATGAGTGTATGTATATGCTCTAATTTTTATTTTGCATTCAAAGCATGTTTGGTTGGGTTTTTATGATGATTATTGGACTTGTATGTTGTTGTCCCGTTTTGGTTGTTTATGAATTTGTAGTTTGGATTTTTGGTTTAATTAAATGATTTTATGTAACTTTTATTGTAAGCATTATATATTATATTTTAAATAAGTGATGTGTGAATTTTGGGTATTATAAACTCCAAAGTAAATATTTTGATGTGTGTTTGAATATGGGTGAGTTGTAATTGTATTGTCGACGTCGTAATGCTTTAGAGAAGAATAACACTGTCTTTAGCATTACTTTGCCAAGAGTTGTGAATGCACTTAACTGTTGATTCCGATAATTAATTATATTCCCGAACTCAGACGATACCTTTTGTGATTCATTAAGTTGAAATGTACTTTTAATTGGAGTTTCCATTGAATTTAAGAAATATGATTTTCTTATGCTGTTTGAATAGAGTGTAAGACCATTTTTGGCTTCTCTGCAGATTTTTGAGTGAAATATATTATATTATCTATTTTAAGTGATTTTTGAATTGTGTGTGGGGCCATAGTCGGGTGTGAGGCCAAGTTGCTTTCCGATGGTTAATGAAAATGCTAACTACCTGGACTGCGACTACCTGGATTGCGAGTCTTAGGTAGCTTAACCTGGGTTAATTGTTTTCGTTCGGGGGGGTGTAAGACCCTATAGGAATCTACCCATAACCGGGAGTTGGCCAATCTTAGACACGGTCTCTGCGACGCGAGATGACCGGGGGTTCGTCCTGAAAAACCTTAGAAAGTGGATTGCGAGGCCACTAGCGTTCCCTCCATGCCAGTTCTACTATTTTGAAGGTTTTGAGTTTGAAATATTTATACTATTAAATTATTAATTATTTGAAGTTTATATATCATGATTGAAATTGAGTGGTTTTATGTCGACATTCCTGTTCTAAGTTTAATTGAAATATTTCATTGTTTGTATGGTTTGATGGTTTTAAGTGATTTCATTTGAGTTTTCAAGTTTTTTGTGGTTGTGGTTTCTTTCTGTTAATTTAAGTCTAAAATCTTCTAGTTCTGATTTAAGGGAGAACTGCTAGTTGCTCCCCACTGATTGTGGAACGTTGTAATAATTTGCAGGTTTCATTTGTTTATTTGATCACTATGACGATGGGTTGGGGATTGAGAGTTTAGAACCTAACTTTTAGGCTTGTATGCCTTTTGTTGTTAGCTGATTGTTTAAGTACTTTGAATTTGGTTGGGTTTGGTTTTTGTTTGGCCGATAAAGGTTGTTCTGCCCTTGGCTTTTGAATCTAATTGATTGGTATATGTTTAAGTTCTTTTGTTATTTTCTTTTGTTCACTTAGTTTTCACTTAGCTTAAACAACTTAATTTGTATGTGTGAATGAGTTAACTTTGACCTTTAGACCTAGGTGAAGCTTGTCTTTTTCTAATCGAAGTTAAGAAGCCTCCCATTCAGGCGTAATTCCGCTAACGCTTCCAGTTCCAAAAGAACGGGGTGTTACAAATCTCATCAAAGAATAATAATATTAGCAAGATCCTAAGCATGATACTAACATGATTAATAACAAACGCTAGCATGCCACTAAACAAAGATTAAAGCTTTATTCCTAACATGATACTAACTTGATAGAAGAAAAAGGAAACAATCTAAACATGATACTAGAAATATACATGATATTAGAAATATTAGTTAATACCCTAAACATGATACTAGAAATCATAAAGACATCCTAATATGATACTAGGAATTAAAATAATCTAAGCATGATTTCTATAGATATAGCAATAAAACAACTTACTTTGTTGCCTCAGCTCGTATCTCTTTCTATCAAAACAGTACTCAAAGAATTGAAATAAGATTTGGGACCAAACCCTCAGAAATTATCAACCTTTCACATATAGGGCGAAAGAAACTTCGAACTTGGTTATGTGCGTCTAAGACTCGTGAATGTGATATTGTATTTCGAAAAGGCTAGGTTTAGAAAGAGGGAGAAAGAAAGAATAAGCTTCTTGCTTTGAGAGAGAAGAGACGGAATAGATGATTGTTGATTGTTGGTGATTAAAACAGAAGAAATAAACCCTATTTATAGATAAAAATGACCAAAAATGATTAGAAAAGAGTTAGAATTTGAATCAGGATGAAATTCCTTTCGACGCTGCAAGATTAAGACCATCGCGTCGCGATAAAAAGGTTTTTTGCAGATTTTGTTTTTATTATAAGTTTTGATCCAAAAGTCCAAATAAGACATATAATGTGTCGTTGGAAATATATTGAAGTCTACTTTCCAACTCAATTAGAATCAGATTAAAACCTTTTGTAAAATTAAAGATATGGCCGAAATAGTGGGACGGTGTCAGTTTTGAATGGAGTTTCGTATTTCTTTCATATCGTTTTCGTTATAGCTTGGAATTAATATTATAATATATCATTGCAAAGATAATTTCAAGATCTATCCAACCATAAAATATTTAGGTAAAAATTATGAGGCAATAAAATAATATATGATCATCTTTGAACATCTTTCATTTCGAATAGAACTAGGACGTAAAAAAAAAAGTTTTATTCAATTTCAATGTTTTGATCTTATCTTTTCAAAAAGGATAATTAAAAAAAGGATAATTAAGATCTATTAGAAACTCATATAAGCTTCTAATCAATCCTAATTAGTTTAGGAATATAATTAAGATTAGTGGACCCTCCACATGATCATTGGGTCGCACATAAAACTCGTTTTAGGCCCAGTTTAGTATTTTGACCATAACTTCCTCGTTATAACTCGGAATTGGGCTTATAATATATCTTTGGAAAGGTCTTTTCAATCTCCATCCAATTACAAAATTACTAAACCCTGATTATGGACTATAAAAAACTAGATTGGACGTTTTCATAAATAGGATACGAAATGAATGATTTTCGAAAAAAAAAATGCACTATTTTTATTAAAAACGGGGGAATTCACGAGACTTTTTCACATTTCACCTTGCTAGATATTTAATGACGTGAAAAGTACTCATCACTGGGTTTGGTTTTTAGGAGACACAATCAGGTGTCTACACATATACATCAATTATTAGTCCTTATAGTGAAGGATATAATGCTTCGAGAAACACAACTAAATCAACTATAAGTCCACACTTTATTTCATAACTAAAGAATTCTTTGAACAATTGATCCACTTTTGTGAAGTGGCTTTTCCCATCACACAAGATCAATGTAAACAACATAATTCATATATAGCTTATAAATGGATTGTCAAATAACTTAGAATAAGATCTCAAGACCAATAATGAAATTGATGCACAAAAGATAGAAAAATTCGAGATGAAAATATAATTAGTACCTAATTTTGAGCTGAGCATCGCAGAAGAAATTTTTCAACAAATCCTCAACCTTAAGCATTGGAATATCCAATAAAATTGCTCGAAACAAAAATTAAAGCTAGGAAAAACTATAAAATGTCAGGAATTTCGATTTTGATAAGAATTTAAGTGTAATTGCAATTATAAATTAAAACAATAATACATAATTGGAAAAATTAGAAATAATAATCCCAACTTTCATCAATTTTGCTAGAATTATCCCAACTTTGGATTATTCTGGAATAATCCGAACTTTATGGGTCATTCTTTTTCTTCAATCCCTAACTGGTCAATCAAAGTCAATGACCTATTATATCAGTTCACTTGACACGTGTCAAGTCTTGATTGATCCAAAAAAATTAAAAAAACACAAAAAAATGAAATAAAAAAAAAACTTATTTTTTTTTAAAAAAAAAAGAAAAACCCCAGCCAGCAGCCTCCCCTCCCCCACCGTTCCACCATAACCGACCTCCAGCACCAAAAAATCCGCCGCCTCGCCATCGCCGGGAAGCCGCCGTTCTTTCCTTGAAGCTTAGTGCACTGCGTCCTTCCCTCGTCATTTTTTCCCTTACCCGAAATCTCCTTCAACCCCCCCCCCACGCAACCACCAAAGAAACGACCCTTTCCCACTCTCGAAAAACCCCAATTACTCCTCCCCCACCCCAAAACCCTAGCGACTAGGGTTTTTGATGGTGGGGGAAGTGGTTTTTGGTGGTTTTCGAGAGTGGGCAAGGTGGTTTAGAAGGGTTTTTGAGTGGGGCTGCTGTAGGGAATATTTCAAGCGTTAATCCCCTAGAATGAACCTCACTGTGATCATACACTAAAGTACGGTGGCGTCCAAAGGGAAAGAAGATAGAGCAAAAGAGTCGCCAACAAGTTTTTTTAGGAACTTGTAAACCGTTCACGAGGTGAAGGTTACACCCCTTAACGATCCAAGAGATCGTCAACTCCATAAGGTCTTGAACCAAATAGGGTTCGGGGATGAAGGTACAAATCCAACCTAAAAGAGATTGAACCTGCCCTAATAATAGGCCTCTACTTTATTCTGATCGTATTCATGTGCGCATTCTGACTAACATGAAATCAATAGGTTTAACCCAAAACCTGTTTATCTATGTTGGTTGAATATTAATGCACAAACAAAAATATTATTGGCGATCACTTGAATTATAATCATATTAACCCTAAACAAGATTATCAATTATCTCATTAAGCGTGATTACAAGTACCAATTCCCTTTAAACATGCATAAAAGGTGTGATCAAGCAATACAAATAAATATTAAGCAACATAATAATCATAACAACAATTATAAAAATAATCATAATATTCATGTTAAAGCATAATAATAGTAAGATCCTAGGCATGATACTAACAAGATTAATAACAAACCCTAGCATGTCAGTAAGCAATAAAGATCATATATTTAGCCCTAACATGATACTAACAATCATAAATATTAGGAAGAACATAGGAAGCATCATACTTTTAATCATACTTAATATTAAAGTTACCCTAGACATGATACTAGGAAGATCAAAATACCCTAACATGACGCTAGGAATCATAATAACAACCTAAGCATGATTTCTACATAATAACATCAATAAAAATCACTAAAGTACTTACTTGGATGCCTCGTTTCTCTTTCTAATAACAAAATACACACGTTAGTAACTTCAAGGAAAATAATAAAACAAAACAATTAAATTAAATAATTAAAAGAGATTTGGGACAAAACCCTCAGAAATTTAACCTTTCACGTCTAGGGCAAAGGCAACTTGGAATATGGCTAGATGTATCTAAGTCTAATGAATGCGGAATTTTTATATTTGAGAGAAGGCTAGTTTAGAAAAGAGAGAGAGAGAGAGAGAGAGAGAGAGTAATCAAGAAAATTTTAATGAGAGTTGGTGAATCAAAACGGAGTTTTTAGAAGGTTATTTATAAATAAAAAAATCAACCAAAAAGATAAAAAATCAAAACAGAGTTCTGACGCGTAAAACCAAGGTTAGCGCCAGACGCTGACATTAGCGCCAGGCGCTAACGCTAGCGCCAGGCGCCAAGCTTAGCGTCAGGCGCTAATGCTGGCGTTTGGGCTAATTAACTTTTTAACGCATTTTCTAAAAATCAGATAAAAATTGCCGTACAGGAGGATAAAATCGTATTTTCCTCAAAACATTCTTTTATTCTGATTAAAACTCTAAATGTCAACAAAAGTCAATTTATCAATGCTAATTAAATTAGGAATGAAAAGAACCTTCCAGAAGAATCTAGAAGACTAAAACCATTCTTAATTGCATTAGGAATGATGAATCCATATTAGGCCCTCCTCTAGATCATTGGACCGCATATAAGGCTCAAACCGGGCCCAATTTAGTAAATTGGCCATAACTTCCTCAATATTTATCAGAATTGGGCTTATAATATATCGTAGGAAAGGTCTTTTCGAGCCCTATCAAACTACACTACTATTGGACCCATATCATGGACCAACAAAACTGGGTTGACTGTTTTCTTAAAATAGATTTTCAAAAACAGAGAGAAGAGAAAAGAAATTAAAACTATCCGCAACACTAAACTTTCCACACTTTCACTTCATTCGATTATGATTCGACGTAAAAGGTACTCATCACTGGGTTTGGTTTTGGGGAGACACAAATGGGTGTCTACAGCTGCTGGTTTAGACGGATTTTTCGAGAGTGGTGGAAGGGGTTTTCGGGAGTGGGGCTAGTGGTGGATGGTGGTTTGGTCGAAGCGGTGACCCTAATGGTTGGGCTGGTGGTGGGGTAGAGACGACCGACGATGAGGGAGGTGGCTTGATTGGCGGGTTGCCGGATTTTTAGGGTGGTTGGGGTTTTGGCTGGGTGGTTTTTCTTTTTTAATTTTTTTTATGTTTGTTAACCAATTAATTTTTGACACGTGTCACTTTAAAAAAAAACCATTCAACCAGTAACCGATATTTGGGATTGAAGAAAAAGAATACCCCCCAAAGTTCAAATTATTCCAATATAAATGAAAGTTGGGATTATTCTACAAAAATTGAGGAAAGTTGGGATTATTTTTTTAAATTTTTCCTACATAATTTAAGGATAATTTTGCGGAAATTCGAAGAAAGTTGAATAATTAAGAGATCATTGTCGTTTTTTTTTTGCTAATTTATAGAGAGAGAAATTGTCAATTATTATGATTTAAGCGAGATATTAATAAGTTCGAACAACTTTGTCCAAAATTGATAAAAAAAAAGGCTAAAATTACTAAAAAAAATAGAAAATTCAATAATATTATCTGATTAATTATTGTTGTAAAAAAAATTTAAAAAAAAACACTCAAAATCGATTTGTACCAAATTCACAATTCTTACCTCATTTATTGAGAAGTTTTGCAACGAATCCAGCAAATTATTGAAATAATATGTAAATTGTAGCAAACTCCATACAATTAAGTTGTTGATTGAGGTGAGGAAGCATGAAAATGGTTGAAGAGTACAAAAGTGGGGTGAAACGCGCAGAGGAGAGTCAAAATCGCGGAGGGGAGAGAATTTTTGATGTGTTTTTTGGGCTTTTTTTTTAATTTGTAAAAAATAATCTCAGCTGTTGATCTAGCTTAGTGCGTGCCCCTCCTTAGATCCGACGGTTCTGATTAGTTCTTAGTTTTTATTATTTGGCTAGTTCTCCGGTAACTCGGTATATATATATACACACACACACACACACACACACGTTGTCGAGCTACCAAAAGTTAACACTTAACTTGATAGATCCGAAAAATATTAACCTAAACCCGATTATGGCCCAACTTATTTGAACCCAAGAATATGGTGATGACTTAAACCTGATATGACCCAACATAAAAACAACCCAAACCTGAGGTAACATGAGAATTCAAATTCCAAATCCAAACATGACTTGACCGACTTTAACTCGTAATTTATTGACTTGAATCAAACCCAACTAACTAACCTAACCTACCTATTTTGACCCGTTGAAACTTAAATTCAACATAACCTATAATTGACATGATTTTATACCAACTTCGCCAGAATTCAACTTAATATTTACTAACCCAACCTAAATGCAACTCGGTTTGTAACTAACACGTTCAATAACCTTGTACAGAGCGGTTCTCCTCTACCTTGTGGTGCCGCCCAACTTCGTCTGATTTAGCTCGACTCGTATTCAACCCATTTAATAGGTCACCAGTCATTTGGGATCAAATGAAGCTAAATCCCCCCAAAGTTCAAATTATTAAAAAATAACTGATAGACGGAATTAATAAAAGTGAATCGATAACGAATTTTTTCTTAATGTTAACTATAATACGGAGTAATAGAAACAATAACAATAATAACAACAACAACAACAACAACAATCGGGTTTTTCTATAGGTTCCTTCTAGGGTTTCACCCTTCGGAAGGTTTTTCCTAGCCTACATTGCTAGGTTTTTTTTTCTTTTTTTTTTTCTTGTTATGGTTTCCCTTCTGTCTTCTCTCTTCTCTCTTTTATCTTCATTTCTACTATCACTTTCTCTTTTAATCTGAGTTAAAATTTTTTGTAGGGGCTTCCACTAGTGTTCTTACCTGTGGTAATCCCCAAAAACCTTTTATGAATTGCTTTCATAATTAGATCTCATCGCTTATCCTTGAGATGATGATTTTTCTCGTGGTTTGTTTTTTTTTTTTCTGATTGGAGAAGAAGATGATGATGATGAGAGGGAGGATTTAGGAGAAGAAGATGGGATTAATAATAATAATAATAATAATAATAATAATAATAATAATAATAATAATAATAATAATAATAATAATAATAATAATAATAATAATAATGTTAAAGCATAATAATAGCAAGATCTCATCGCTAAATTTGGAACCATTAAGGATAAAAATGACCCCCAAAACCTTACCTGAACAATTTTCGTCAAAAAATAACAACACGCAAATCGAGGTATTTTCGTAATAATAATAATAATAATAATAATAATAATAATAATAATAATAATAATAATAATAATAATAATAATAATAGGGGGTCAATTCGACCAACAAATATGTTGCTTATTAATGGGATAGAGGCCTTGATGTATGTGTTGACTTGACGAGGTATTCTCCTTTGACACAATCTAGGTTGTCTAACTTTATTCCTGGCCTAGTTGTGTTGTGTCGGTTGCGGTTCAGCGGAAGCGGGACAAGTATGGAACGCATTGCAGCGCTATTGGCTATGGGTTTCTTCCTTTCTGCTTTTCTTCATTGGGGGAATTAGAGACGGATGTTGCTGCGTTGCTGCTTCAAGTTCAAGCGTTCGCAAAGACTTAGGATATTGGTGCTCATGCACCTGCTAACATCTTCAATATGATCGGATTTGTTATAGCTAAAGGGGTGGGATCCAGATTGTATCTCGGTTCCCCACTAAAATCTTGTAATTTGATTGATTCTATAGATTTTGTTTTTAATAATAATAATAATAATAATAATAATAATAATAATAATAATAATAATGTAGGAAATATTTCAAGCATTATCCCTAACTTGAACCCCACTGTGATCATACACTAAAGTACGGTGGCATCCAAAGGGAATAAAAAAAGATAGAGCAAAAGAGTCGCCAACAAGTTTTAGGAACTTGTAAGCCGTTCACAGGGTGAAGGTTACACCCCTTAACGATTCAGGAGATCGTTAACTCCATAAGGTCTTGAACTAAATAGGGTTCGGGGATGAAGGTAAAAATCCAACCTAAAAGAGATTGAATCTGTTTTGGGTGTTTTTGTCCCTCGGGAGAGTTACAACACGAAGACTGATCCGGAGCGGCCTGTACCTGCAAAAGAAACGGAGACACCGGTAGGGTGGTGCTCCGCCTCCGACAAACAAGTTAGTAACTTGAAGGGAGAGAAAGAGGTGCGGAAATTTAGGTGAGTATCTGCTCGGATTCTAAGTTCAAATGTCTTTATCACAGGGACATTTTGTAATAAATGGTAAAACGTTCCCTCCAAAAGAGGGGAATCTCCCTATTTATAGGGTCCTCGGGATTTGTGCCCCTGATTAGGTCACTGAACCCTAATCATTGGTGGGCTGCGCCGCATTGCGGCTTTCTCAGGATTTGGGCCTGAAGGCCGCCATTTCTCCTAAGTTTCTGGAGTGACATGTGTCAAGCAGGGATAGGTCCACTTTGGGCCATCCTGGGGCTGACACGTGTCATCCTCTGATTGGACCACGTGGCGGGGTAAAATTACCCTAAACATTTGCCCCTCACAGATGTGACGTGGTGTGGGGAATAAATTTCAAGCGTTAATCCCCTAGCTTGAACCCCACTGTGATCATACACTAAAGTACGGTGGCATCCAAAAGGGAAGAAGATAGAGCAAAAGAGTCGCCAACAAGTGTTAGTAACTTGTAAACCGTTCACAGGGTGAAGGTTACACCCCTTAACGATCCAAGAGATTGTCAACTCCATAAGGTCTAGAACCAAATAAGGGTTCAGGGATGAAGGTACAAATTCAACCTAAAAGAGATTGAACCTGCCCTAATAATAGGCCTCTACTTTATTCTGATCGTATTCATGTGCGCTTTCTAATTAACATACAATCAATAGGATTAAACCTAAACCTGTTTATCTATATTGGTTGAATTTAATGCACAAATAAATCTATTATTGGCGATCACTTGAATTATAATCAAATTAACCCTAACAAGATTATTAATTATCTTATTAAGCGTGATCACAAGTACCAATTCCCTTTAAACATGCATAAAAGGTGTGACCAAGCAATAACAATAAATATCATCAAGCAACATAATAAATTATCAATAATCATGACTATGATCATCATAATAATAATAATTAAAATAATAATCATAAATTAAAATAATCCTCATCAAAATAATAATATTCATAATCATCATAAATTATAACAATTATAATCATAATCATGTTCATGTTAATATTAAAGCATAATAAAAATAGCAAGATCCTAGGCATGATACTAACAAGATTAATAACAAACCCTAGCATGTCACTAAGCAATAAAAATCAAAGCGTTAACCCTAACATGATACTAACAATCATAAATATTAGGAAGAACATAGGAAGCATCGTAACAATCATATTTAATATTAAAGTTACCCTAGACATGATACTAGGAATATCATAATAACAATTTAAACATGATCTCTACATCAATAAAAACCATAAAGCACTTACTTTGATGCCTCGTACCTCTTTCTAATAACAAAATACACACGTTAGTAACTTCAAGGAAAATAATAATCAAATTAAATAATTGAAATAGAGATTTGGGACCAAACCCTCATAAATTAAACCTTTCACGTCTAGGGCGAAGGCAACTTCGAATATGGCTAGGTGTTTCTAGATCTTGTGAATGCGGAATTTTGTATGTGAAAGCAAGTTTAGAAGAGAGAAAGAGATGAATTGATTAGGGAAATCTTAAGGAGAATTAGCGAATGATTAAAGAGAATGAGAGAAAATTGAAAACTGATTGTAGGTGATTATAATTGAAAAGCTGGTTGTTGATGAGAATCGGTGAATGAAAACGGAGTTTTTACGTCGTTATTTATAAAGAAAATCATCCAAAAAGATAAATTAACAGAACAGAGTCCTGGCGCAACTGAAACAGAGCTGGCGCCAACCCTGGCTAACTAGCGCCAGGCGCCAACACTAGCGCCAGGCCTAGCTCCAGGCGCCAATGCCTGGAGTCAGGCGCCAAGCCTGTTTTTGACGCGCTTTCTCAAATTAGATAAGTTTACCGTATTGGAGGATAAAATCGTATATTTTCCTCAAAAATGCTATTTGATTTTAACTAAAACTCTGAAAAGTCAACAAAAGTCAATTTATCAATGCTAATTGAATTAGGAATGAAAAGAACATTCTAGAAGAATCTAGAAGACTAAAACCATTCCTAATTGCATTAGGAATGATTAATCGTATTAGGCCCTCTCCTAGATCATTGGGCCGCACATAAGGCTCAAAACCGGGCCTAGTTTAGTAAATTGGCCATAACTTCCTCAATATTCATCGGAATTGGGCTTATAATATATCGTTGGAAAGCTCTTTGCAAGCCCCATCCAACTACACTACTATTGGACCCATATCATGGACCAACCAAACTGGATTGGCTGTTTTCTTAAAATAAGTTTTCAAAAACAGTGAGAAGAGAAAAGAAATTAAAACTATCCGCAACACTAGACTTTCCACACTTTCACTTCATTCGATTATGATTCAACGTGAAAGGTACTCATCACTGGGTTTGGTTTTGGAGAGACACAAATGGGTGTCTACAGAAGCCCCCACTTTGACTGAGTTTGGAGAAACGCAAGTTTCGAAAACAAAAGTCAAAGTAGCGATAGGGACGGAGAATGATTCAGAACGTTCTGCGATCCTAAATCACTCTTGTAACGCCGATACCTGTAAAACTAGTGTTATTTAAATAGATAAAAGAGTGAAGAAACGCGTATCTTGCACCGTCGAGCACACGTCTCTGAAAGTAACCGATTTGCTGTCGCTTTACTGTTGTTTTGGTGACCTCCTGCAAGCTAGAGAATTCCATCCCGCTTGAAAACCACTACGCCTGTAACCGTTTTCAATATAGAAGATTGCTTCGCCTCAAACGATCCTCCTCCGCTATGATAATATTCCACATCCAAGGGAATACCATCAAAGATTGCTTCTCTTGGAACAATCCTCAGTTGTTTGTAACAAGTCTCCACAATCTAGGGAATGCCACCTTACTGTTTCGATGTTCACTCGTCTCTGAACAAAGAGTTTCTTTTGGATATGTCCATGCGTCTCTGAACAATAGAGCTTATTTTTTGAATATGAACTTCTAAATGATGTGTTCACGCATCTCTGAACAAAGAGCTTGATAATAGGATGCCCACGCATCTCTGAGCGAAAGAGCTTGAAAATAGGAGATCTTTGATGATATGTCCACGCGTCTCTGAATAAAAGAGCTTTTGAATGGTATTCTCATGCGTCTCTGGAGCAAAGAGCTTTGAAGGAGATGTTCACGCGTCTCTGAACAAAAGAGTTTTGAATAATATGCCCACGCGTCTCTGGAGCAAAGAGCTTTGATGGAGATGTTCACGCGTCTCTGAACAAAAGAGCTTGAATAATATGCCCACGCGTCTTTGGAGCAAAGAGCTTTTATGGAGATGTTCACGCGTCTCTGAACAAAAGAGCTTGAATAATATGCCCACTCGTCTCTGGAGCAAAGAGCTTTGATGATAGGTCCACGCGTCTCTGAACAATAGAGCTTCGGTACTTGAACGTTTGTTGCGATAATATTCTGAAGAAAAATTTCCGAAGACCAACGTTTGTCGATCTTTAAAGCTCGCCTGAACTTTGCTTCTGCTAAAACCAGTATGTCGGTGTTTCCGTGATGAGCTAATTCCTTGGCGCTTTAAGCTAAGTGAGACGATCTTTCATTAGGTCGAACACTGGTTGTGATTGTAATCAAACTGACTACTTAATCATGTCAAATTGCTTATAGGGGCTAACTGGCGTACCAAGGAACCCGAAATTGCTGTTCTGAGGTCGAAATCACCTTTCTGAGAGGCTTCGATCTCTGTCGCTGTTGAAAAGATCTAGCGTCAGGCGATGGAGTAGGGTCTTCCCTATTCTGCTGCACCTGTATTTATTTTTGACTATAGAACTTTGCCAATTTCTTTAATTATCTTAGGGTTGACCTAAGGTTTAGCATTTCTTGACTCATTGACTTGACACGACTCAAGGCATAAACTTGACTCGTTGTGATTGACTCGAGGTTGACTCGACTCGATGTGTTTGACACATGTGTTATACTCAAATCAAAGTGACATGACATGACATGACTCAATGTGATCGTGCAACTCGAAATGCAAAAAGCAAAAAATTTCCGTCATTTTTGTGGAGGGTACCGACTTTCTCCCGAAAAAAGAAAGACGCTAAAAGGAATCGAAGTGAAGTTTTGAAGATGCATGTTGAACGAGCTTAGTCAAATGTTGTTTGATACTATCTCTCAAGGTGCAAGGATTAATCCATCCTAGGCTATCTCAATGGTTGACTCAATGATGAAAGTAGTTGGGTAACTTAGGCACGGAGGCTAAGCACTTTATACTTCGATATGCAATGACAATTATGATGAGTGATGTTGATATGACAAGGCATTCTTCAACGTTATGTTAAGATTTCATGACAAAGGGTTCCTAAGGGAAGTATATTTGGTCATGTATCTATGCAGTGTGTGATAGTGATACTAAAGTTAGGCCGCAAGGGCTAAGTGTGTGGAAAGATATTATTTGTTAAAAGAGTCAAATGGTGGTGACTCTTAGGCTAGGTAAGCTAATAATGTAGGGATCAAGCCCCCAAGTCTAACTCTACATGAAAAGGGATGAGCATAGGAGATCCCTTGATATGATCATGGTGTAAGTGTGTGAATGTGAATATGAATGCATGTTTATTGCGGTCGCACCTCGATGTGAGGTTGCCTACGTATCCGTTAGGAATCAGGCCGAACGTAGCTCTAGCTGAACCTCGCACAAGTGTGTGTATACCTCAAAAAGGTCTTTTAAGGGTTGTAACGTGGTTAGGCTAAAGGTTAAAGAAAAAGGGGATAAAGGCTCAAAATCCTAGATAAGCCCCCAAGATGTGCAACCTCGCTTTTGAATCTTTTGTGCTTGAGTTTCTACTCTTTTTTAGCTCTCTTCTTTTTTTGCTTTAGTATCTATTTTATTTTTATAAGTGTGGGCAATCCCGATCATGCGGTCTATCACTCACTTGGCATTCATGTTTCTCAGGCACGGTATCGAGCACTCGATAAGAGACGCAATCTGAGACATGTTCATATCAAAGACATGTTCATATCAAAAACATTGGAACACTTGCCCTTTTGTACACTTTTATTTATTTTTTTGCTTTTGCTTATTTTAATTTTTTTGAATCACTCAAGTTTTCTATGAAATTGAAAACTGCATAAGTTACACACCATCCCATCCCAAGGTTAGGTGGATGTAGGTTGAAAAAAGAAGGGTCTATCGTTAGACGAGGCTCAAAGTGGTTTATGAAGAAAGGATTGCATATTTGAAAGGTGAAAGGAGTTATGACGTGGCTACAAGGGGTGCCTCAAATCATTAGTATACCTTGTGCTTAATTCGACTTTTTTCTTTTAATGCAATGTAATGAAATGATCATATGCAAAGAAATAAATGTTCATTTTATTAAAAAAGAAAATATATAATGATCCTACAAAATAAATCTAAAGGAAAAGAAAGGTGCCTATGCTAGACTTATTGGGGAAAGGAAAAAATGAAAAAGAAATAGAAAAGGAGGTCATGAAATCTTGTCGTTGAAGCTCGCCTCTGTCTTGTGTCATTCGCTTCATCATCACCCAGTCTTCTCGCTAGTTAGAGGCAATGAGATCTTGTTTGCTTCTATGAGATCTTGAATGAGATTTTGAAACCTGTAGCATTCGTCAGTGTCATGAGCGTTTCCTCGATGGTACTTGCAATAGGAGTTTGGATTCCATCTCAAAGATCGATTTTCTGGTGTTGGATCCTCGGTAGGGCCAATAGGTTTGATTAATCCTCGATCATAGAGACGATCGAAAGCAGCATCGTAGGTCATTCCAATGGGTGTGAACTCTCGCCCGGGTTTCCTTTTAGATCCTTGATTGTCCATGGCTAAGACACCATTATGGTCAAAGGTACTAATATTATTACTAGAGTGGGTGTTTTCGGAAGAAGAAGGATTGTCGTTCTTCTTTCCTTTCCAGCCACTGTGGTTACTATTGTTAGTAGCTTTTTGATTTGCGAGGTCGTCTTTGATTTCAATTCCGATGTCATAAACGGCCTTGAAAGTATTCAGATTGTGTTGATATTTTAAATGCTTCGAATACTTCTCTTGGAGATTCTTGATAAACATCCTCACAGACTCCTTTTTGGTGGGGACCTCAATCATCTTAGCGGAAGTTTCCCTCCACTTATTAAAGAAAGAAGTAAAACCTTCATTCTCTTTTTGTCTTAGCATCTCAAGTTGTCTATGATCGGTTTCAACTTGAATATTGCACTTGTACCTATCAACGAAAGCATTTACTATCAATTCCCAGGTAGAGGTTTTCTCTTTGTCAAGGGAGAAGTACCATTGTTGGCAAACAGTTTCAAGAGATAGAGAGAACATAGAGGGGAAAACCTTCTTATTGATACCCTTAATACTCATTATAGTTTCGAAAGCTCTTAGATGAAAGTAAGGGTTATCCGTTGCCTTGAGTTTTGGGATGTCAGTGGCATTGAACTTATGCGGAAGAAGTTCCTTGTCCAGTGAGACCCCTTGTGAACTCATGCCCTGAAATTTATAGTCACTAGATAGCTTGCTCAAACTTTCTTGCATGAAGTTTTTTTGTTGTTGCTTCACGGGATCATCGATCTTGAGTGTGAGTAGCTTCAGTGTTTCAGTTACGGTAACCAATTGGTTCCTAAGCTCATTGACTTCTTCTTGAGTTTCCATTATCTTCTTAGCCTTCCTCGTTTGACAAATCGGTTTATCAAAAAGCGAGACCTGAAAAAAGAGGTTGTCCTTAATTAATCGCCCTTCTCTCCTCGACCAAGTACTGTGGAAAAGGAATTTGGGGATATTCATTGTTAATTATTTGACTCAAACTTTATTCAACATGCAATGGACGGAGGAGGTGAAGAAAGGTTGGAATAGAATGTGAAGGAAAATGATGTAGATGGAGGGATATGAAGAACTAGGAATAGAATGTACCCCCTAACTTAAATGACGGAAGAAACCGACTTATGCATGAACCTAAGACATGGTCATGGTGACATATACTCGAAGTGTGTGCTAAGACTAGTGAGTGTAGGTGATATGTTAAGACTCGTGTCATGACTATGTGGCTAGACTATATGACTAGACTCAAATAATGACTCGACAAGGTGTTATTGACAGCGAAAATTAACCGAATTAATTAGCAAACTGGTTAACTAGACCCTAGGTGATGACTCGACCAATAATCCGAACTGTCGGCCAAACGACAGAACTGGCGTCGTACTGTGTAGCTTGGCGCCAGACGACAGAGCTGTCGCCAGGCGCCACACTCCACAGAGTGGCGCTACAGTCCAGATTTTGGCGCCAATACTAAAGCTTCAATATGGGACTGTTTTCGGTGTTATTAATCAAAAGGGGTATGCCTAAAGTCGTACTAGGTCAATTCCGATTAAAATATTAGACTTTATTGACTTTAATTAATTAATTAATTAATTAATTAGGCAAAGTTCTTTAAGTCATTAATTTATTTAATCTCAACACAAGTTAAACAAACGGTTAAGAAAAACATAGAATATATGCACAACAAATAATGTGCAATTAGTCAAGTAGGCACAATATGATGCAATGAGTTCTTAACCTAACCATGGCTCTAGTTCTCTAAAGTTCGGGATATGGTTTAGTCAATAGAGGGTCCATGGTTAATTGTCCGGATGCACCGCGCGGAAGCCTAACCGTGAAGGGTTGGCGCGAGTGGATGGGACACCGTGAGTTTTAGAAAAAAACTCGCTTCCATGGTTTGGTGAATTCAACATCTCGGATTTACCCTTTGTTGCACGGAGCGTTCAATCAGGTAGATAGAGCATGAATTCCCAGAGGGTTATGTCCATATGTGGAACACATATGGGTTTCAGAAAAGTGAGAAAAAATTCAATCAGGAAGTAGGATCGAGCAAACAATACAAAAAACTGGTCGAAATTAGAACGTATATATCTGGCTCGGTATTGGGGGAAGTTGGCGCCAGCAAACAGATACTGGCGCCAGTTTTTAACTGTAGCGCCTGGCGCCAATGCTGGCGTCTGGCGCTATGGCTAGAAGTCCGGCGCCAAGCTCTGGCCCCTGGCTCTACTTCCCACATGCCTCAGCAGCTTTCTGTGCTCGATAAAATTTTCCTGTTTCGCGCGATGTTATTTCGGTCCTAGTTGTGAAAGATGTTTCTCAAATTTCCTACGTGTAAAAATCCTATGTTTTTAACTCATTACGGATGGTCTTTCCAATGAGATCTTTTTTATGCATATGATAATAATGTTAATCAAAATTACGCACATGGAATACTTAGAACGTTTCGAGTCTCATCCACTCATTCTAAATCAATGCCGAAACAAATTCAGGAATGAAAATAGAAATCCTCCCCAATTGAGTCGCCAAAAACTGTGGGAAATAAACTTCAAGCGTTAATCCCCTAGCCTGAACCCCACTATGATCATACACTAAAGTACAGTGGTGTCCAAAAGGGAAAAAGATAGAGCAAAAGAGTCGCCAACAAGTTTTAGGAACTTGTAAACCGTTCACAGGATGAAGGTTACACCCTTAACGATCCAAGAAATCGTCAACTCCATTAGGTCTAGAACCAAATAAGGGTTCAGGGATGAAGGTACAAATTCAACCTAAAAAAGATTGAACCTGCCTAATAATAGGCCTCTACTTTATTCTGATCGTATTCATGTGCGCTTTCTAATTAACATACAATCAATAGGATTAACCCTAAACCTGTTTATCTATGTTGGTTGAATTTAATGCACAAATAAATCTATTATTGGCGATCACTTGAATTATAATCAAATTAACCCTAATAAGATTATTAATTATCTTATTAAACGTGATTACAAGAACCAATTCCCTTTAAACATGCATAAAAGGTGTGACCAAGCAATAACAATAAATATCATCAAGCAACATAATAAATTATCAATAATCATGACTATGATCATCATAATAATAATAATTAAAATAATAATCATAAATTAAAATAATCCTCATCAAAATAATAATATTCATAATCATCATAAATTATAACAATTATAATCATAATCATGTTCATGTTAATATTAAAACATAATAAAAATAGCAAGATCCTAGGCATGATACTAACAAGATTAATAACAAACCCTAGCATGTCACTAAGCAATAAAAATCAAAGCTATAACCCTAACATGATACTAACAATCATAAATATTAGGAAGAACATAGGAAGCATCGTAACAATCATATTTAATATTAAAGTTACCCTAGACATGTTATTAGGAATATCATAATAACAATTTAAACATGATCTCTACATCAATAAAAACCATAAAGCACTTACTTTGATGCCTCTTACCTCTTTCTAATAACAAAATACACACGTTAGTAACTTCAAGGAAAATAATAATCAAATTAAATAATTGAAATAGAGATTTGGGACCAAACCCTCATAAATTAAACCTTTCACGTCTAGGGCGAAGGCAACTTCGAATATGGCTAGGTGTTTCTAGATCTTGTGAATGCGGAATTTTGTATGTGACAGCAAGTTTAGAAGAGAGAAAGAGATGGATTGATTAGGGAAATCTTAAGGAGAATTAGCGAATGATTAAAGAGAATGAGAGAAAATTGAAAACTGATTGTAGGTGATTATAATAGAAAAGCTGGTTGTTGATGAGAATCGGTGAATGAAAACGGAGTTTTTACGTCGTTATTTATAAAGAAAATCAGCCAAAAAGATAAAATAACAGAACAGAGTCCTGGCGCAACTGAAACAGAGCTGGCGCCAACCCTGGCTAACTGGCGCCAGGCGCCAACACTAGCGCCAGGCGCCAGGCGCCAGGCCTAGCTCCAGGCGCCAATGCCTGGAGTCAGGCGCCAAGCCTGTTTTTGACGCGCTTTCTTAAATCAGATAAGTTTACCGTATTGGAGGATAAAATCGTATATTTTCCTCAAAAATGCTATTTGATTTTAATTAAAACTCTGAAAAGTCAACAAAAGTCAATTTATCAATGCTAATTGAATTAGGAATGAAAAGAACTTTCTAGAAGAATCTAGAAGACTAAAACCATTCCTAATTGCATTAGGAATGATAAATCATATTAGGCCCTCCCCTAGATCATTGGGCCGCACATAAGGCTCAAAACCGGGCCTAGTTTAGTAAATTGGCCATAACTTCCTCAATATTCATCGGAATTGGGCTTATAATATATTTCTTGAGAGAGTAGAAGTCACCCGTTTTAGTCAAGCGCAAGTAAGAAAACTCGTTCTTCGTCAACCCAGCCGGACCCGTCTATCTTCAAATATCAAATCTAAAGGTACCGTCTCTGCCTCTCTAAGCTCTTTTTCATGTTTCACCGCTTGTACATATTTCTTGCAATAAATGGATGCATCACCAACACACACGGCACAACCTAGGTAAGAGTCCAGCCAGTCACCAGGGACGACTTAGTCTAGGACTGGGAGTGCCGTCTCGGGGTGTTGGGACCACCCTTTTGCTTGGTTTCCGACCATTTACGTGTCTGTGCAGGACACAATGGCCCGGACTATGCAGACGGCCCCCGATCCGGACTATAGAAGTGAGGGCTCAGGTGGCCAAACACTTGAGGGAGAAGCGTCTAGTCAGAGAAACCAGACGGCTCTGGAGAGATCCCCTCCGCGTGCCCCGTCAACTCCCGCGGATTCCTTTTTGGAAGAATGCGACCAAGGCGGCGATGAAGCCGTCTCAGCTCCTTTACCACAAAATGAGGAGGAGACGGAGAGCGACAGCTCCGCCTCCACTTTTGAGAGCAGTGACGACTTGCCACCGCTTGAAGAGAGTGAGGAGGAGGAGAGGAATAAGTGGAGTGAGAAGGACGACCCCTTCAAGATCCATGTCTCAGCCAAGGACAGGGGTCACATGGAGGACAACCTAGAAAGATTTAAACAAATGCACCCGTTAGGAGACGGGTAAAAAAATCAGAGTGCCGCCAGAGGACGACACCATCGCCTGGGAAGACGATCAACAGGACGCCAATAGCTACTTTGGCTGTTATGAGGCGGCGTTCAAGGCCGGTCTTCGCTTTCCTCTTCACCAGGAGGTGAAGGCAATCTTTAGAGGCTACGGCCTCGGAGTCTGGCAACTTACCCCCAATTCTAGGGCAAACATCTTGGGGTATGTTGCCGCCTGCAAACTCTAGGGGCTCCATCCCGGCTGGGAAGCTTTTGCTAAGTTGCATTATCTTAGCCGAAGCCCAGGCGGCTGGAGGGCGTGGTACACTTTAACCACGTATCCCCAATACATGCTGACCTTAGGCAAGGTCTCTAAATTTGACGACTGGAAGCACAAGTTCTACCTGTTGACGGCTCCCAGCAGGCGGGAGAACTATGAGTTCCGCCAATATAATAAGAAGCCCGAACTAATGGGCTAGAAGTGTTGTCTTCCCCGAATCCCAGATGAGGACTTCGAAAAAATAATTGAGGCAGACTTTTTCGGCCTCACAAACGCAACCTTGTCAACCGGGGAGACAATAAAAGTCCCCAAGAACTGGATCCCTAAGAGCGCTTGGTTCAGGGACGAGTGTTTCTTAGCCGCCTGGGGGCTAGGAAACATGTTTACCAAACGTATGCGCCTGAGTTCACATCCGCCTGTAGTACTTTTGTATCAGAATTGCTTGATGATATATTGATCAACTTTTTTCTTTTTGCAGAAGAAGCTTTGAGCATGTTGCAAACTGAGAAGACACCCAAGCGGTCCTCTGCAACCATCCGCAAGGAGCTTGGGAAAATCAGGCGGCCGCGATCAGGGCCAAGGTAGGGAAGTTTACTTTATTAGGTTGGCCTCAAAGTTTACTTTCTCCGGATGCTAACTTTAACTTGGTTATTTTCACAGGGAGGAGAGGTAGGGAAGACGTTTGAGAAGGATCTCAAACGGGCCAGGGAAGAATCCGCCTCTACCCCTAACAAGACCAAAAAGTCTAGCTCCACTATACCTCCTGGCGCCTCAGCCGGGAACAATCAGATGCGGATAGGGGCGCAAAATGAGAGGATAGGCGACAGTCTGGGCCTCGACCTCGTCAACCCCCTATCAGCAATCGGGGGGTTCACCACGCCTGCAAGTGGCTCCCGCTTGGCCGATCTGAAGGTAAGAACCCATTCGAATCCCCGCCTGAGCTGGGGTGGCCTTTGCGAGTGAAATCCCACTCCCAACAGACGTCATCCTCAGACGATCGGCAACAGATAGGTGCTGCCTTAATTTCGCACTCATCACCTGTTGATTACGGTGCAGATCAATCTCCTCGCTGGCCAGACGTCTAGAGGCATGCTAAGGCCATGCTGGAGGCGGTGAGCAGGAAGGACAAGAACACTATCCTTGGGATAGAGACGTTCAATCTGGAACGAATCATGTCCCTTCTGGCTGACGTAAGATACTTAACAAATTTGCTGAGGTAAGATACTTTACTCCGCCTGCAATACTAACTTGATTTGCTTTTGCAGGCTCTGCTGCGGGTAGACGGGCTCAAGCGTCCTTATACCCGCAAACGAGAAGAGGTAAAAAGGGCCAAGAAGTCCGCCACAGACGCTGATAATGTTGCTTTATACTCCACTATCGTAAATGATCTTGAAACTAAAGCAGTCACCATGACACAGGCGTCAAAAATCCAGCAGCTGGAGGCGGATCTGAAGACGGCCAACCAGCGGGTGATCGACGTAGAGACGGCTCAGAAGGGGGCGGAGGAGGCTCAGAAAAAGGCGGAAGAGGGCCTCAAGAAGTCTGACGAGGCGCTCAAGAAGGCCGACGAGTCGCTCAAGAAGGCCCAGGCGGACCTTGGCACACTCCAAGGTGTTTCTGAAGAGAACACCAACTTGAAGGCCAAGGTTGAGAAGCTGGAGAAGGAGGCTTCCCAAGCTCAGATAAACTTTGCAGCAACTTTGGAGGCAGAGCAAAACCGCCTGGCTGCTGAAAGCGATGCTGACAATGACGCCAAAATGAAGATCGCCTAGGCTGCCTTGTACCCAGACAAGGATTATGGCGTCTGGGCACTGGCTCACAGGTACGCCGAAGACGTGGTGTACTTGAGAGAGAAAGGTGAGCCAGAGCCTGAGTCCTTCGCCGTCTGGGCCAACGCCAACACGGAGCTTCCCGCGCCTGAGCTACCCGGTCTTGGGGAAGCGCATGAGATTCCCTTAGATGATGAGGAAGGGAAGGAGGACCAGGAGGAGCCGCCTGTGGGCCAGAAGTGATTTCAGCAGCAGTATGCCAACTCTTCTTTTTTTTATTATTTCTTTTTATCTGCGGCAGTATGCCAAAAACTTGCTTTTCCGGCTTGCGTGCCGAGTATCCTTGTATTTACCGGCTGAGGAACCGGGTTAATCAACAATTTCTCTCTTCTCCCGGATGGGGTGTGGTTAACATTTGATCCACTACAACCGTTTGGTCATTTTGCATTTTTCAATTTTTCAATTTTTCCAATTTTTGCATTTGTGTTTGGATTTCGTTTTTTGCGTATATGCCTGATTTTTGCCTAACTTATCAAAAGCATACGGCGATTTTTGCCTAACTTATCAAAATTCGGTTGTCCTTGCCCCTGGACGGCTGTGTGGTTGGTTTCAAATGGAGTTGGTTGATTTACTTGGGAACGTCTGATGCTGCAAAGAGCATGATGCGTTTGTAAGTTAATCAATCACAGCAGTGATTGCCCCAAACCAAGTGCACAGTCGTACACCAACAGGCGTTCCAGTCACTAACCAGACGGTGTTTGTCCGTCTAGGTAGAGGTTGCATAGCCATTGCACAACTTTTTTGCCCCAAACGGGAGAATTGGTGCAACTTAAAAACAAAAAATCTTCGATCGGTCACCGGCTGATGTCTCTTTGACATCCGGTTCCCGAAGACTTGCTCGTTCTTTAGATTATCCAGGTCAGGCGACTATGAGTTGACCAATGAGGTCGCTCAATTTTTTGCCGCCTACATGTGTACGTAAAGCAAACGATAAGAATGCTTTCTGTGATGATTGCACCCGGAGAGGTGTCGCCGGAAGCCATATTTCACATTGGAGCAGATGAATTTACAAAATTGTATAACCATCCGGCCATTGACCTTATGTCCTTTTCAAGACGGTTGTATAGCCATTACCCAACTCTTTTTTCCCTAATGGGAGAGTCTGTGCAATTTTGGAATGAAAAGCCTACGTAAGAAATTCGGTCGATCACCGACTGATGTCTTAGGGCATCTGGTGTTTCGAAAACTTAGTCGTTCTTTAGACTGTTCTGGTCAGACGGCTATGGATGGGCCGATTCGGCCACCCAATTGTGGTCGTCTGCATGGGTACGTAGAGTAAGCAGGTTGGCTTCTCTCTACGACGATCGCACCCGGAGGGGTGTCGCCGGACGCCTTTGTCCATGTGGGGACAAACGAATTTGTGAAAAAGCAGCCATCCGGCCATTGAACTCTAGTCTAGGTTGAGACCGGCTATATAGCCACTAAGCGGTTTTGTGCTTAGCTTAATTATCTGGCCACTGGCCTCTCATCATACAGACGTTAATTTCTTTTCCAAGTCTCAAACTCAGAAGGTTTAACAAATGACCGTCTGAGTATTGCTTCAGGCGGCATACAAAACACAAACAAAATTGAAAACAAAAAGCGATTTCTCATTAATATTCTTCTTGTTTACAAACATTACAAATCTCAAAAGTAGTATTTTTTCAAATTGTCTACATTCCAAGTTCTAGGCAGGCATCTGCCGTCTGGAGTTTCCAAGCGATAGGTGCCGTCTCTTACTTCTTCATAGATCCGGTAGGGGCCTTCCCAATTTGGAGTTAACTTTCCCAGTTTCTCCATTTTCCGTAACACTAAGTCGTCAACCTTCAAGGGACGCTTGTGCACTTTCTTGTTGTAAGCTCTGGTCATTCTCTGACGGTTAATCTCATGACGCAAGGCGGCATTGCCCCTGCGTTCTGGGAGTGAATCCAATGCCAGGCGCATTACTTCCTTGTTTGCCTCTTCATCATGTAGCATGACTCTAAGAGTCGGCTCGTAATGTTCAATGGGCAAGAAGGCTTCAGCACCATAAACCATGAGAAAAGGGGTTTCACCAGTTGCCCCCTTTGCTGTTGTCCGGATGGCCCATAGGATGTAGATTAACTCTTCTGCCCACAAGCCACCGGCTCTTTCAATTTTCTTCTTAATGCCGTCTGAGATCAGTTTGTTGAAGGCTTCAACTTGGCCGTTTGCTTGGGATCGGCCGACTGATGCAAAATAGCTTGAGATCCCTTGATCTCCCAACCAAGTTTTGAGGTGAGGCGTCTCAAACTGAGGGCCATTATCGAACACCATAGACATAGGCACCCCAAACCGAGGGATAATGTTCTTCAAGATGAAGGAAATTACGTCTGAGGTCTTGATGTTCTTAACCGTCTCGGCCTCCACCCACTTGGTGAAATAATCCACAGCCACCAAGATGTAGCGCTTTCCGCCTGGAGCAGGCGTGTAAGGACCTAAAATGTCCATGCCCCATTTTGAAAACGGGATTGGGCTGTGGATGTCGTCAGATCAGTAGCCGGAAGGTGAATAAGTTTGCCAAATTTTTGGCACTTGTCACATTTCTTCACCAACTCCTTGGCGTCTGCCTCAAGAGTGGGCCAAAAATAATGTCGTCTGGCTCTGACGGCTAGGGACCTGCCGCCTATGTGGGAGGCGCAGAATCCCGAGTGCAAGTCTTCGAGAACTTCCTTCCCCTTTTCTGGGGTGACACACTTCAACAGAGGCTTCAGAAACCCCGCCTTGAAGAGTTCTCCGTTTCCCAACTTGAAGCTTGCAGCTCGCTTCTTCAGGACGGCTGCCTCCTGTGGCAAATCAAGAAGTGTACCATCTGAAAGGTAGGCCCGGATGTCATCCATCCAGGTAGAGCTTCGGTCAATAATTCCAATGGGATCTTCATAGATGCTTCTTTTTTCAAGAACTTCCCAGAAGACTGACCGAGGCGTATCATGGCAGGCGGAAGATGCCAGCTTTGACAATGCATCCGCCTGGTTGTTGTCCGACCTATGCACTTGATTCAGACGGAATTCCTCAAGTGCCCCAGCCTCTTCTTTGACTTCCTGAAGGTATTTAATCATAGCCGGATGAGTTGCCTCATATTTTCCCTCATACAGGCTAACGACCAACTGTGAATCAGAGTAGGCTTCAATTTTCATTGCCCCTGTCGCCTTACACATACGGATACCGGCTAGCAGGGCTTCATATTCTGGCTCATTATTAGAGGCCTGAAACTTGAACCGTAGTGCATACTCATATATGTCCCCTTCAAGAGACTCGTAGATTACACCTGCACCACAGTCGTTCTTTGTAGAGCTCCCGTCTTCATACACTTTCCAAACCTGATTAAGATTATCCGAAGCCACCGGACGGGTCATTTCAAAATAAAGTCGGTAAACGCCTGACCTTTCACTGCCTTTCTTGGTTCGTAAGTGATTTCAAGACTTTTCATTTCAATAGCCCATTTTAACATTCTCCCGGATGACTCCAAGGTGGTCAGTGTAAATCACCATCGGATGTGCCAGAAAGTAAGGCTTCAACTTTTTAAATGTCATATACAAAGCAAGGCCAAATTTTTCAACCATGGGGTACCGGAGTTCAGCATTTTTCAACCATGGGATACCGGAGTTCAGCATGTTTGAGAACATGGCTAATGAAGTAAACCGGGAGCTGAACGCCGTCTCGCTCAGCAAGGAGAACATCAGTGAGAGCATGATCTTAGATGGCTAAATACATGTACAACGTCTCCCTAGGCAAAGGACTGACCAGCCTAGGTAGAGAATGAAAGTGTTCTTTTAACTTCTGAAATGTCGTCTCAGCATCGTCTCCTCATTCGAACCTGGTCTTCTTACTGATTGCTTGGAAGAAGTAAAGGCATTTGTCACCTAACCGGCTGATGAACCTCCCCAAGGCAGCCAGGCAACCGGTGAGTCTCTGAACTTCCTTGAGAGAACGGGGTGACTTCATGTCAATCATCGCCTGTATCTTTTCGGGGTTAGCCTCTATCCCCCTTTGATCAATCAGGAATCCGAGAAACTTCCCAGAATCAACACCAAAGACGCATTTCTTGGGGTTTAACATGACCTTATGCCGCCTGAGGGTGGTGAATGTTTCCCGGAGATCAGCAAGGTGATCCGCCTATTGCTTGGATTTGACTATCATGTCATCAATGTACGCCTCCACATTCCTCCCAATTTGATTAATGAAGACCGTATTAATCATCCGTTGGAAAGTGGCAGGCGCATTTTTCAAGCCAAACGGCATCACAATATAACAGAATAACCCCAAATCAGTGACGAAGGTCGTCTTCTCTTGATCTTTCTTCCAAAGGGGTATTTGATGGAAGCCAGAATAGGCATCCATAAAGCTCATCAAGGCGTGACCAGGTGTAGAGTCGACCAGACTGTCGATCTTTGGAAGCGGGTAACTGTCCTTTGGACACGCCTTGTTGAGGTCTGTGTAATCAACCACATGCGCCAGGTCCCATTCGGTTTTTTAACAAGGACCACATTGGCCACCCAGTCAGGGAAATTACAAGGCCGAATGAACCTGGTGTCTAGCAGCTTTTTGACTTCGGCAGCTGCCGCCTGACTTCTTTCCTCGCCGTGGTTTCTTTTCTTTCTTCGGATGGGCTTCTTTTTGGGGTCCACGGCGAGTTTGTGGACAGCGAGATTCGGGCTGACGCCTGGCATATCTTCCACTTCAAAGGCAAAAATGTCTTTGAATTCTTTCAGCAGAAGGTGCAAGCTTGCACCCAGAGTAGCATGAGCAACCGTCTCATAATTTACAGTACGCTCTGGACGGCTGTCATCCAGAACGAGATTAATGTTTTCACCAGCCGGTTGGGGACGGAGCTCGTCTGACCGTTCACCGGTCAGTGATTGCTATTTTTTTTCTTTCTTCACCTCCACCAGCAGAGGTGACTTTCTTTTCAACCCGACTGCTGGTGGGGTGGGTACTGGGTCGGCATCCTTGACATTGTCAAGGTCTATTGGTTCCTGGCCATCTGGGGCCGCAGTATCTTTGACGGCTGAGAGGTAACACTCTCGGGCCGTCTTCTGATCCCCATTCAAGGAACCAACAGAGCCGTCATCCCTCTCATACTTGATGAACATGAGAGACGCGATGATTACCGCCTTGGCTTCGTTGAGAGTTGGCCGGCCAAGGATAATGTTGTAGGTAGTTAACTCCTCAACGACCAAGAATCTGACGACAATATGTCGTCCCTGGCCTTTTTCTCCCAGCCGGATGGGTAAGTCAATTCTTCTGGCTGGGTAGACAATCCCACCCCCAAAACCAACCAAGGGGTGGGTGACCGGATGCATGCTGCTGACATTGTATTTTAGCTTTTGCAGGCACTGGAGGCTGATGGTGTCTGATGAGCTGCCGGTGTCAATAAGGATCCGTCCAACCAGCTGGTTAGCAACCTTACATTTAATGACGACCGGGTCATCATGGGGACGGCGGACGCTGCCCCTGTCCTTCTCAGTGATCAGGACGTTTGCGAAGGAGGAGCTCGCAGACGCCTATTCATCATCATCTTGGTCCATCTTTCAAAGATGGCTCTTGGTGCCCCGGATGGTAGGGCCACCACATGAGAATCCGTCTGCTATTGTGTAGACCGGCTCCGTGTCGGTATCCGAGCTACTAGCAGGCTGGTGGGTAGTCTTGGAGGACTGATGTAGACACCCATTTGTGTCTCCCCAAAAACCAAACCAAGTGATGAGTACCTTTCACGTCGAATCATAATCGAATGAAGCGAAAGTGTGGAAGGTCTAGTGTTGCGGATAAGTTTTAATTTCTTTTCTCTTCTCTCTGTTTTTGAAATCTTATTTTAAGAAAACAGTCAATCCAGTTTGGTTGGTCCATGATATGGGTCCAATAGTAGTGTAGTTGGATGGGGCTTGACAAGAGCTTTCCAACGATATATTATAAGCTCAATTCCGATGAATATTGAGGAAGTTATGGCCAATTTACTAAAATGGGCCCGGTTTGAGCCTTGTGTGCGGCCCAATGATCTAGGGGAGGGCCTAATATGATTTATCATTTCTAATGCAATTAGGAATGGTTTTAATCTTCTAGATTCTTCTAGAAGGTTCTTTTCATTCCTAATTCAATTAGCATTGATAAATTGACTTTTGTTGACTTTTCAGAGTTATAACTAAAATCAAATAGCATTTTCGAGGAAAATATACGTTTTTATCCTCCAATACGGCAAACTTATCTAATTTTCAAAAACGCGTTAAAACCAGGCTTGGCGTCTGACTCCGGGCATTGGCGCTTGGAACCAGGCCTGGCGCCTGGCGTTAGTGTTGGTGCCTGGCGCCGGTTAGCCAGGGTTTGCGCCAGCTCTGTTTTTTGTGCGTCAGACTCTGTTTTGTTTATTTTTTCATTTTGGTTGATTTTCTCTATAAATAACGTATTAAAAACTTCATTTTCATTCACCAATTCTCACAAATTTTCATCAACAATCAGTTTTCATTCGCAATCTTTAATTCTCTAATTCTCTCTTAATTCATTCATCTCTCTCTCTAAACTAGTCTTTTATATACAAAATTCCGCATTCATTAGATCTAGAAACACCTAGCCATATTCGAAGTTCCCTTCGCCCTAGACGTGAAAGGTTTAATTTCTGAGGGTTTGGTCTCAAATCTCTCTTTCAATTATTTAATTTAATTGTTGTTTATTATTTTTCTTGAATTACTAACGTGTGTATTTTGTTATTAGAAAGAGGTACGAAGCATCAAAGTAAGTGCTTTAATGGTTTTTATTGATGTTATGATGTAGAAATCATGTTTATATCGTTATTATGATATTCCTAGTATCATGTCTAGGGTATTTTTAATATTAAATATGATTGCTATGATGCCTTTTATTCTCTTCCTAATATTTATGATTGTTAGTATCATGTTAGGGTTAAAGATTTGATTTTTATTGCTTAGTGACATGCTAGGGTTTGTCATTAATCTTGTTAGTATCATGCCTAGGATCTTGCTATGCTTTAACATGATTATTATTATAATTATGATGATTATTATTATGATTGTTGTTTTAATGATTATGAACATGATTATTGTTATAATTTTATTTTGATGATCATAATTATTATTATTTTTATTATGTTGCTTGATATATTTATTGTTATTGCTTGATCACCTTTTATGCATGTTTAAAGGAAATTTGTACTTGTAATCACGCTTAATAAGACATTAATAATCTTGTTAGGTTAATTTGATTATAATTCAAATGATCACCAATAATAGTTTGTTTGTGCATTAATATTCAACCAACATAGATAAACAGGTTTAGGGTTAAACCTATTGATTGCATGTTAATCGAAAAGCGCACATGAATATGATCAGAATAAAGTAGAGGCCTATTATTAGGGCAGGTTCAATCTCTTTTAGGTTGAATTTGTACCATCATCCCCGAACCCTTATTTGGTTCTAGACCTTATAGAGTTGACGATCTCTTGGATCTTTAAGAGGTGTAATCTTCATCCTATGAACGGTTTACAAGTTCCTAAAACTTGTTGGCGACTCTTTTGCTCTATCTTTTTCCCTTTTGGACGCCACCGTACTTTAGTGTATGATCACAGTGGGGTTCAAGCTAGGGGTTAATGCTTGAAATTATTCCCTACAGTTTTTGGCGACTCCACTGGGGAGGATTTCTATTTTAATTCCTGACTTTGTTTCGGCAATGATTTAGAATGAGTGGATGAGACTCGAAAAGTTATAAGTATTTCATGTGCATAATTTTGATTAACATTAATGTCATATGCATATAAAAGATCTCATTGGAAAGACCATCCGTAATGAGTTAAAAATATAGGATTTTACACGTAGGAAATTTGAGAAATATCTTTCACAACTAGGACCGAAATAACACCGCGCGAAACTGGAAAATTTTATCGAGTACAGAAAGCTGCTGAGGCATGTGGGAAGTAGCGTCAGGGGCCAGAGCTTAGCGCCAGCATTTGAGTCGTAGCGCCAGACGCCAGTATTGGCGCCAGGCGCTACAGTTAAAAGCTGGCGCCAGTCTCTGTTTGTTGGCGCCAATTTCCCCCAATAACGAGCCAGAAATATGCGTTCTAATTTCGACCGGTTTTTCGTATTGTTTGCTCGATCCTACTTCCTGATTGAATTTTTTCTCACTTTTATGAAACCCATATGTATTCTACATATGGACATAACCCTCTGGGAATTCATGCTCCATCTACCCGATTGAACGCTCCGTGCAACAAAGGGTACATCCGAGATGTTGAATTCACCAAACCATGGAAGCGAGTTTTTCTAAACTTGTGGTGTCCCATCCACTCGCGCCAACCCTTCACGGTTAGGCTTCCGCGCAGTGCATTCGGACAATTAACCATGGACCCTCTATTCACTAACCCATATCCCGAACTTTAGAGAACTAGAGCCATGGTTAGGTTGCAAACGCATTGCATCATATTGTGCCTACTTGACTAATTGTGCATTATTTGTTGCGCATATATATTCTATGTTTCTCTTAACCGTTTCTTTGACTTGTGTTGAGATTAAATAAATTAATGACTTAAAGAACTTTGCCTAATTAATTAATTAATTAATTTTAATCAATAAAGTCTAATACTTTAATCAGAATTGACCTAGTACGACTTTAGGCATACCCCAATTGACTAATAACACCGAAAACAGTCCCAGATCGAAGCTCCAATATTGGCGCCAAGGTCTGAGCTGTAGCGCCACACTATGGAGTATAGCGCATGATGACAGATTTGTCCTCTGGCGCCAAGCTCCACGGTGCGACGCCAGTCCTGTCGTTTGGCCGACAGTTCAGATTATTGGTCGAGTCATCACCTAGAGTCTAATTAATCTTTTTTGTAACTAATTCGGTTAAATTTTGCTGTCAATAGTACTTATTTGAGTCGATAATCGAATTTAGGCTCTAAGTCCCATGGTCTTACACAAGAGTCCAAGCATGTCACCTACACTCAACGCACACACCAATACACATACTTTGACCATGTTTAAGAGAGTCCAAGCATGTCACTTGTGTGCGCGCTTTTTCCGTCATTTTTTTAAGGGGGTAAGTCGGATATTAATCCTCCAACAAAAAAAAAACTATACTTAGTTCCCTAAAAATAAAAATATGTACATTATTTTTGCCAAAAATATGCACCCTTTTTTTTTACTTCCTTAAAATAAACCGTAAAGTCAAGTTGATTCGAGTCAAGTAATTAAACGCAAAATGGTTTAACTTACAGCGCGTGGTCAAGAAAGGAAGGACGGTTAATCAAAGACAACCTTTTCGTACAAGTCCAACTTTTCGACAAACCCATAGCTCGTAAGAGGAAAGCTAAGACTATAATGGCAACACAAGAAGAATTCAATGATCTTAAGAACCAACTGGCTACCGTGACTGAGACACTGAAGCTTCTCGCACTCAAGTTCGATGATCCCATGAAGCAACAACAGGTGGACCTCATGCAAGAAAGTCAAAG
The DNA here is from genome assembly GCF_001683475.1 of Chenopodium quinoa. Taxonomy (NCBI): domain Eukaryota; kingdom Viridiplantae; phylum Streptophyta; class Magnoliopsida; order Caryophyllales; family Amaranthaceae; genus Chenopodium; species Chenopodium quinoa. The sequence continues at coordinate 10,575,097 of NW_018742738.1, read as the reverse complement.
CAAGTTGTCTAGCGACTACAAGTTTCAAGAGCTTACATCACAAGGGGTCTCGGTGGACAAAGAACTTCTTCCGCAGAAGTTCAACGCCAACGACATCCCAAAATTCAAAGCAACTGACAACCCTTACTTTCATTTAAGAGCATTCGAAACAATAATGAGTATTAAGGGTATTGATAAGAAGGTTTTCCCCTCTTTATTCTCACTATCTCTTGAGACCGTTTGCCAACAATGGTTCTTTTCTCTCGAGAAAGAAAATACCTCTACCTGGGAGTCCATAGAAAACGCTTTCGTTGATAGGTACAAATGCAACATTCAAGTCGAGACTGACCATAGGGAACTTGAAATCCTCAAGCAGAAAGAGAATGAAGGCTTCACCTCCTTCTTTAACAAATGGAGGGAAACCTCAGCTAAGATGATCGAGGTGTCAAGTGAAAAAGAGTCTGTGAGGCTGTTCATCAAAAATCTTCAAGAAAAATATTCCAAGCATCTCAAGTATCAAAATAATCTCCATACCTTCAAGGCCGTTTATGATATTGGGATCAATATTGAAGACGACTTGGCTAAGTTAAAAGCTGCCAACAATAACTCCAACAGTGGCTGGAAAGGAAAGAAAAACGACAATCCTTCTTCTTCCAAAACCGCCCACTCAAACAACGTTAGCACTTTTAATTTAGGAGAAGTCCTTGCTGTGAACAATCAAGGACAGATGAAACCATTTAGGAGGAACTTCACTCCTATTGGCATGAGTTATGACACCGCATTTGATCGATTAAATGCAAAAGGTCTTATAACTCCTATTGGACCATTTGGGGACCCACCAGTCGAGAAGAGGACGGCTAATTGGAATCCCAATGCACACTGCAAGTATCACCAAGGTAGGGGCCATCTCATCGAAAACTGTTGGAAGCTTAAGGAAGCTATCCAAGACCTAATCGACAGCAACAAGCTGCCGTTGCCCCCTGCCAGTAAGAAGCCAAGCATTGACAATGCACCACTCGCTCATACCCTGGCTATCTCTAATGAGGAAAATGAGGTTGACCCCTCATCTCTCATTAGACCTGTTAAAGAAATCCATGCCGCAGAAAAAGAAGAAGAAATCTTTTTCGATGTCAACGATAACCTTCCAGAACCGGCAAGTAAGGAAGATATACAATTGCTCACACTGTCTATGATGGAGGTATCGCACTTACTACGTGAAGCTCTCAAGGCTATAAAGGAATCCCAAAAGAAATGTGATGAGGTTCCACTTCCGAAAGATGAACCTAAAAGGGAATTCACACCAGTGAGAACGACTTATGAGGCAAAGCATTTTCCCTTACAAGTCACTAAAAAACCCAAGAAGAGCAATAGAATCTACACTCCAATTGGGATCCCATATGCACAAATGTTCGAAATGCTCTCCGAGAGTGGCGAGATCAAACCTCTCAAACCGAGACCATTAGAATCATTGAAAAGGACGGATAGATATTACTGTCAGTATCATCAATCAGGGGGTCACACTATAGAAAACTATTTCAAATTCAAGGAATTTGTTCAGAAAATGATTGATGAAAAGAAACTAGTCCAAATTCAACAAAAAGAGGATGCGACCATTAATGGAGTTTGTGACAGTGATGAAGAAGATGTCTATCTAAAGGACATAGTAGGACCTACACCTTCTGTGTCATACACCACAGATGACATTTGGGCTGAAGAAGATCCGGGAGAATGCAACCTCCCATTTCAACACAACCTATGCCAACCACACAACAAGTTCCCATACCTATCAGTGAAGACAATGATATTGTTAAGCAGTTTCAGAAGACAAAAGTTGAGATGAATGTATGGAAACTTCTGGCAACATCTCGAGAATATAGGTTGGTTGTAATGAATGCCTTGGACAAAATTAGGATAGATTCTGACACTACTCCTGAGGGATTAGCCAACTTCCTCACAAGTGACCTTCCTAGTCCGATTAATTTGATCACTTTTTTTGACAAAGATTTACCCCCAGAAGGTGACAAACATTACAAGACATTAAACCTCACAGTAGTTTGCAAGAGGATGAATGTTCCTATGACTCTTGTAGACAATGGATCGACCATCAACGTCTGTCCACTTAGAACTGCGAGGATGCTTGGCATTAGGGACGAAGATTTAACTCCGTCTACACAAGGAATAAGGGCCTACGACAACACTCGTTGTCAAGCTCTTGGCAAGATTACCCTAAATGTAACCGCAGGAGAAATAGAACATGCTACTACTTTCCAAGTAGTAGATATTAAAGCTTCATTCAACTTGTTGTTGGGACGCCCTTGGCTTCATGATCTAAAGGTCGTCCCTTCATCTCTCCACCAACAAGTAAAAGCTATAGTTGGAGGAATTCCAATCACCATCGATGCTTCGCCTATGAGGATCAAATCTATAGAGAATCCAATTATTAATGTGGAGCACAATGAGGATGATGAAGATTTATGGGGCATTAACGAAGAAGTCTCCTTAATCTAGGAGGATGAAAGGACCCCTCTTTGCCATGACCCCCATTCCAACATGATTGTCAATGCCATACTTAAGAAACAAGGACACTTTCCTGGGATAACCCTAGGAAAGAAGAAAGGAATGGCAAAACCGCTGGAGTCACCTGGCCTCCCTAAGTTAGACACTTTTGGACTTGGTTTCGAACCGACTCGGAAAGATCTCAAGCGAGCCCAGGAAAAGTCAAAAGCACGTAGGGATGCTCGCATCCAAAAGAAAGCAATCCCAATGGATCAGTACCCTCTTACGCTTAATGGTCTGTTTATAAAAGAAGGAGAGGACTATCCATGCCATGAATTTCCCGAGCCATTTGTTGTAAACGGCATAAGACAACCAGGATTCGAGATTTTCTTGGATTGCTATTTCACCGATGAAATCCCAACTCCTGTTTACAAGGAGAAAGCACCCCCATGCTTTGACTTTAACGTCATGGGATTAATGTTTGGGCGAGAAAAGAATGAGCCAACTTGTTAAGAGGATAACTCCTCGCTCATTCAAACAGTCCTACAAAGTGAAAGCTTCGATCCCTTGAAGCTAATCACTCCAGCAGAAGGATCCCTACAAGGGTGGCGCAAGACTATCAAGGTGACTACTCCAAGCGGAAGGAAGATATCCATCACGACAGGACAAGGACCGATGTTTGAAGAATCGTCTGAGTCAGAGTCTTTCCCTCCAGAGTCTTCTAAGTCTTTAGTAGTAATACCTTCCCCTCCTATCTCTTCTCCTATGATAGTTAGTGATTCAATCCCTGAGGACATATCACTCTTTGATGTAATGATCTCAGAGTATAATAATATTTCTCATTCTCCTTACTTCTCGTGTTCTTCTCTAACCCAAGATAAACATCATTGCTTAACTAATTAACAATGAAAAAGACAAAGAAATTATTAAAGTAATGGAAACACTCGAAAAGAAAACACCGGTAATTGAAGAAACTGAAACAGTTGATATCTCAAATGATTCAACTCATAAAAGAGAAGTTAAAATCGGATTAACACTGAATAAACAAGAAAGAACCGATTTAATTAACTTACTTAAAGAATTTATCGATGTATTTGCTTGGTCATATGAAGATATGCCAAGCATTAACAGAGAAATAGCTCAACACACTATACCACTAATTCCAGGAATGAAACCCGTAAAACAAAAGCTACGTCGAATGAAACCAGACGTAGCTCTTAAAATAAAAGAAGAAGTTCAAAAATAAATAACTGCAGGTTTCATCAAAGTATCCAAATACCCCGAATGGTTCGCCAACGTCGTCCCAGTTCCAAAGAAAGACAAAAAGGTAAGAATGTGTGTCGACTATCAAGATCTAAATAAGGCAAGTCCAAAGGACGACTTTCCTTTGCCACACATCGATATTCTGGTATATAACACGGCAAATCACGCACTTCTTTCGTTTATGGATGGGTACGCAGGTTACAACCAAATTCTCATGGCAGAAGAAGACATGGAGAAAACAAATTTCATAACACCATGGGGCACTTACTGCTACACGGTAATGCCATTCGGGTTGAAAAACGCGGGTGCTACTTACCAACGTGCAGCAACAGCTTTACTCCATGACATAATGCATAAAGAAGTCGAAGTATATGTCGACGACATGATTGTAAAATCAAAAGACCGTCCAGGTCATCAAGTAGCCTTAAGAAAATTCTTCGAAAGGCTAAGAAAATATAATATGAGGTTGAATCCATCAAAGTGTGCTTTTGGAGTCACCTCAGGCAAGCTTTTAGGTTACGTCATAAGCTCTAGAGGAATAGAGTTAGACCCAATCAAGATCAAAGCAATCATGTCAATGCCACAGCCCAAGACTGAGAAACAGATTCAAGGATTTATTGGCCGGTTGCAATACATAAGTAGTTCATATCAAAATTGACGACAATATGTGAACCAATCTTCAAAAAACTCAAGAAGAATGTACCAGTGATATGGGATGACGAGTGTCAAAAAGCCTTTGAAAAGATCAAATCCTATCTCGCAAATCCTCCCGTATTAGCACCAGCACTTCCCGGAATACCTCTCAGGTTATATTTGACGGTTACCAAAGAGACAATGGTAGCTATGGTAGCACAAGAAGTAGAAGGCAAAGAGAACGCAATCTATTACCTAAGCAAGAAGATGCTCGAATACGAAGCATGCTATACACCACTCGAGAAGTTGTGCCTCGCCTTGGTGTGGGCTACAACCAAGTTAAGACATTACATGCTAGTGCATACCGTCTTCGTAGTCTCCTGATTAGATCCACTCAAGTATCTATTCAAGAAATCTACACTCAATGGACGCATATCAAGATGGATAGTCAATCTAGTCCAGTTTGATGTAAGATTCATGCCACAAAAAGCTATCAAAGGATCCGTGGTGTCAGACTTTCTAGCAGACTTCCCAATAGAAGACTCAACGCCAATACAAGATGATGAATTTCCAGATGAAGACTTAATGGTCACTGAAGATGATACTTGGACCTTATACTTCGACGGAGCCTCAAACCAAAAGGGATGTGGCGTTGGAGTATTACTAGTATCACCTAAAGAAGAACATGTTCCAATCTCCATAAAGCTTGATTTCGATGTCACCAACAATGCTGCTGAATATGAAGCATGCGTGGTAGGCCTTGAAACAACTTTCGCATTGGGAGTAAAAAAGTTAAGAATATTCGGAGACTCTTCTTTGATTATCAATCAGATATCTAAAAGGTGGAAAGTAAGGAGCGAAAGTCTAGCCCCTTATCAAACCTATTTGGAAACTCTTACCGATTAGTTAGACAAGGTAGAATACACATATCTACCTAGGGAATAAAACCAATTTGCTGATGCCTTGGCAAGACTAGCCTCAATGGTTAGGATTCCCACGGAAATCGAGAAAATGCCTCTAACTATAGAAAAAAGACACAAACCAGCATACATCCAGGCTATAGAAGACGATGAAGTATTCCAAGGCGAATAAGAAGAAGAAGAAGAAGAAGTAGAACCGTGGTACACGGACATACTCAACTATGTCACCAAAGGAGAATACCCTCCTCATGCTGACAAAAGAGCAAAACGAGTATTAAGGCTTTTGGCTTCCCAATATGTACTCATAGACAACGAGCTACATAAAAGGGTACCTAAGGGTCGAGCTCTCTTATGTGTAGGAAAGAAGGATGCACAAAGAGCAATTAGAATAGTCCATGAAGGAATTTGTGGCACTCATATAAATGGAAAAATGTTAGTCCAGAAAATAATGCGAGAAGGATATTATTGGACTACAATGAATAGGGATTGCCATCAATACGTAAAAAGATGCTCTAAGTGCCAAATTTATGCCAATTTACAACATGTCCCTCCATCCTTGCTCTACACCTACACATCGCCATGGCCATTCTCTACATGGGGAATTGACATCATTGGCAAAATCACTCCCCAAGAACAGGAAGCCACGAATATATCCTAGTAGCAATTGATTACTTCACAAAGTGGGTCGAAGCACAATCACACGCTAAACTCACTGCAAAACATGTAGCACTCTTTATCCAGAGAAATATTATTTGTCGATACGGAGTCCCACATGAAATGATAAGTGACAATGGAACTCACTTTCAAGCCGAATGTGAAGAATTGCTACAAAAATATGGCATTCAACATCATCATTCTTCCCCTTATAGACCTCAAGCGAATGGAGCAGTCGAGGCAGCTAATAAAAATTTAAAGACTATCATCGAAAAAATGACGGAAAATTATAAGGATTGGCCTGACAAACTTCACTTCTCATTATGGGGTTGCTGCACATGAATCCTTACATCAACAGGAAATACACCATTTTCCTTGGTATATGGAATGGATGCCGTACAACCTGTCGAACTAGAATTACCATCTCTACGCATTGCATTAGAGAGTAAACTCGATGAAGTTGAATGGACTAGGGCAAGATATGAAGAATTAATTATACTCGATGAGAAACGACTAGAAGCTCTACATCACACTCAGTGTTACCAGACTCGTATGGCTAGACATTTTAATAAGAAGGTCAAGACAAGAAATATCAAAGTAGGAGACTTGGTGTTAAAAGCACTAAGGAAAAATGTTTTAGATCCAAGGGGTAAATTTAGACCTAATTGGTTTGGACCCTACATTGTCAAAACAATCCTCTCAGGAGGTGCAGCAAAACTAACTGATATGGATGGCAATGAATTCTCGAACATGACAAATCTTGACCAACTTAAGAAATACTACCCATAATTACTTGAGTAGGATACTCAAGAGAGCTACGTTCGGCCTGATCCTTAAGAAAGGATACGTAGGCAACCCTGTACGGATGCGGCCACCTTATCTTTCGACATCCCTGTGTCCCATAATTAATTAAAAAATTCAACAGAAGTCAGCGAAATACCAGCGTCACAGAGTAGGACCTGGCGCCAGCCACCAACCTTCAGCGCCAGCCGATGAAATTGGCGCCTGGCGCCAAACTTACATGGCAGGCGCCAACCGCAAATAAGTGGCGCCAATTTGAAAATAAATTCTGGGCAAATTTCGGTGTTTTTCGGAAAATTTTCGACTTCCGTACTCGAAGAATTTCTGGAAAATTAATTTTTTTCGGTTTTCATTGCTCTAATAAAATAAATTTAAAGTAAATAATTTAATTAAAAGCTGAAATTTCATTAATAAAATAAAATTACATTATTGGTGGAATTTAAATAAAGCTGTAATAAGTTAACTTTAAATGAAAAATAAACTAAGTCTAATAATTTGAAGTTAAGCAATGCTCCTAATCTTTCTTTTCTTTTCTAGCCCTTTTCCAATTTTTGTCTGCTTCCTCCTCCTCATCCATAACTTTAGCTAGTAGGCATCCTTTAGAGGACCTACATTCAATCTTAGAATAGATAGTCTCCCCTTCAGCTAGTACTCCATGTTTCCTTTCCACCCAAGCCTTTTTATCTGTGGTGTCAGCTTTTCTTTTCCCTTTATCCTTGGTAGCACTTTTCCTCCTAGGCATTGCAGGTGTTTTGAATTCAATTCTTGCACCTAGGCGTTCCTTGGCAGGAATCACCCTGTCACCCAGACGACTCTTCACATCAGTTTTACCCTGATCTTTCTTCAAATCCTTCGAAGGTTTCTTCAGCAACCACTTCTTCACATCATTGGGCAAAGAAGGAGGAACCTTTTGGGTAATCTCCTCCCATAAAGGTCTAGCACTCCAGTAAGCATCAAATCTGTCTACTTCTTGAGAAACAGGGTACTCATAGGGAGGACGAAGATCCCCATAAGGAATATTCTAAAGCAAGCCGTATTGTCTTTTTACCCTGCAGGGGTCATAATAAGTCACATGAGACAAACTTGGAAGCCGGCAGAAAGGTTGCTTGTTGACACCAACCATCCTTTCTATTTTCCACCATGGGACGACCCACTTGATAGAAAAATTGCGAGATTCGAAGACCTTTCTCCACCCATGGCGCCCAATCTTAGTGAAGCGTTTCTTCCTCCTCACGAAGCAATTGGGAGTATACTTCTCAATATCGTCCGGAGGGCTAATTAATTCCAGCCTTTCCATTAGCCACATCTGTAAAAAATTACAATGCAACTAAATTATTATTACAATACAAATTTTTTTTTTTATTTCTGTTATTAAAAATATTATTTTTCTACCTGTAATAAAATTGGAGAACCGCGAAAAGGTGCTTTTGGGTCCCTTTTCAATTTATCAAGACTAATCATAGTCTCTCCAACTATCAATGGCATTGGATTTCTCCCTGATTCAATTTGTTTTAGTACGGTGGTTATAATTGATTGGCCTTCATTATTTTTACCACTGCTAAGAAAAAATTGGTTAAGCATGCAAAATAAGAACGCCCTTCTTCTATATATATGAAAAGATTCAGAAAGAGGTTTATCAAAATAATGGCGTGCAAAGTCTTTCAAATTCACTATGTTGCCATCTGCTATTTTTGATAAATCCCTTTCTTTTAAATTAAATAAGTGCTCAAAATCCTTATAATAATATGCATCTACTCTAGGGATTATTATGAGGTCTATTGCAGGGAAGCCTAAAATAGCACCAAATTCTTCTAGCAAAGGGCTAATCTCATCATACCCTATTCTAAAGCAATGAGTATCAATATTTCAAAATTCTAGAGCGGTATGTATGAAATCTAAGTCAAGATCTACCCCTTTGATACCATAAATTCCCCCCAAGTGAAACAAATCCAATTCTTTTCTGTCTCTAGCATTAAGAGATCGACACCATTCATGAGTGTATTGGGTGAAAGTTTTGGTGACTAAAGACATGGTATTTTTTTTTTCTAAGGCAAAGAATTATTTTATTTGCTGGAATTATAAGAAGAATCGGCTGGCCAGGGGGCTATTTATACGCAAATCGCGAGAAGTTTTAATCAAAGTGAAATACAGAATCAGCGCCAATTAGCGCCGGACTCTGTAATTGGCGCCAGTCGCCAGCACTTGGCGCCAAGGCCAAGTGTAGCGCCTGGAGCTACGCGCCATTGCGTGGCGCTAGCTGGCGCCAAGTTTCCACATCAGGCGCGCTTGCTTAACTTGCGTTTTTATCCTAAACTCGAGTCGGCTAATGACTTTATGGCTCCGTTTATCTTTTCTAAACATTTCTTTTCTTAATTAATTAAAATAGCTCCTATATTAATTATATTATTCTTTTTTGGACTTTATTTAAATTACTTTCCAAATTTTTCTTTTTTTATATATACACTCGACATTTTATTTGATTTTTTCCTTTTTTATTTTTTTTATTTGGGGGAGAGAGTCGGATACCCTCCATCAATATTAAAAATGACGGAATTTTTGCGCAAAATTGTTTGTCACACTTCTTTTGCACACACAAACATACACATAATAATAACAAACAAAATAAACTCATAATAGCATAAATATACAAAATGTGTCTAAATAATGAGTCTAAGGCAAAGTTCTATGAAAAGTCAAAATAAGAAAATCACAGGAACAAACTACGGCTCCGGAGGACGTATACCCATCATATCGTAAAATTGCGCCGTACGAGGAGTCACCTCTCCTCCAACTCCAGCTCCAGTCTCCGCAGGAGGAGGAAAACTCAATGTAGGTCCACTCCACCCAGGATCAACCTGAGGCTGAGGTTGCGGAGGCTGCTGCGATGACGAGCCTACCTCGTACATCCCACCACCTCTAAAAGCCGAGGTATCCTCTCCTACCGTTGCAGCATGAGCACCCTCAGAAGAAGATCCCGATCCCTCTACAACGTCACCACGAGCAGCCTCAGAGCGACCGCCTCTACCCCCTGACGTAATAAGACGACGTCTCGAGCTAGACCTCGCCGGATCCCTCCGCACCTCAGGTCTAATGCGGGTGTGAGAAGCAATAGGCTGGCCCTGTAAAAAGAGTGAAATAAGAAATAAGGCAAAATCAAAGCGGTAATGCAAAAAAAAAATGATATATATATAAAGAAAGACTACCTCTCGGATGGCGTCGTCCCAACGGCAGGTGGCTGCATTCCTCATCCGGACGAGCTGGCTCTGGAAGGCATCTATACATCGTGCCATCGCCGTAATCACCTCGCGCGAAAACTGTCAGAGAAATAAGTCAGTAAATGTGCATGATATATGAACAAAAAATATTTGGCGAGGAATCGACCGCTCTACGAAGCGCTCGCCCTTGGGAGCCGGAGGAATCATCTCCTCAATCGGCCCATATGTCCCCTGGTAGTGGATGGACATACAGGGTGGCACGAACTCAGTAGCACCGTCTTGATAAACCAAAAGGTCAGTAAAACATTACTTGGGGGCTACTCAATGGAAAGTAAAAGCTGAAAAATCTTACCCTCACATCCTCAGCCGGTACGGGGGCTGGAGCTAACAACGACAGTAGATCCTCAGCATAGCACTGCCCAGGGATCACGTAGGACCGCCAAGGGGTACCAGCTCCCTCAGACATGCTCAACAACCGCGCGTCGTCGAACATATGACGTGGTGGAGGAGCAGGGACGACGAAAACATCAGAGGAATGATGTCTAGAAACCCTCTCTCCTAAGTATGTGATCGCCCCATAAGTCCCCAAAAAATAGCGACGCTCAGCAGAATATTGTGCGGCTAACCTAGGGACTGTCCAGCCGCCCCACGGCCGGTATACCACCTCAGGCCCCTACAAAGAACATCAATCAGGCGAGAGTATACTTAAAGCATCGTGAAAAAGCAAATAAATAATAAAAGTCGTAACGCGATGATCCAGTTCCGGACATGTGTAGTAGACATATCCACATGGCGGCCGCCCCAAGAAGCACTCACTGGAAATCCGCGCGGCGATGGTCTCGCCGGTGCAGCAGAGGGGAAGTGCTCGTAGAACTAGATCTACAAGGAGTTAAAATTGTAAGTAAATGCTAGCTAAAATGTAGAGCTAAACTTTATAGGGAATAATGTTTACCTCTACGGCCTTCCAAAAGGCACACAAGGCAACATTCGTCCCAAAGGACTGGTGCCGACACGAGTCCCTCAGTGCACGAACGAAGTCAGCATAGGCCAAGCTGGCCTAGTCATAAGTCCCGATCCGGTGAAGATCGCGGACAGCAGGAAGGTAATAAAGCAACGCCCTACTACCTTTGTCAGGGGAGAATGTCCCTGACAACAACATTAGTATCGCTGCTCTCGGGTGGTCGCATCGTCATCAAAAGCCGCTGCCAGCGTCAAGCGGCGAATTCCCCTAGCACTAAACTGAGTCGTCTCGACCTCATCTCGGCCCCAAATAGCGATCGGCCCCAACAGCTCCTCGACCTCCGCAGAAAAGACGTCGATCCCACTGTCGAACGACAGTGGCACAGAGTTGAACTCTAGTCCTGTAATGAGACTGAAGTCCGTAGGGGTGACCATCATCTCACCCCTGGGGAAGTGGAAAGTGTTGGTGGTGTCCCAGAAGAACTCTACCAAAGCGCGCACTACATGGTGACCCCCACTGGAAGCAACCATAGCCTCAGAGGTCTCGAACAGGGTAGCTAGTCCGCAAGACTCCCATAGGAGTCTCGTCTCAAGATCCCCGGCGATGTGCATCTTGTACAAATCGCCCAAACCATCACAGCCGGAACCGTGATAGCGCGTCCTCCCGACCGTGATGCCCCGTCTCACCCTCTCAGAAATGTGATGGATAGGGGCGAAGAACAGAGTCCGCTCATCCCACTCAGGGAGCCGACCAAGCGAAGTGGAAGGTGTGACATCATCCTCTACGGGCTCATGCTCCCGTCAGGTGTTTCGGGACCGTGAACCCGAGCCTCACTGTCTAGCCATACTACATTGTGCAAAATCATCATAAATTAAGGTTCTATAGTATCTAAGGTTCTCCTAGCCGCATGATACTATGTTCGCAAAAAACAGAGTACGTAGTACTAAAACAGAGCACAAATTCAAATTGAGCATATACGGCATTTTTCAAGAAATCACACAATTTCTTGCAACACTATAGTAATTATTGTGACAAATTGGACAAGAATTGCTAGCAAAAACATCAAGAACAAGTCACATTGTTCTTCACGACCTTAGGAGGTCCAACAATGGCAAATTGCTCATTTCTTCACCAAATTGAGTCAAACAAGTCTCAAATTACTTCCAAGGCAATATATAAACATAATCAAGCAATTTCATGGAATAAAACTTGACAAACAAAGAAAATTGAGTATTTTCAATTTTGAATTTACATGAAATTCGTGAATAAACATGCCAAAAATTCATAAAAATTGATGTGAGTTTGAAGAAAACTTACATAGATCGGGAAAATAGATGAAAATAGCTTTGATTTGCAACAAATTTGAGTGAATTCGGTTGAGAAACGAGCATGAACCGAGTAATTGAAGTTTTCGTGTTTTTTCGAGCAGTTACGCGACGAGCAAGCAGCAAAATGAAGAGGAAAGGGGTATTTAAGGAAATCCCCGTGCTGGCGCCAAGCCCTAAGCATTGGCGTCAAAAAATTAGGCTTACACCTTGCGCCAATCTCAGCGCCTGGCGCTAAGGCTGATTATGTGGCGCTGATGGCTTTTCAGCGGCGCCAGAACACCAAGCCACTTGGTGAGGTTGTTCTACCTTTCTGCAACATATTTTTGGGTTCCTTGGTATGCCAGTTAGCCCCTCTAAGAAATTTGACATGATTTAGTAATTGGCTTGATTACCTAAAGTGATCGACCTGATAAAAGATCGTCTCACTTAGCCTAAAGCTAAGCATTGGCTCATTAACAAAAAAAGTGCCGACATACAGGCATAGCGGAAGCAAAGTTCAGGCGAACTTTTAAAGATCGACAAATGGAGGTCTTCAGTAATTTTCTTAGGAAAATTATCGCATCAAATGAGGATGACTTCAAGCGAGGATATCTTCGACGTCATTCCCTAGCTTGCGGAGACTTGTCACAAACAGCTGAAGGTGATTTCAAGAGAAATAATCTTCGATGATATTCCCTTGGACGTGGAATATTATCATAGCGGAGGAGGATTGTTTCAGGTGAAGCAATCTTCTAATTTGGAAGCAGTTACGAGCGTAGCGGTTTTCAAGCGGGATGGCATTCTCTAGCTTGTAGGAGGTCATCAAAACAAATCGGTTACATTCAGAGACGTGTGCTCGACGGTGCAAGATACGCGTTTCTTAACTCTTTTATCTATTTAACTAACATTAGTTTGCAGGTATCGGCGTTACAAGAGTGATTTAGGATTGCAGAACGTTCTGAATCATTCTTCGTCCCTATCGCTACTTTGACTTTTGTTTTCAAAACTTGCGTTTCTCCAAATTCAGTCAAAGTGGGGGCTTCTGTAGACACCCATTTATGTCTCCCCAAAAACCAAACCCAGTGATGAGTACCTTTCACGTCAAATGATAATCGAATGAAGTTAAAGTGTGGAAGGTCTAGTGTTGCGGATAAGTTTTAATTTCTTTTCTCTTCTCTCTGTTTTTGAAAACTTATTTTAAGAAAACAGTAAATCCAGTTTGGTTTGTCCATGATATAGGTCCAATAGTAGTGTAGTTGGATGGGGCTTGACAAGAGCTTTCCAACGATATATTATAAGCCCAATTCCGATGAATATTGAGGAAGTTATGGCCAATTTACTAAAATGGGCCCGGTTTGAGCCTTGTGAGCGGCCCAATGATCTAGGGGAGGGCCTAATATGATTTATCATTCCTAATGCAATTAAGAATGGTTTTAATCTTCTAGATTCTTCTAGAAGGTTCTTTTCATTCCTAATTCAATTAGCATTGATAAATTGACTTTTGTTGACTTTTCAGAGTTATAACTAAAATCAAATAGTATTTTCGAGGAAAATATACGATTTTATCCTCCAATACGGCAAACTTATCTGATTTTCGAAAACGCGTTAAAACCAGGCTTGGCGCCTGACTCCGGGCATTGGCGCTTGGAACCAGCCCTGGCGCCTGGCGCTAGCCATTAGCGTCTGGCGCTAGTGTTGGTGCCTAGCGCTAGTTAGCCAGGGTTTGCGCCAGCTCTGTTTTTTGTGCGTTAGACTCTGTTTTGTTTATTTTATCTTTTTGGCTGATTTTCTCTATAAATAACGTATTAAAAACTCCGTTTTCATTCACCAATTCTCACGAATTTTCATCAACAATCAGTTTTCATTCGCAATCTTTAATTCTCTAATTCTCTCTTAATTCATTCATCTCTCTCTCTAAACTAGTCTTTTACATACAAAATTCTGCATTCATTAGAACTAGAAAAACCTACCCATATTCGAAGTTGCCTTCGCCCTAGACGTGAAAGGTTTAATTTCTGAGGGTTTGGTCCCAAATCTCTCTTTCAATTATTTAATTTAATTGTTGTTTATTATTATCCTTGAAGTTACTAACGTGTGTATTTTGTTATTAGAAAGAGGTACAAGCATCAAAGTAAGTGCTTTAATGGTTTTTATTGATGTTATGATGTAGAAATCATGTTTTTATCGTTATTATGATATTCCTAGTATCATGTCTAGGGTATTTTTAATATTAAATATGATTGCTATGATGCCTTTTATTCTCTTCCTAATATTTATGATCGTTAGTATCATGTTAGGGTTAAATATTTGATTTTTATTGCTTAGTGACATGCTAAGGTTTGTCATTAATCTTGTTAGTATCATGCCTAGGATCTTGCTATGCTTTAACATGATTATTATTATAATTATGATGATTATTATTATGATTGTTGTTATGATGATTATGAACATGATTATTGTTATAATTTTATTTTGATGATCATAATTATTATTTTTATTATTATGTTGCTTGATATATTTATTGTTATTGCTTGATCACCTTTTATGCATGTTTAAAGGGAATTTGTACTTGTAATCACGCTTAATAAGACATTAATAATCTTGTTAGGTTAATTTGATTATAATTCAAGTGATCACCAATAATAGTTTATTTGTGCATTAATATTCAACCAACATAGATAAACAGGTTTAGGGTTAAACCTATTAATTGCATGTTAATCGAAAAGCGCATATGAATACGATCAGAATAAAGTAGAGGCCTATTATTAGAGCAGGTTCAATCTCTTTTAGGTTGGATTTGTACCATCATCCCCAAACCCTTATTTGGTTCTAGACCTTATGGAGTTGACGATATTTTGGATCGTTAAGGGGTGTAATCTTCATCCTATGAACGGTTTACAAGTTCCTAAAACTTGTTGGCGACTCTTTTGCTCTATCTTCTTCCCTTTTGGACGCCACCGTACTTTAGTGTATGATCATAGTAGGGTTCAAGTTAGGGGTTAACGCTTGAAATTATTCCCTACAACTGACCCTTGTTCTTCTTCTTTGCCCCGGCTAGGGACTTAGAAATGTAGGACTTCAACAGCCCTTTGTCAGCCAGACAGTCCAACGCCCGCTGATGACTGAAGCAGTCGTTGGTGTCATGGCCGACCTCCTCATGGAACTGACAGAATTTATTTTTGTTCCGTGACTGGACATAACTCTTCATTAGATTTGGCTTGTCCATGGACAGCCGGTCCTTTACATCCATGAGGATGGAGTTGCAGTCTTTGTTAAACTCGTACTTGGGGACATACGGCTTAAACTCTCTCTTTTTCTTCTGGGACGGCTGGTCAGAATCACTAACCGCCCAGACTTCTTTTCTCTTTTTGCTCTCTTCTTTCTTGTTGGCCGGCTGAGAAGACTGGCTTTCCTTTTGTTTGTCAGACTTCTTGGAGTCTGACTGACCATTAGGCGTGCAAAGGTCGGTAGCGTGAATATAGCTCTTCGCCTCCCTTAGGGCCGCCTGTAGCGTGAATGCCCCTTTTCTGACGAGGTCAAACTTGAAGTTTGACCCGTCTCTCAGACCTTTGAAAAAGTCTGTAAATGCTACCTCGTCAGACAGTCCCTGAATCTGGATTCTGACCAGGTTGAACTGCTTGACATATGAGCGTAGCCCTTCTCTCTCACCCTTCTTAACGGTGCTCAAATCAAGGCTCGTTTTCTTAGCAGGGATGTTCATGGAGAAGTTGGTGGAAAACAAGAAGGCTAGCTTCTTGAAGCAGTCAATTGTACCGCCTGGCAAGTTGCCAAACCATTGTTGGGCAATGTCCTTCAATGTAGCCGGGAAACATCGACACCAGGTGGCATCGTCCAACCCTTGTAAGTACATGAGGTTGGTGTAAGCCATGAGGTGGTCTTCTGGGTTGGTGGTACCATCATAGGTACCTACCAATACATTCTTAACCTTTTCCGGCTGTGCCGCCTCGGTTATCTCCCGGGTGAGCGCAGAAGGTTGTTCACCCAGGCAAAGCAGACGGAGCTGCCAGTCCAGTGGCTGGACATTGTGACACGTCGCCTGACCTCCGAAGAGGGCCGACTGCATATAGTAAGGTGGGTACTGACCGTAGACCTTAGAAGGTACATATGGTGCAGTCCCGATCATCTGAGGGCCAGAGTGGACGGTATTACCGCCTGACTAACTCTCATGCAAGGAAAGGGCATTCCCTGCAGAAGTATTGTTGAAGCTGTCTGGGAAATTCGACGTAGAAGCTGACTCAGAAAAATGTTGATTTCTTTTCCGGTTGATGATCTCCAAGGCATCAAGAGTTGATTTTTTACTTCCCACCGGCTGCTGGGTTCGCCGGGTATTGTTGGTATTCCTCTTAGGAAGAAGAATTTTGGACCAATCAATGGTCCCAACTGCCTTCTCCTTTGGATGAGGAGTGGGCTGCCGATCTCTGGTTGACTTCCCCTTTTCCAGAGGATTCTTCTTGTCCATCTGACCCCTACTTGGGCCAGCCCGGCTCTTAGTGATCAGTTCTTTAATTTCACCCTTGAAACTTGTCATGAATCTCATGAGTTCGTCTCGGGTGACAGGTGTTGATCCAGCTGCCGTATGGGTTTCCCCTTCCGGCTGCCCAGGGGGTCGATTTGCACCCTCCTGGGAGGCACCCCGCTCCAGAGTCTCTCTAGGCCAGATGCGCTTGGTTATCAGAGAGCCATAATCGGCTGTACAGGTTTCGACCTGAGGATCTTCATCCTCCTGGTCTGTAAAGACTTCTTGGTCATCGCCTAGATGGTTAGGAGGTGGTACAGACTCTTGAACCATCTTCGAGGTACTCTCCCCACAGACGGCGTCAAATGTTTTGGGTGTTTCTGTCCCTCGGGAGAGTTACAACAAGAAGACTAATCCGGTGCGGCCTATACCTGCAAAACAAACGGAGACACCGGTTGGGTGGTGCTCCGCCTCCGACGAACATGTTAGTAACTTGAAGGGAGAGAAAGAGGTGTGGAAATTTAGGTGGGTATCTGCTCAGATTCCAAGCTCAGATGTCTTTATCACAGGGACAGTTTGTAATAAATGGTAAAACGTGTCCTCCAAAAGAAGGGAATCTCCCTATTTATAGGGTCCTCGGGATTTGTGCCCCTGATTAGGTCACTGAACCCTAATCATTAGTGGGCTGCGCCGCATTGCGGCTTTCTCGGGATTTGGGCCTGAAAACCGCCATTTCTCCCAGGTTTCTGGAGTGACACGTGTCAAGAAGGGATAGGTCCACTTTGGGCCATCCTGGGGCTGACACGTGTCATCCTCTGATTGGACCACGTGGCGGGGTAAAATTACCCTAAACAGAATCTGCCCTAATAATAGGCCTCTACTTTATTCTGATCGTATTCATGTGCGCTTTCTGACTAACATAGAAGCAATAGATTAACCCTAAACCTGTTTATCTATGTTGGTTGAATATTAACGTACAAATAAACTATTATTGGCGATAACTTGAATTATATTCATATTAACCCTAAAAAAGATTAATAATTATCTTATTAAGCGTGATTACAAGTACCAATTCCCTTTAAACATGCATAAAAGGCGTGATCAACCAATAACAATAAATATACCAAACAACATAATAGTAAAAATAATAAACAAAATAATGATTATAATAATAATAACAATCATAATAATCATAATCATAATAATCATGTTAAAGCATAATATTAGCAAGATCATAGGCATGATACTAACAAGATTAATAACAAACCCTAGCATGTCACTAAGCAATAAAAATCATATATTTAGTTCTAACATGATACTAACAATCATAAATATTAGGAAGAACATAAAAGGCATCATAACAATCATAAATATTAAATTTACCCTAGACATGATACTAGGAATATCATAACAACAACCTAAGCATCATAATATAAATAAAAACCATTAAAATACTTACTTTGATGCCTCGTACCTCTTTCTAATAACAAAATACACACATTAGTAACTTCAAGGAAAATAATAAAACAAACAATTAAATTAAATAATTGAAAGAGAGATTTGGGACCAAACCCTCAGAAATTAAACCTTTCACGTCTAGGGCAAAGGCAACTTCGAATATGACTAGGTGTATCTAAGTCTTGCGAATGCGGAATTTTGTATTTGAGGAAAAGCTAGTTTAGAAAATAAAGAGAGAAAGAGAGATGATAGATTGTAGGTGATTGTAGGCGTCGTTCGAAGTGCACCTACGTTAAGCATGTGTGAATATGCTTGGCACTCATAGGAAGTGGGAATTGACATAATACGATTAGGGACAAGGAAAGTAGGGAGCCGCCAACAATTTTTTGTGGAACTTGTTAACCGTTTACGGATCATAAAAAGCCAACCACGATAAGGGACAACGATAGGAAACAACGATTGACCCGTGAAGGTTATACCCCATTCATAATCCATGAGATTACTAACTCCATATGGTTCGGAACCACGAAAGGAAGATCGGGGATGATGGTACGAAGTGAGTCATGGAGTCACATTCGCCCGTATTGGCCTTTACTCGATTCTTATAGTGAAAAGTGATTCCTACAATCTCAAAGGCATGAAAATAAAATATTCAATTTGCTCCAAACTATTATTATGCTAAATTGGTTGAATATTAATGCAACACATAATTCTAAAATATTTGTGATCACTTGAATTAAATAACAAGATTAAAAGGAACCTAAACCGGTTGTCCAAATTATCTTATTAGGCTTGATTTTCAATTACATATTCCTTTTAAACATGCAATACGGTGATCAATAATAGAATAACATTAATATTAAAACCAAATTAATCACAATTCCAACAACATAAAATCGTTAGAAAAATAATAAAAATAAAAGGAGCATGATCCTTACTTTGATTCTGTTTGTTTGCAACTACAAAATAATAAACGAGTTAGTAACTTCAAGAAAATAATAAAGCGATGATTAAATTAAATTAAATAAAATAAAGTTGATTTTGGGGCCAAACCCTCAAACAGTTCTACCTTTCACGCCTTGGCTTAAGGACAGAACCTCGAGTAAAATATGGACTCCTTTGAGTGCTTGAAGAAGGAATTTTGAAGTGAAAAGGGTAGGCTAGTGTTTAGGCTAAAGCATAGAAGAGAGAAAATAAAATTAGAGAATTACTCGGTGCCCCGTTCAACAGAAATGAGGGGGTATTTATAGGGAAAATGTGCTGAGGGAGCACACGGAACCCTAAAATGATAAAAACCCTAAAAAAGTATCCAGTGACACGGTCAGACTGTACCGTGACACGGGAAGCTCCACAGTCAGACGGCGCTCTTTCCCGTGACACGGTACACTTTTGGCGTGACGCGGGAAATTTTCAGAAAACGGGATAGAAAACGCGTCAAGGGTTTACGCGGAAAAGACACGGAATGTCCCGTGTCACGGCAGACCTCCCGTGTCACGGGAAATCCCACCGTCAGACGGGAAGGATTCCCGTGACATGGTAGGTACCTGCCGTGGCGCGGGAAATTCCTGCCCGTTTTTCCGTCTAAATACATTTTTAACCCTAATTTCCTTCGGCATTTTAAATGCCGATTGATAATTTCGGGCCTTTTCTGAATTTTTATTATTCGGGCTAAAATAAGAAAATAATTAATTAAAAATAAATAAAAGGTTTGGGCCAAAAATAAATTATAAAACAATAAAATAAAAAAGGTTTGGGCTTAAAATTAATTAATAAGTTTGGGCTGAAATTAAAACTATGCTTTTACCAAACATCAAGACTAATCCATGGACTGTTCAAAATATGAATTTAATAAAATATGATTTTTTTAAGCACACTCGGGATTAAATACTAAACCCGACCAATAGTGGCGGTGAAAGGTTGTTCATCATCGGGTTTGGTTTGGGGAGACATTTTTAGGTGTCTACAGAAGCCCCCACTTTGACTGAGTTTTTAGAAACGTCAGTCTCGAAAACAATAGTCAAAGTAGCCGATAGGGACGGAGAATGATTTAAGACGTTCTGCGATCCTAAATCACTCTGTATACGCCGATACCTGCAGAAAAATGTTAATTCCACAGATAAAAGAGTAAAGGGATAGAATACGTATCTGGCACCAGTGTATTGGTGACAAACGAATTTGGCAGCTTCCTAAGCTTGAAGGAATCCACCGAGTGACATTTGTTGAAACGCTTTCCATGCTTGAGGAAAGCCGACTGAAGAGTTTGGTACCTTTCTAAACCTGAAGAAAGCTACCGGATAATACTTACCATGCCTGAGGAAAGTTGACGAACGAATTTGGTGTCATTCTATGCTTGAAGAAATCCACCGATAATGCCTTCCATGCTTGAGGAAAGCCGACAAAGGAATTTGGATGTTTTCTATACTTGAAGAAAAATCCACCGATTACGCTTTCCAAGCCTGAGGAAAGCCGACTTGGCGGTTTTCTATACTTGAAGAAAAATCCACCGATAACGCTTTCCAAGCCTGAGGAAAGCCAACTTGGCGGTTTTCTATACTTGAAGAAAAAATCCACAGATAATGCTTTCCAAGCCTGAGGAAAGCCGACGATTGCTGAAATTTGTAAGTGTATGATGGTTCGATTATCCCCGAACGTGGGCTGCAGATGATTCACAATTTTAAGCCGATTATCCGACCATATTAAGTGCTTAAAATGCCGAAAATAGACTTCGATGCTTGCTAGGGGTAAAATGGTAATTTTAGTCCCCTTTAAGTATCAGTTAGAATTTTCCGCGTAATTCCAGCGAAAAATAACCGCCCAATAACTTCGAAAAATCATTCAAACCGGTCAAAATAGCCAGGAATATTCGCTGACAATGTGCAGAGTTGTCGTGCCACGTCACATATTTGCCGCAACACAGGAACTTCTCCCGTTAGACGGGATAAAATCCCGGGTCACGGGAATATTCTATACATTTTTTTTTACTGTTTGAATCGGTCAACGCGTGAATCAGCACGCCACGTCATCAGTGTACCGTTACACAATAACGGTAACCGTGGCACGGTGAACGGGGTGTGCAACGGTTACCCTTTTTTTTGCTTTAAATTCACGCTTTTGTTTCACCATTTCGCCATTTCCTTGCTCATCTCCTCTCTCTATCTTCTCCATTTTTACTTTCTTGCTCACACAAATCGCCGCGCCACGGTTAAAATAATCCGGCGGTCGTCCGGCCTCACCGTGACACGGGAACGGCTACCGTGACACGGCAGTTCTGTTCTTCTTTCTCTTTATCTTTTTTTTTTTTTTTTTTTTTTGCGACTTGCTGCTGCTGTTATTCGCTGCTGCCTTTTACCGTTGCTGTTGCTGTTGCTGTTTACTACCGGAGCTGCCGTCGGAGTCACCGGAGCTCCGTCGCCTTTTGAGCTCACCGTGACACGGGACAGCCTCGCCTTGTCACGGATTCTGCTGACCGTGTCGCGGCGGTCTGCTGGTGGCCGGAGCTTTTTTCGAGCTTTTGTTGCTCAATTTTCTGCCGATTTTACTCCAAACTTTTTCCATACTCCTCATATTCGAACCTCTACAAGGATCTATGTAAGTTCTTAATTTGTGCCTCAAATTTGCTTCAAAAGTAATTTCATGAAAAACTCTTAAAAATCAATTTGGGGATTTTTTATTTTGAGGTTTTATGTTGAAATTCTTGCCATGATTTTACTTGTATATGTATGTATGTGTGTTTGTGAAAAATTTGAGACAAAAATTACATGATTTGATGGAGAATTGAGCAAATCACCATTTTTGGGTACTACTTTGTGAAATGATGTTCATGTTACTTCTTTGTACTTGAAATGGTGAAAAAATGGTGGTGAACCTTGTGATGTGTTGATTCATTGTTTTGGTGCAACTTCGAAACATATTTTGCGTATATACTATATTGTCATGGAGAACATAGTATCATGCGGCTGGGAAAACTGTAGTATTAGTTTGTCATGGAGAAACTAAATACCATAATTTTGCCAATTTTTAGCCTGGAGGTAAAATTTAGCGTATAATTCGATAAATAACTAAATAACTTAGGAAATGATGCTAAGTATTTAGATCTTTATTTTCATGAAAATGCAACTTGAATTAAATGTCTTAGGAAATGATGCTAGGCATTTAGATTTTTATAATAGCATGCCTAGGCGACGAGATTGCGATCTTTCTACCCTCGGCCGGTGTCGGGCTTTTCGGGAGGACACTCCCACCATTCCTGAGGGTATGGACGACGATGCTTTAGAGTCCGAGCCTCGGGCGTCTGCGAGTAGAGGTAGGTGGGTTCCACCTCCGTGGACTCCAGACCAGTTGGTTTTCTGCTGTGAAAACCATGTCTCTCATCGCTCACTCTCCGGCATAGTCGATGGCACGCTTCGCCACCACGGTTCTGGAGCCGGCAATTTGATCCCTCGACTTCACCAGATCATTACGAGGGATCCTGCTACGAACGCCCTATGGGAATCGGCTGGTTTAGTAGATTTCTATACGGCGGTTGTAGGGTTTCGCAGCCCCCAGGGTTGCGGTGCGACGGTCGTTCGCGCATTGTTGGAGTATTTCTGGGATACTACCAACACTTTTCATTTTGCTTGGGGGTAGATGACGGTGACCCCCCTAAACTTCAGTATGATCAGCGGGTTGCGCTTCACCGACCGAGCTGTAGCTCAGATGTCTGATCTGTCTTGGGGATCGGCTGAGACAACTGATTTGTTGGGTCCGATCGTTCAGTACATCAGGTCCCGACCAGTGTCTCGAGGTGGTCCTAGGAGCGGACGATCGGAGCTGGCTTCAATTTTAGCTCGTGGTTTCGACATGGAGGATACGACGGCTGAGCAGCGAGTGCGGATCTTCATCCTCATCCTGATCTTTATGACCCTTTCTCCCGATAGGAGTTCACGTGTACTCCTTTGCTACCTCCCCGCTCTGGTCAGGATCCATGAGATAGGATCCTATAGCTGGGCCAGCCTTGGATACGCCGATCTCCTCTTATCGCTACGTTATGGCTGTCGGCAGCTGAATGACGAGTCTCCCATCACCGTCTATGGTCTGTGGAGAGTCGTAGAGGTGATGATCTTTTCCCTTTTTGTTTCACTTTAACTTGTTCGACTCATGTGCTAAAGATTACTTTTCATCGCAGTTATGGTTCTACGAGTACTTCCCAGGCTTGGCTCCTCGCCGGCGTCGTGGAGCGGTCCATGATTTCCCTGTCGGGGCCAGCTGGCGTGATCGAGGAGAGTCGCGGGTGGAGTCCGTCCCTGCACTGCGTGGGCTGCTACGCCGAGTTACCTCTTCTGTCGGCGTAAGACTCAGTTTTGTTGCTGTTATTTTCCCTCCGACGTTGTTTCTGTTGTTTCACGCCGACTTTTTATGGTTTTCAGGTTGCCATTGATGTCCAATATCGTCCTTGGGCCGAGATGACTGATCTACCTGAGGCCTTGCGTCTTTCTGCGCACCACACAATTTTAGTTGGTACCGGACGCTTTGTCTGGTATTTGGGGGAGCGAGTCGTTCGTCAGCATAGCGGCGATCGTTTTGTGGTGCCCTCATCTCCACCAGAGTCGATGCTGGACTCATGCTTGATTAGAGAGTTGATTAATAGGGGAGAGCGCTATACTTTTCCATGGCAGGAGCTTATACACATGGAGAGTGACTATGCGCGGGATTTGCTTCCCTCTCTAGCTTCTCCACCCCGTCATCCTGAGGTATGATTTCTTTTAAGGATCTTCTTTATTAGTCTCTATTTTAAATAGTCGAATAACTTGATTATTCGATCATATTTTCATACGACTATTCGCCCTGTGGGGAGGATCGAGATTCCTCCTCAGTCTGTTCGCTATCCAGGGTCGATTGGTATCACAGAGGACCATATTGCTGACGCGCCAGAGGGTTACAGACAGGCGCAGAAGTCTTTGCCCGAGGTCTTTGAGCCGGTGAGTTTTCTTTGATGCATTGAACACTGTTTATTACTGACTTTTCTTTGTTTTATCCTCAGCCTAACCGCCCGGAGATGATGGGACTCATGAAGCTGGTTGACGCCCTGAAGTATTGCATCATCAAGCTTCGGCGTGGTGCGAGTTGTCGGAGCTCTAGCAACGTTCTTGAGGTATCATTCATTTTTACTTCTACCATTTGTTTTATTTTGCATTGTTGACAGCTTTTGACTTTGTATCTTTCAGAAGCGACGGAGGTCCCGCTCGCGCTCGAGGCCTAGAGGCTCGGACGAGGAGGAGCTTGGTCGTGGTAGACGATCTCCTGAGATTCACCGGCGTTCTCATTCTCAGCGAGAGCCTCAGACTACTCAGCCATTTCAGGAGGCTCAGTGGCAGCAGCCTCAGTCTTCCCAGCGCTTTTCGGGCCAGAGCCAGGGGCAGCGTCAGTCATTTTCAGAGCCTGAGCTTTGGTCTGTTTTGACTCCCTTGGATCCTGGTTCATTTTCAGCTCCATTGTCCGGGTTTCCTCCACCGGTGTCGGGTTTGTTCTTAGTTCCGATGTATGGGACGATACATTCACCGACGATTCTTGTGTCTTTGAGCCAGTCTACCCCGTTTTCCGGCAGAACGGGTCCTGCCTTGAGTTTGACTACCGCTTGGGTCACAGGGACTAGTAGGGACTCCCCGTAATCGGATGATGGAAGGACTCTTCGGCTCACCATTCCCATATGCGCAGGGTGGAGATGATACTGATTCTGGCTCTAGAGACTTTTGACCGAGGGTTTTTATTTGTACATACTATGATGACACTTGACATGTTTATTTATTACGACTCTTTTGTACACTATTCATAGCTTATTATTGTGTGTTAGTGTGTTCTTGAAACTCATTGTGTGTGACCGTGTATATGTGTGTGTGCAGACACAAGCAAACGAAGATGCAAAAGCAAAAAATTTCCGTCAATTTTTGTCATGAGTGGAGGGTACCGACTTTCTCCCGAAAAAGAAAGATGTGAAAACTGAACTTTTATTTTCGAACTTCCTTCGATGAAAATTTGGAAAAAGTTTTTTGAACTTCCCCAAAACAAAATAATGAAAAGGGAGAGAAGTTTTGAACTTTCTCCTTGAGCAAGACGAAATGAATCGTATGGATTGAATTGTTTGTCCTGAAAATAATGTATGCATGATGCATGTTCTTAGGCCAGGAGGCTAAGGACAATTACATCATGTGACACGATAGATGAATGAACTTAAGTCATGGAGCTAAGCATCATATATGGTGTAAAGAAGCGATTTTGAACGTCACTTAGGTCTGGAAGCTAAGCACGTATAGTGATTATTGCATAATGAACGTTGCTTAGGTCAAGGAGCTAAGCACGATATGCTTTGTATGATTAAAAATCATTGATATATAAATGTTTCTTAGCACATTATGCGAAACAATGAACATTGCTCAGGTCAGGAAGCTAAGCAAGTATACAATGTTTCTTCTACTGAATGTTGTCTTTAAATATGATGAAACATGCACAGTGTTGAAACAAGATTTCATGATAAAGGGCTCTTAAAGGGAAGGATGATTGATATGGATATGGATGTGTGAGTGAAGTGTGTGAATGTGATACTAAGACTGGCAGCAAGGGTTATAGCGATGGAAAGAGATGTGAGAAGAGTTAAAGATGATGACTCTTCAGGCTGGGTAAGCTAATGTGATTTGGGTTTAAGCCCCTAAGTCTAGCTCTAAATGGGTATGGATAAGCATTGGATATTCTTTGACTCAGTCATGCATGGATATGAATATGAATGTGGCCGCACCTTGATGTGAGGTTGCCTACGTATCCGTTAGGAATCAGGCCGAACGTAGCTCTAACCGAACTTTGCACAAGTGTACGTACACCTCAAAGAGGTCTTTCAAGGGTTGTAATGTGGTTAAGTTGATGGTTTAAGGAAGAAAGAGGTAAAAGGCTCAAGACCCAAGAGAAGCCCCCAAGATGTGTAATTGTGAATTTCAAAATTTTGAATTTTGCAAGTTTATTTTCAACACTTTTTTTTTAATTTTTTTTTTTTTTGCTTTGAACTTTTTTTTTTCATTCTTTTGAATCAATGTAGGCAATCTCAGATCATGCGGTCCATCACTCACTTAGCATTCATGTTTCTCAGGCACGGTACCGAGCACTCGATGAGAGACGCAATTTGAGACGTGTTCATATCAAAGACATTGGAACACTTGCCTTTAGACATTGTTTTATTGTTGCTTTGCTGCTTTTTTTTTTTTACTTGCTTTTTGAATGTTATACAATTACACATCTTCCAATCCCAGGGTTAAGTGAATGTGGGTTGAAGAAATGAAGGCCAAACGTTAGACGAGGCTTAAAATGGTTGATGAAGAAATGGAATGTGATTGAACGGTTAACAGGGAATGACATGGTTGCAAAGGTGCCTCAAGTCATTGGTGTACCTTGGGTATAGTTCGGTAATTGATTTTTTTTTTTTTTTTTTTGCAAATGAATTCGATGATCGATTGCAAAGGAAAGGAATGCTCATTGATGGAAAAGGTAAGAAATATGACACATAGACAGTACACATGGATAACGGGAACCTATGCTAGACTTATTGGGGGAGAGGGTTGAAACAAAAGAATAAAAAAAAGCATGAAATCTTGCACGAAGGATTTGTGTGCCTTGTATTCATTACTTCTTGCCGCCTATAGAGACAGGAAGTTTATTTGCATCCATCAAGTCTTGAATGACGTCCTTCAAATTCCAACATTGCTCCGTAGTGTGGCCCCTTCCTTGATGGTACTTGTAATGGGCATTGGGATTGCATTTGGCGCTCCTTTCTTCAGGTTTTGGCTCTGGAAATGGCCCAATAGGTGTGATCAAGCTTTAACTTTAAAGGCGATCAAAGGCCGCATCATAAGTCATTCCTAAAGGAGTGTAAGTTCTTTTCTTCTTGGGCAATGGAGTATCAAGTGCTAACACTTCATTGAGATCAACTTGGCTTATATTGTTGATAGTATTTTCGTGCTTAGAAGACGAAGAAGAAGGATGGTCGTTCTTCTTGTTTTTCCAAGTGTTATTATTGTTTCTACCAGCAGTCTTTATTAGCTCATCCTCGATATTGATGCCGACGTCGTATACAGCTTCGAAAGTGTTCAATGGAAGAAATTTGAGATGTTCCCTATATTTATGAGTTAGATTTTGAATAAAGAGGCGAACCATCTCTCTTTCTTTGGGGGGATCTACCAAGAGTGAAGTTTTTTCCCTCCACCTGTTTAGGTAAGCGGTGAAGCCTTCCTTCTCTTTCTGTTTGAGAATGGAGAGTTCACGTTCAGAAGTTTCAGTTTGAATGTTAAACTTGTAACGATTCATGAAATTGTCGGTGACATCTTTCCAAGTCGCAGTATGCTTGGCATCTAAGGAATAAAACCATTGTTGGCAAGCATGTTCTAAGGAGAGAGGGAACATCGTAGGGAAGAGTGTTACGTCCAATCCCTTAAGAGCCATGGTTGCAGAGAATGCCTTCAAATGGAATATTGGATTGTCAGTAGGCTTGAACTTTGGAATATCAGCAGTGGAGAACTTTTCAGGGAGTCTATCCTTCACATCCAAAGGAGTGGGAGGCCGTTCCACATAAGTGAAATTCTCAGAGATCTTACTCATTTGTTCCTTCAGTTTGTCAAGGGTGGAAACAGTGACCTTGTTTTGTTCCATGGTAGTGACCCTAGTGGTAAGGGTTTGCATCATGGAAGACAGTGCCTCAATGGATTTGTTGATGTTCTCAATGTCTTCTTTAGTGGCCATTGAAAGGTGATGAGTAATGGAGATGACAAAGTTCTCTTTGAACGCCTATTAGATCTGAGAGATTGTTGCGGTAATGGCTCGAACCGTATTGATCTATTCCTGTTCCTTGACCAAGTACTGTGAAATAAAATAATTCACTTAATTGTTTGACTCATTGCTCAAGATAGGAAAGGAAGGAAAAAAATAGACATTTGAAAACAGGTGAGAAAACTCCACTCATTTTTTATTATAACGAAAAAGGGTGCATGAACCTAATATACGATCATAAACGACCTGGTGCACGACTCGAGTCGGAACATAAAGAAAGTGTGTGGACTATACTTGACTCGTGAGTGACTAAGTGATGTTATAAGACTCGTGGTATGATCGTATGGCTAGACATGTGAACAATAACCAAAATGACTGACGCGAGGACCAAATTAACACGGAAGACTTGACTGACGCTTTTTTTTTTTTTTTGGAAATTCCACCGTGTCACGGTGGAAATTTGCCGTGACACGGTAGAGTTTCCCGTGGCGTGGCAGCCCCTTTTTTTATTTGTTTTTTTCTTTTGCAGGTCCACCGCGCCACGGTGGACAGTCCCGTGTAGCGGCAACCATTCCCGTGCCACGGTGGATGCTGACGTGTGTAGGGAATAGTTTCAAGCCTTAAGAATCCCACTAGCTTGAACCCCACTGTGATCATACACTAAAGTACGGTGGCGTCCAAAAGGGAAGAAGATAGAGCAAAAGAGTCGCCAACAAGTTTTTAAGGAACTTGTAAACCGTTCACGAGGTGAAGGTTACACCCCTTAACGATCCAAGAGATCGTCAACTCCATAAGGTCATGAACCAAATAAGGGTTCGGGAATGAAGGTACAAATCCAACCTAAAAGAGATTGAACCTGCCCTAATAATAGGCCTCTACTTTATTCTGATCGTATTCATGTGCGCTTTCTGATTAACATACAATCAATAGGATTAACCCTAAAACTGCTTATCTATGTTGGTTGAATTTAATGCACAAATAAATTATTATTGGCGATCACTTGAATTATAATCACAATTAACCTAACAAGATTATTAATTATCTTATTAAGCGTGATTACAAGTACCAATTCCCTTTAAACATGCAATAAAAGGTGATCAAGCAATAACAATATAAAATATAATACATATCAAGCAACATAATAAATAACATCATTAATAATAATAATATCAATCATAATCATGTTAAAGCATAAAAGCAAGATCCTAGGCATGATACTAACAAGATTAATAACAAACCCTAGCATGTCACTAAGCGATAAAAATCAGAGCTTTAACCCTAACATGATACTAACATGAATAAATATTAGGAAGAAAATAGGAAGCATTGTACTTTTAATCATACTTAATATTAAAGTTACCCTAGACATGGTACTAGGAATATCATAATAACAATATAAACATGATATCTACATCATAAATAAAATCGATTAAAGTACTTACTTTGATGCCTCGTACCTCTTTCTAATAAAAAAATACACACGTTAGTAACTTCAAGGAAAATAATAATCAAAACAATTAAATTAAATAATGGAAATAGAGATTTGGGACCAAACCCTCAGAAATTAAACCTTTCACGTTTAGGGCGAAGGCAACTTCGAATATGGCTAGGTGTTTCTAGATCTTGTGAATGCGGAATTTTGTATGTGAGAAAAGGCTAGAAAGAATACTAAAGAATTAATGTTATATGAAAATTGATGAATGAAAGATGATGAATGAATGAGAATTGATTAAAACTAATTGTTGATGAAAATTCGTGAATGATGATTGTAGATGATGAATGAAGAGAATTAATGAATGGTAATTTATCCTGAAAACGGAGTTTTTGATACGATATTTATAGAGAAAATCATCCAAAAAAGATAATATAACAAAACAGAGTCTGAAGATCGAGAAACAACCTTGGCACCAGCCCTAGCTAGTTGGCGCTAGGCACCAGTGGCTAGCGCCAGGCGCCAGTGGCTAGCGTCTGGCGCCAAGTCTGGTTCCAAACGCCAAGGCCTGGGGTTGGACGCCAAAGTGGTTTTCAACGCGTTTTCGAAAATCTGATAAATTTCCTGTACTGGGAGATAAAATAATATAATTTCATCGAAAATGCTATTTGATCTTGATTAAAACTCTGAAGAGTCCTAATTGAATTAGAAATTATGAGAACCTTCTAGAATGTTCTAGAAGACTAAAACCATTCCTAATTGCATTAGGAATGATAAATTATATTAGGCCCTCCCCTAGATCATTGGGCCGTACATAAAGCTCAAACCGGACCCAGTTTAGTAAATTGGACATAACTTCCTCAATATTCATCGGAATTGGGCTTATAATATATCGTTGGAAAGGTCTTTGCAAGCCCCATCCAACCACACCACTATTGAACCCATATCATGGACCAACCAAACTGGATTATCTGTTTTCTTAAAATAAAGTTTTCCAAAACAGGGAGAAGAAAAAAGAAATAAAACTTTCCGCAACACTAGACCTTTCCACACTTTTGTTTCATTCGATTATGATTCGACGTGAAAGGTACTCATCACCGGGTTTGGTTTTGGGGAGACACAAATGGGTGTCTACAGAAGCCCCCACTTTGACTGAGTTTGGAGAAACGCAAGTTTCGAAAACAAAAGTCAAAGTATCAATAGGGACAGAGAATGATTCAGAACGTTCTGCGATCCTAAACCAATCTTATAACGCCGATACCTGCAAAACTACGGTAGGGAATAATTTCAAGCCTTAAAAATCCCACTAGCTTGAACCCCACTGTGATCATACACTAAAGTACGGTGGCGTACAAAAGGGAAGAAGATAGAGCAAAAGAGTCGCCAACAAGTTTTTAAGGAACTTGTAAACCGTTCACGAGGTGAAGGTTACACCCCTTAACGATCCAAGAGATCGTCAACTCCATAAGGTCATGAACCAAATAAGGGTTCGGGAATGAAGGTACAAATCCAACCTAAAAGAGATTGAACCTGCCCTAATAATAGGCCTCTACTTTATTCTGATCGTATTTATGTGCGCTTTCTGATTAACATGCAATCAATAGATTAACCCTAAACCTGTTTAATCTATGTTGGTTGAATTTAATGCACAAATAAACTATTATTGGAGATCACTTGAATTAATAATCATACTTACCCTAACAAGATTATTAAATATCTTATTAAGCGTGATTGCAAATACCAATTCCCTTTAAACATGCATAAAAAGGTGATCAAGCAATAAATAATAAGCAAGCAACATAAAAATAATCATGAAGAATAATCATGTTAATCATCATAATAAATAATCAATCATTGGAATAAACATGAATAATAATATCAATCATAATTAATAATAATCATGTTAAAGCATAGCAAGATCCTAGGCATTATACTAACAAGATTAATAACCAACCCTAGCATGTCACTAAGCAATAAAAATCAAATCTTTAGCCCTAACATGATACTAACATGAATAAATATTAGGAAGAGCATAGGAAGCATCACAACAATTATATTTCATATTAAAATTAACCTAGACATGATACTAGGAATCATAATAACAATGTGAACATGATTTCTACATCATAATATCAATTAATCAATAAAGTACTTACTTTGATGCCTCGTACCTCTTTCTAATAACAAAATACACACGTTAGTAACTTCAAGGAAAATAATAATCAAAACAATTAAATTAAATAATTGAAAGAGAGATTTGGGACCAAACCCTCAGAAATTAAAACCTTTCACATCTAGGGCGAAGGCAACTTCGAATATGGCTATGTGTTTCTAGATCTTGTGAATGCAGAATTTTGTATGAAAAAGCAAGAAAGAATCTTTATTCTAAAGAATTAAAGAAAGAAGAATGCTAAAGAATGAATATTATTGAAAGTTGATGAATGAATGAAAGAAAAGAATGAAAAGAATTGATGAATGATTGATGCTTGTTGATGAATGATGAAGATAGTTGGTGAATAAAGAGAGTTGATAATCGAAATAGAGTTTTTGATACGATATTTATAGAGAAAATCAGCTAAAAAAGATAATTTAACAAAATGGAGTCTGAAGATCGCAAAACAACCTTGGCGCCAGACCTGGCTAATTGGCGACAGGACCAGTGGTTAGCGCCAGGCGCCAATGGCTAGCGCCTGGTGCCAAGCCTGGTTCCAGGCGCCAAGGCCTGGGGTTGGACGCCAAAGTGGTTTTCAACGCGTTTTCGAAAATTTGATAAATTTCCTGTACTGGGAGATAAAATAATATAATTTCATCAAAAATGCTATTTGATCTTGATTAAAACTCTGAAGAGTCCTAATTGAATTAGAAATGATGAGAACCTTCTAGAATGTTCTAGAAGACTAAAACCATTCCTAATTGCATTAGGAATGATAAATTATATTAGGCCCTCCCCTAGATCATTGGGCCGTACTTAAAGCTCAAACCAGACCCAGTTTAGTAAATTGGTCATAATTTCCTCAATATTCATCGGAATTGGGCTTATAATATATCGTTGGAAAGGTCTTTGCAAGCCCCATCCAACTACACCACTATTGGACCCATATCATAGACCAACCAAACTGGATTGGCTGTTTTCTTAAAATAAAGTTTTCCAAAACAGGGAGAAGAGAAAAGAAATAAAACTTTCCGCAACACTAGACCTTTCCACACTTTCGTTTCATTCAATTATGATTCGACGTGAAAGGCACTCATCACCGGGTTTGGTTTTGGGGAGACACAAATGGGTGTCTACAGAAGCCCCCACTTTGACTGAGTTTGGAGAAACGCAAGTTTCGAAAACAAAAGTCAAAGTATCGATAGGGACGGAGAATGATTCAGAACGTTCTGCGATCCTAAATCAATCTTGTAACGCCGATACCTGCAAAACTAGCAATAGTTTAAACAGATAAAAGAGTTAAGAAACGCGTATCTTGCACCGTCGAGCACACGTCTCTGAAAGTAACCGATTGTTGTTGTACTGTTGTTTTGATGACCTCCTGCAAGCTAGAGAATGCCATCCCGCTTGAAAACCGCTACGCCTTGTAACTGCTTCCAAATTAGAAGATTTCTTCGCCTGAAACTATCCTCCTCCGCAATGATAATATTCCACATCCAAGGGAATACTATCGAAGATTATTTCTCTCGAAACAATCTCCATCCGCATTGATAATATTCCACGTCCAAGGGAACACTATCGAAAATTACTTTTCTCGAAATAATTCTTATCTGCTTTATGATCATCTTCCATGCCTAAGGGAATATGATCGAAAACAACTTCGCCCGAAATTACCTTCAGTTGTTTGTGACAACTTTCCACAATCTAGGGAACGCCACCTTACTGTTTCGATGTTCACTCGTCTCTGAACAAAGAGCTTCTTTTTGATATGTTCACGCGTCTCTGAACAAAAGAGCTTGATAATAGGATGCCCACGAGTCTCTAGAGCAAAACAGCTTTTGAATGAAATGTCCACGCGTCTCTGAACAAAAGAGCTTTGATGATATGCCCACGCGTCTCTGGAGCAAAAGAGCTTTTGAATGAAATGTCCACGCGTCTCTGAACAAAAGAGCTTTGATGATATGCCCACGCGTCTCTGGAGCAAAAGAGCTTTTGAATGAAATGCCCACGCGTCTCTGAAAAAAAGAGCTTTGATGATATGCCCACGCGTCTCTGGAGCAAAAGAGCTTCTGATGGAAATGTTCACGCGTCTCTGAACAATAGAGCTTCGGTGCTTGAATGTTTGTTGCCATAATGTTCTGAAGAAAAATTTCCGAAGACCAACGTTTATCGATCTCTAAAGCTTGCCTGAACTTTGCTTTCTCTAAAACCAGTATGTCGGTGTTTCCGTAATGAGCCATATCTTAGGCGCTTTAAACTAAGCGGGACGATCTTTCATCAGGTCGACCACTTATTGTGATTGTAATCAAACTGACTACTTAATCATGTCAAATTGCTTAAAGGGGCTAACTGGCGCACCAAGGAACCCAAAATTGCTGTATGAAGTCGAAATCACCTTTCTGAGAGGCTTTGAGCTCTGTTGTTGTTGAGATATTTCTGGCGCCAAGAATTGATTCTGTCGCCAAACGCTGTGATAGGGTCTTCCCTGTTCTGCTACACCTGTATTTATTTTTTACTATAGAACTTTGGCAATTTCTTTAATTATCTTAGGGTTGACCTAAGGCTTAATGTTGCTTGACTCATCGACTTGACACGACTCAAGGTATAAACTTGACTCGATATGTTTGACTGACTCGAGGTTGACTCGACTCAAAGTGAAATGACACATGTGTTAGACTCATGACCCGTGTGTGCATAGTGTTGATTATGCGACTCTAAAAATGCAAAAATTTTCCGTCATTTTTGTGGAGGGTACCGACTTTCTCCCGAAAAAGAAAGACGTGAAAAAGAAGAAGCGAAGTTTTGAAGATGCATGTTGAATGAGGATCTTAGTCAAATGTCATTTGATACTATCTCTCAAGGTGCAAGGATTAATCCATCCTAGGCTATCTCAATGGTTGACTCAATGATGAAAGTATTTCGGTAACTTAGGCACGGAGGCTAAGTACTTCATACTTCTATGTAATGACAATTATGATTGAGGAGTGATGTGACAAGGCATGCTTCATCGTTATGTTAAGATTTCATGACAAAGGGTTCCTAAGGGAAGTATATTTGGTCATCTATCTGTGCAGTGTGTGATAGTGACACTAAAGCTAGGCCACAAGAGCTAAGTGTGTGGAAAAACATATTGTTAGAAGAGCCAAATAATGGTGACTCTTAGGCTAGGTAAGCTAATGATGTAAGGATCAAGCCCCCAAGTCTAGCTGTAAGTGAAAAGGGATGAGCATTGGAGATTCCTTGATATGATCATAGTGCAAGTGTGTGAATGTGAATATGAATGCATGTTTATTACGGCCGCACAAATTTTCCGTCATTTTTGTGGAGGGTACCGACTTTCTCCCAAAAAAGAAATACGCGAAAAAGAAAATCAAAGGTTTGAAGATGCATGTTGAATGATCTTAGTCAAATGTTGTTTGATACTATCTCTCAAGGTTCAAGGATTAATTCATCCTAGGCTATCTCAACTGTTGACTCCATGATGAAAGTATTTGGGTAACTTAGGCACGGAGGCTAAGCACTTCATACTTCGTGATGCAATGACAAATATGGGTGATGTTGATATGATAAGGCATGCTTCAGCGTTGTGTTAAGATTTCATGACAAAGGGTTCCTAAAGGGAAGTATATTTGGTCATGTATCTGTGCAGTGTGTGATAGTGACACTAAAGCTAGGCCACAAGAGCTAAGTGTGTGGAAAAACATATTGTTGAAAAGAGTCAAATGGTGGTGACTCTTAGGCTAGGTAAGCTAATGATGTAGGGATCAAGCCCCCAAGTCTAGCTCTAAGTGAAATGGGATGAGCATTGGAGATTCCTTGATATGATCATGGTGCAAGTGTGTGAATGTGAATATGAATGCATGTTTATTACGGCCGCACCTCGATGTGAGTTTTCCTACGTATCCGTTAGGAATCAGGCCGAACGTAGCTCTAGCCGAACCTCGCACAAGTGTGTGTATACCTCAAAAATGTCTTTTAAGGGTTGTAACGTGGTTAGGCTAAAGGCTGAAGAAGAAGGGAATAAAGGCTCAAGACCCTAGATAAGCCCCCAAGGTGTGCAACTTCGCTTTTGAATATTTGTATTTTTATGCTTGAGGTTTTCTACTCTTTTTAGCTCTTTTTCCTTTAGCATTTATTTTATTTTTATAAGTGTGAGCAATCTCGATCATGCGGTCTATCACTCACTTGGCATTCATGTTTCTCAGGCACGGTACCGAGCACTCGATAAGAGACGCAATCTGAGACGTGTTCTTATCGAAGATATTTTCATATCAAAGACATTGGAACACTTACCCTTTTATACACTTGTTTTGGTTTTTTATTATTGCTTATTTTTTTTGCTATTGCTTTCTTTTGAATTTTCTCAAGCTTTCTTTAGAATTGCATAAGTTGCACGCCATCCCATCCCAAGGTTAAGTAGATGTAGGTTGAAAAAATGAAGGGTCTATCGTTAGACGAGGCTCAAAGTGATTTATGAAGAAAAGGATTGTATAATTGAAGGGCAAAAGGAGATATGATGTGGCTACAAGGGGTGCCTTAAATCATTGGTATACCTTGTGCTTAGCTCGACATGGTTTTCTTTTTTATATATATTTGATGCAATGCAATGTGATGATCATATGCAAGGAAATAAATGCTCATTTTATTAAAAAGGGAAAAAGGAAAAAATCCTATTAATCTAAAATAAAAGAAAAGGTGCCTATGCTAGACTTATTGGGGAAAGGAAAACATGAAAAAGAAATAGAAAAAAAAAGGTCATGAAATCGTGTCGTTGAAGCTCGCCTCTTGTCTTGTGTTGTTTCATCATCAACCTCATTTTTTGTTTGTCAATCACATGACTCAAACTCGATTCAACACACATAGATGGAAGAAGTGAAGAAAGATTGGAATAGAATGCGAAAGAAGATTTAGATGGAGGGATATGAAGGATTAGGAGTAGAATGTACCCCAACTCAAATGACGGAAAAGACCGACTTATGCATGAACCTAAGACATGGCCATGGTGATGTATACTCAAAGTGTGTGCTAAGACTAGTGAGTGTAGGTGACATGTTGAGACTCGTGTCATGACCATGTGGCTAGACTATGTGACCAAGACTCGATTAATGACTTGACAAGGTGTTATTGACAGCGAAAATTAACCGAATTAATTAGTAAACTGGTTAATTAGACTTTAGGTGATGACTCGACCAATAATCCGAATTGTCGGCCAAGCGACAGGACTGGCGTCACACTATGGTGGTTGGCGCCATACAATTTAGAAAATGTCTGGCGCTACAGCTCAGACTTTGGCGCCAATATTGGAGCTTCAGTCTGGGACTGTTTTCGGTATTATTAGTCAACTGGGGTATGCCTAAAGTCGTACTAGGTCAAATCCGATTAAAAAAAAATTATTGACTTAAATTAATTAATTAATTAATTAGGCAAAGTTCTTTAAGTCATTAATTTATTAATTCTCAACACAAATCAACAAACGGTTAAGAGAAACATAGGATATATATGCACAACAAATAATGCACAATTAGTTAAGTAGGCACAATATGATGCAATGAGTTCGCAACCTAACCATGGCTCTAGTTCTCTAAAGTTCGGGATATGGTTTGGTCAATAGGGTCCATGGTTAATTGTCCGGATGCACCGCGTAGAAGCCTAACCGTGAAGGGTTAACGCGCGTGGATGGGACACCGCGAGTTTTTAGGAAAAACTCGCTTCCATGGTTTGGTGAATTCAACATCCTAGATGTACCCTTTATTGCCAGGAGCGTTTAATCGGGTAGATAGAGCATGAATTCCCAGAGGGTTATGTCCATATGTAGAAAACATATGGGTTTTAGAAAAGTGATAAAAAATTCAATCAGGAAGCAGGATCGAGCAAACAATACGAAAAACCGGTCGAAATTAGAACGCATATTTCTGGCTCGGTATTGGGGGAAATTGGCGCCAGCAAACAGAGACTGGCGCCAACTTTTAACTGTAGCGCCTGGCGCCAATACTGGCGTCTGGCGCTACGGCTAAAAGTTTGGCGCCAAGCTCTGGCCCCTGACGCTATTTCCCACATGCCTCAGCAGCCTTCTGTGCTCAATAAAATCATCCAGTTTCGCGCGGTGTTATTTCAGTCCTAGTTGTGAAAGACATTTCTCAAATTTCCTACGTGTAAAATCCTTATGTTTTTTACTTATTACGGATGGTCTTTCCAATGAGAACCTTTATATGCATATGACAATAATGTTAATCAAAATTACGCACATGAAATACTTAGAACTTTTCGAGTCTCATCCACTCATTCTAAATCACTACCGAAACAAATTAAAGAATTAAAATAGAAATCCTCCCCAGCAGAGTCGCCAAAAACTGTAGGGAATAGTTTCAAGCCTTAAGAATACCACTAGCTTGAACCCCACTGTGATCATACACTAAAGTACGGTGGCGTCCAAAAGGGAAGAAGATAGAGCAAAGAGTCGCCAACAAGTTTGTAAGGAACTTGTAAACCATCACAAGTTGAGGTTACACCCCTTAACGATCCAAGAGATCGTCAACTCCATAAGGTCATGAACCAAATAAGGGTTCGGGGATGATGGTGCAAATCCAACCTAAAAGAGATTGAACCTGCCCTAATAATAGGCCTCTACTTTATTCTGCTCGTATTCATGTGCGCTTTCTGATTAACATACAATCAATAAGATTAACCCTAAACCTGTTTATCTATGTTGGTTGAATTTAATGCACAAATAAACTATTATTGGCGATCACTTGAATTATAATCACAATTAACCTAACAAGATTATTAATTATCTTATTAAGCGTGATTACAAGTACCAATTCCCTTTAAACATGCAATAAAAGGTGATCAAGCAATAACAATATAAAATATAATACATATCAAGCAACATAATAAATAACAACATTAATAATAATAATATCAATCATAATCATGTTAAAGCATAAAAGCAAGATCCTAGGCATGATACTAACAAGATTAATAACAAACCCTAGCATGTCACTAAGCGATAAAAATCAGAGTTTTAACCCTAACATGATCCTAACATGAATAAATATTAGGAAGAAAATAGGAAGCATCGTACTTTTAATCATACTTAATATTAAAGTTACCCTAGACATGGTGAATATCATAATAACAATATAAACATGATATCTACATCATAAATAAAATCGATTAAAGTACTTACTTTGATGCCTCGTACCTCTTTCTAATAACAAAATACACACGTTAGTAACTTCAAGGAAAATAATAATCAAAACAATTAAATTAAATAATGGAAATAGAGATTTGGGACCAAACCCTCAGAAATTAAACCTTTCACGTCTAGGGCGAAGGCAACTTCGAATATGGCTAGGTGTTTCTAGATCTTGTGAATGCGGAATTTTGTATGTGAGAAAAGGCTAGAAAGAATACTAAAGAATTAATGTTATATGAAAATTGATGAATGAAAGATGATGAATGAATGAGAATTGATTAAAACTAATTGTTGATGAAAATTCGTGAATAATGATTGTAGATGATGAATGAAGAGAATTAATGAATGGTAATTTATCCTGAAAACGGAGTTTTTGATACGATATTTATAGAGAAAATCATCCAAAAAAGATAATTTAACAAAACAGAGTCTGAAGATCGAGAAACAACCTTGGCGCCAACCCTAGCTAGTTGGCGCTAGGCACCAGTGGCTAGCGCCAGGCGCCAATGGCTAGCGTCTGGCGCCAGGCGCCAATGGCTAGCGTCTGGCGCCAAGTCTGGTTCCAAACGCCAAAGTGGTTTTCAACGCGTTTTCGAAAATCTGATAAATTTCCTGTACTGGAAGATAAAATAATATAATCCATCGAAAATGCTATTTGATCTTGATTAAAACTCTAAAGAGTCCTAATTGAATTAGGAATGAAAAGAACCTTCTAGAATGTTCTAGAAGACTAAAACCATTCCTAATTGCATTAGGAATGACAAATTATATTAGGCCCTCCCCTAGATCATTGGGCCGTACATAAAGCTCAAATCGGACCCGGTTTAGTAAATTGGCCATAACTTCCTCAATATTCATCGGAATTGGGCTTATAATATATCGTTGGAAAGGTCTTTGCAAGCCCCATCCAACCACACCACTATTGAACCCATATCATGGACCAACCAAACTGGATTAGCTGTTTTCTTAAAATAAAGTTTTCCAAAACAGGGAGAAGAGAAAAGAAATAAAACTTTCCGCAACACTAGACCTTTCCACACTTTCGTTTCATTCGATTATGATTCGACGTGAAAGGTACTCATCACCGAGTTTGGTTTCGGGGAGACACAAATGGGTGTCTACAACGTGGCACGGGAATTTTTTTATTTTTTTTTTTAAAAAAAATCTATAATTTTGAAATTCTTCTTGTTTATTTCTAAAGGGAGGATACCATCCGACTTACTCTAAAAAAACGACACAAAAACAAGACTTCCCTAAAATACGGTCAAAAAAGTGGTGCACGACTTAAAGCAAAAAAAGTGTGTGAACACGACATGTGAGTGATTAAGTGAGGTTATGGACGCGTGTTTTGACCGTACAACTAGACACGACACAAAACTGGACACAACATTCGCACAAAAATCGAAAAAAGGACTCACATGACACTTTTCTGGGCACCTTGTCACGGTACAGACTGTCGTGACACGGTGCAGTCTGCCGTCAGACGGTAGACAGCCCCGTGTCACGGCACTGTTTACCGTGGCGCGGCAGAACATGTCGTGACACGGTGCACAGTTCCAGGTCAGTTTGTGATTTTTCCAGATTTTAACCGATTTTAGATCCGTATTAATTACTATGTGAGAATAAAAACCCTCGGTCATGGGTTAAACAAAAGAGCAAACACATGAAGGTTAGCACCAAACAACCACATAGCATTTAGGCACGATGATGTAAAAAAGTTCGCAACCTAGAGTCATGATCAATGTTCAACTATTGGTCAAGCGTTGGGTGTCAAAAGGGTACCATGGTTAAGAGTTTGGATGCGTTAGCAAGGCAGCCTCCCTTGAGGGTGTATGCCAACGGACGGCTCCGCGAGTTCGTGATGAAATCGAACTCGACGCCATGGTTTGGGTGGATTTAATAACTCGGATGAACCCTTATTTCCATGAGCGTTTTTGGGTCGATAGAGCTTAAATCTCCCGGGGCTAAGACGCATGTAGAACACATACGTTTTTTCAGAAAAATCGAAGGAAGTCGACTGTGAGGAAAGAAAATAAGCCACCGGACTGATTTTAGGACCGCCGTGACATGGCAAAAATTCCCGTGTCACGGTACTGTGCACCGTCAGACGGTGCACTGTACCGTGACACGACAGATTCTGTCGTGGCACGGCAGTCAGAAGATCTGATTGGTGCCCTGTTTTCCTTCGGGCGCAACCAAGTTATCCAATTTTTCTTACGGGACAGACCTGAATGCGATGTTAAAACGTCTAAGCAGATGCAAAAATGCCAAATTAATCACAGGAATATTTTTTCAAGAATCTTTCAAGTCTCATCCACTCATCTTAATTAAATACCGATCACTCAAATCGATAAATAATTAAGAATCCTCCCCAGTGGAATATCCCGTGTCACAGCAGACCTCCCGTGTCACGGGAAATCCCACCGTCAGACGGGAAGGATTCCCGTGACATGGTAGGTACCTGCCGTGGCGCGGGAAATTCCTGCCCGTTTTTCCGTCTAAATACATTTTTAACCCTAATTTCCTTCGGCATTTTAAATGCCGATTGATAATTTCGGGCCTTTTCTGACTTTTTATTATTCGGGCTAAAATAAGAAAATAATTAAATAAAAATAAATAAAAGGTTTGGGACAAAAATAAATTATAAAACAATAAAATAAAAAAGGTTTGGGCTTAAAATTAATTAATAAGTTTGGGCTGAAATTAAAACTATGCTTTTACCAAACATCAAGACTAATCCATGAACTGTTCAAAAATATGAATTTAATAAAATATGATTTTTTTAAGCACTCTCAGGATTAAATACTAAACCCGACCAATAGTGGTTGAAGCAGTCGTTGGTGTCATGGCCGACCTCCTCATGGAACTGATGACTGAAGCAGTCGTTGGTGTCATGGCTGATGACTGAAGCAGTCGTTGGTGTCATGGCCGACCTCCTCATGGAACTGACAGAATTTATTTTTGTTCCGTGACTGGACATAACTCTTCATTAGATTTGGCTTGTCCATGGACAGCCGGTCCTTTACATCCATGAGGATGGAGTTGCAGTCTTTGTTAAACTCGTACTTGGGGACATACGGCTTAAACTCTCTCTTTTTCTTCTGGGACGGCTGGTCAGAATCACTAACCGCCCAGACTTCTTTTCTCTTTTTGCTCTCTTCTTTCTTGTTGGCCGGCTGAGAAGACTGGCTTTCCTTTTGTTTGTCAGACTTCTTGGAGTCTGACTGACCATTAGGCGTGCAAAGGTCGGTAGCGTGAATATAGCTCTTCGCCTCCCTCAGGGCCGCCTGTAGCGTGAATGCCCCTTTTCTGACGAGGTCAAACTTGAAGTTTGACCCGTCTCTCAGACCTTTGAAAAAGTCTGTAAATGCTACCTCGTCAGACAGTCCCTGAATCTGGATTCTGACCAGGTTGAACTGCTTGACATATGAGCGTAGCCCTTCTCTCTCACCCTTCTTAACGGTGCTCAAATCAAGGCTCGTTTTCTTAGCAGGGATGTTCATGGAGAAGTTGGTGGAAAACAAGAAGGCTAGCTTCTTGAAGCAGTCAATTGTACCGCCTGGCAAGTTGCCAAACCATTGTTGGGCAATGTCCTTCAATGTAGCCGGGAAACATCGACACCAGGTGGCATCGTCCAACCCTTGTAAGTACATGAGGTTGGTGTAAGCCATGAGGTGGTCTTCTGGGTTGGTGGTACCATCATAGGTACCTACCAATACATTCTTAACCTTTTCCGGCTGTGCCGCCTCGGTTATCTCCCGGGTGAGCGCAGAAGGTTGTTCACCCAGGCAAAGCAGACGGAGCTGCCAGTCCAGTGGCTGGACATTGTGACACGTCGCCTGACCTCCGAAGAGGGCCGACTGCATATAGTAAGGTGGGTACTGACCGTAGACCTTAGAAGGTACATATGGTGCAGTCCCGATCATCTGAGGGCCAGAGTGGACGGTATTACCGCCTGACTAACTCTCATGCAAGGAAAGGGCATTCCCTGCAGAAGTATTGTTGAAGCTGTCTGGGAAATTCGACGTAGAAGCTGACTCAGACAAATGTTGATTTCTTTTCCGGTTGATGATCT
This sequence comes from Chenopodium quinoa, assembly GCF_001683475.1. NCBI lineage: Eukaryota > Viridiplantae > Streptophyta > Magnoliopsida > Caryophyllales > Amaranthaceae > Chenopodium > Chenopodium quinoa. Next base: position 10,532,296 of record NW_018742738.1, on the reverse strand, counting down.
CCCAGGCATCAAGAGTTGATTTTTTACTTCCCACCGGCTGCTGGGTTCGCCGGGTATTGTTGGTATTCCTCTTAGGAAGAAGAATTTTAGACCAATCAATGGTCCCAGCTGCCTTCTCCTTTGGATGAGGAGTGGGCTGCCGATCTCTGGTTGACTTCCCCTTTTCCAGAGGATTCTTCTTGTCCATCTGACCCCTACTTGGGCCAGCCCGGCTCTTAGTGATCAGTTCTTTAATTTCACCCTTGAAACTTGTCATGAATCTCATGAGTTCGTCTCGGGTGACAGGTGTTGATCCAGCTGTCGTATGGGTTTCCCCTTCCGGCTGCCCAGGGGGTCGATTTGCACCCTCCTGGGAGGCACCCCGCTCCAGAGTCTCTCTAGGCCAGATGCGCTTGGTTATCAGAGAGCCATAATCGGCTGTATAGGTTTCGACCTGAGGATCTTCATCCTCCTGGTCTGTAAAGACTTCTTGGTCATCGCCTAGATGGTTAGGAGGTGGTACAGACTCTTGAACCATCTTCGAGGTACTCTCCCCACAGACGGCGTCAAATGTTTTGGGTGTTTCTGTCCCTCGGGAGAGTTACAACAAGAAGACTAATCCGGTGCGGCCTATACCTGCAAAACAAACGGAGACACCGGTTGGGTGGTGCTCCGCCTCCGACGAACATGTTAGTAACTTGAAGGGAGAGAAAGAGGTGTGGAAATTTAGGTGGGTATCTGCTCAGATTCCAAGCTCAGATGTCTTTATCACAGGGACAGTTTGTAATAAATGGTAAAACGTGTCCTCCAAAAGAAGGGAATCTCCCTATTTATAGGGTCCTCGGGATTTGTGCCCCTGATTAGGTCACTGAACCCTAATCATTAGTGGGCTGCGCCGCATTGCGGCTTTCTCGAGATTTGGGCCTGAAAACCGCCATTTCTCCCAGGTTTCTGGAGTGACACGTGTCAAGAAGGGATAGGTCCACTTTGGGCCATCCTGGGGCTGACACGTGTCATCCTCTGATTGGACCACGTGGCGGGGTAAAATTACCCTAAACAGAATCTGCCCTAATAATAGGCCTCTACTTTATTCTGATCGTATTCATGTGCGCTTTCTGACTAACATAGAAGCAATAGATTAACCCTAAACCTGTTTATCTATGTTGGTTGAATATTAACGTACAAATAAACTATTATTGGCGATAACTTGAATTATATTCATATTAACCCTAAAAAAGATTAATAATTATCTTATTAAGCGTGATTACAAGTACCAATTCCCTTTAAACATGCATAAAAGGCGTGATCAACCAATAACAATAAATATACCAAACAACATAATAGTAAAAATAATAAACAAAATAATGATTATAATAATAATAACAATCATAATAATCATAATCATAATAATCATGTTAAAGCATAATATTAGCAAGATCCTAGGCATGATACTAACAAGATTAATAACAAACCCTAGCATGTCACTAAGCAATAAAAATCATATATTTAGTTCTAACATGATACTAACAATCATAAATATTAGGAAGAACATAAAAGGCATCATAACAATCATAAATATTAAATTTACCTTAGACATGATACTAGGAATATCATAACAACAACCTAAGCATCATAATATAAATAAAAACCATTAAAATACTTACTTTGATGCCTCGTACCTCTTTCTAATAACAAAATACACACATTAGTAACTTCAAGGAAAATAATAAAACAAACAATTAAATTAAATAATTGAAAGAGAGATTTGGGACCAAACCCTCAGAAATTAAACCTTTCACGTCTAGGGCAAAGGCAACTTCGAATATGACTAGGTGTATCTAAGTCTTGCGAATGCGGAATTTTGTATTTGAGAAAAAGCTAGTTTAGAAAATAAAGAGAGAAAGAGAGATGATAGATTGTAGGTGATTGTAGGCGTCGTTCGAAGTGCACCTACGTTAAGCATGTGTGAATATGCTTGGCACTCATAGGAAGTGGGAATTGACATAATACGATTAGGGACAAGGAAAGTAGGGAGCCGCCAACAATTTTTTGTGGAACTTGTTAACCGTTTACGGATCATAAAAAGCCAACCACGATAAGGGACAACGATAGGAAACAACGATTGACCCGTGAAGGTTATACCCCATTCATAATCCATGAGATTACTAACTCCATATGGTTCGGAACCACGAAAGGAAGATCGGGGATGATGGTACGAAGTGAGTCATGGAGTCACATTCGCCCGTATTGGCCTTTACTCGATTCTTATAGTGAAAAGTGATTCCTGCAATCTCAAAGGCATGAAAATAAAATATTCAATTTGCTCCAAACTATTATTATGCTAAATTGGTTGAATATTAATGCAACACATAATTCTAAAATATTTGTGATCACTTGAATTAAATAACAAGATTAAAAGGAACCTAAACCGGTTGTCCAAATTATCTTATTAGGCTTGATTTTCAATTACATATTCCTTTTAAACATGCAATACGGTGATCAATAATAGAATAACATTAATATTAAAACCAAATTAATCACAATTCCAACAACATAAAATCGTTAGAAAAATAATAAAAATAAAAGGAGCATGATCCTTACTTTGATTCTGTTTGTTTGCAACTACAAAATAATAAACGAGTTAGTAACTTCAAGAAAATAATAAAGCGATGATTAAATTAAATTAAATAAAATAAAGTTGATTTTGGGGCCAAACCCTCAAACAGTTCTACCTTTCACGCCTTGGCTTAAGGACAGAACCTCGAGTAAAATATGGACTCCTTTGAGTGCTTGAAGAAGGAATTTTGAAGTGAAAAGGGTAGGCTAGTGTTTAGGCTAAAGCATAGAAGAGAGAAAATAAAATTAGAGAATTACTCGGTGCCCCGTTCAACAGAAATGAGGGGGTATTTATAGGGAAAATGTGCTGAGGGAGCACACGGAACCCTAAAATGATAAAAACCCTAAAAAAGTATCCAGTGACACGGTCAGACTGTACCGTGACACGGGAAGCTCCACAGTCAGACGGCGCTCTTTCCCGTGACACGGTACACTTTTGGCGTGACGCGGGAAATTTTCAGAAAACGGGATAGAAAACGCGTCAAGGGTTTACGCGGAAAAGACACGGAATGTCCCGTGTCACGGCAGACCTCCCGTGTCACGGGAAATCCCACCGTCAGACGGGAAGGATTCCCGTGACATGGTAGGTACCTGCCGTGGCGCGGGAAATTCCTGCCCGTTTTTCCGTCTAAATACATTTTTAACCCTAATTTCCTTCGGCATTTTAAATGCCGATTGATAATTTCGGGCCTTTTCTGACTTTTTATTATTCGGGCTAAAATAAGAAAATAATTAATTAAAAATAAATAAAAGGTTTGGGCCAAAAAGAAATTATAAAACAATAAAATAAAAAAGGTTTGGGCTTAAAATTAATTAATAAGTTTGGGCTGAAATTAAAACTATGCTTTTACCAAACATCAAGACTAATCCATGGACTGTTCAAAATATGAATTTAATAAAATATGATTTTTTTAAGCACTCTCGGGATTAAATACTAAACCCGACCAATAGTGGCGGTGAAAGGTTGTTCATCATCGGGTTTGGTTTTGGGGAGACATTTTTAGGTGTCTATAGTGATTATGGGTGAAAACTGATGATTGTTGATGAAAAATTGATGAATGAAAACGGAGTTTTTACGACGTTATTCATAAAGAAAATCATCCAAAAACATAAAATATCAAAATAGAGTTCTGGCGTAAATAAAATTGAATTAGCGCCAACGCTGGCTATTGGCGCCAGACGCCAACATCAGCGCCAGGCGCCAATGCTAGCGTCAGGCGCCAAGCGTAGCCCCCGGCGCTACAGCTAGCGTTTGGCGCTGATTCAGAAATTCACGCGTTTTCTTAAAATCAGATAAAAATTGCCGTACAGGAGGATAAAATCGTATTTTTCCTCAGAAATGCTCTTTGATCTTAATTAAAACTCTGAAAAGTCAACAAAAGTCAATTTATCAATGCTAATTGAATTAGGAATGAAAAGAACCTTCTAGAAGAATCTAGAAGATTAAAATCATTCCTAATTGCATTAGGAATGATAAATCTATATTAGCCCCTCCCCTAGATCATTGGGCCGTATATGAGGCTCAAACCGGGCCCAGTTTAGTAATTTGGCCATAACTTCCTCAATATTCATCGGAATTGGACTAATAATATATCGTTGGAAACCTCTTATCAAGCCCCATCCAATTAAACTACTATTGGACCCATATCATGGACCAACCAAACTGGATTGGCTGTTTTCTTAAAATAAGTTTTCAAAAACAGAGAAAAGAGAAAAGAAATTAAAACTTTCCGCAACACTAAACTTTCCACACTTTCGCTTCATTCGATTATGATTCGACGTAAAAGGTACTCATCACCGAGTTTGGTTTTGGGGAGACACAAATGGATATCTACAAATAATAATAAGGATTTTTTCCTAAAAAAAAAAATTAAACCCTTTGAAATTTCTACTTTGTGCAATTGGAAACTTGCACTCCTCTTCAATGGACCTAATCAAACAATTACAACAAGACGTCACTACATTATTCATTTGACATACTACGTATTTGTGAATATTGGTGGTCCAACTTTGAAGTGTTTAATATAAATATAATCAAGATTACATCCAATAAATGATTTTTTAAAATTATAAACAAAAGAAGTATATGTTATTATATCACTAGATTAGACCCGTGCGATGCATGGATTACAAAAATTATTGAAATGAAATAGCTTATTTATATTCCCTCCGTTTTTAAATACTTGCTCCACTTTCTTTTTCCGGTCGTTTTTAAATGTTTTGCTCCATTTCCCTTTTTAGAAAGCTTGTACAATATTAAATTCAATTTTCATACTTAGTGGACCCAACCTAATACTCTCTCTCCTCATATTCTTCAACTACTTTTGCTTTTTACATTTTTTATTTTCTCAACTACCCCACTACTTCCATAGTTTATTACTTCTCCAATTTCTCCTAAAACTCCGCATGGAGAAATGGAGCAAGTATTTAAAAATGGAGGGAGTATTATTTATTTTCTCGTATATACTAATAAGTTAAATCATAAAAGATATGCAGCTATCATCATAAATTACATGAGTAACAAAATATAAAAATGAAAGACAATTTCTAGATATCAATATATATATATGACATCATAAGTGCATTTGGCTGGAAAATTTTTCATCAGAAAGTAACACATATACATTTGAGAGAGAGGATGATGTGAGCTGATTTTTGTTATAGTAATAGACTAATAGTTAAATAGATTGGTTGGTTTCAAAAAAAAAAATAGATTGGTTTTTTATTTTGAAAAAAAAACAAATTATTAGTCGACCAAAAAGCGTACCAATACACCGTTTTGGGCCACGTTTCAGCCGATCAACCAAACTTAGCACAAAACGGTTTGACAGTTTGGGTTCGGTTTGGTTTGAAATCGGTTCGGTATTAAATCGGGTCGGTTTGAAATCGGTTTAAGTGTCTCGTGGGTCGGTTCCAGTTCGGTTTAAATAGTTATCGGTTCGATTCGGTTTTGGTTTATTCTTGAGCGGTTTTAATTCGGTTCGGTTTGTAAACAGTCCGGGTAGTAAACGGTTCACTGCAGACGGGTTGTAGTTTGTTAACAGTTCGGTGTAAACGGTTTTTATCCCGATTCAAACAGTTTTGGTTTGGAAAAAGTTTCGGGTTAGACACAGTTCGGTTCTTTTACGGTTCAGTTTACAACTAGTTCGGTTCTTTTTCGGTTATGTTTATAATTGGTTCGATTCTTTTTCGGTTCAGTTTATAACTGGTTCGGTTCTTTTTCGGTTCAGTTTATGGCAGGAGGATTTTTAGTGGCAGGAAGATATTTTATACTTTGATAATAATTTGGCAAACAGGTTCGGTGTAAAAAGTTTTTATCCCGGTTTAAACGGTTTCAGGTTGAAAGCGGTTTCAGGTTAGAAACAGTTCGGTTCTTTATCGGTTCGGTTTGATTTCAGTTCGGTTTAGAATTGGTTCGGTTCATTAACGGGTTCGGTTCTTATACGGTGTAAAGTTATTCGGATCGGTTCGGTTTCGAGTTCATTCACATACAGTTCGGGTCGGTTTTCGGTTTCAAAAAATCGGTTTTTAATCAGTTCGGTTCTCATTTGGGTCGGTTGGTTTCGGGCAGTTAAACGGTTTCGGTTTCAAATTTGACAGCACTAACCAAACTACAAAACAAACTTATACAAAACAAACTTATACCTTGGAATTCCATGCTGGTAACAGAAATTGCTCTAACCAAGGCAATTGCTACAAAGCACGAAATTCAAAATTGGCAATATTGCACATATCTTTTAATCTATCCACCATTTTGCGTCACATTCTAATCATCCAACCTATCCTACGCACAAAATGCCACTGTCACTAACTCACTTCCCATAAATAATGAAACGTTACCATAATACATTTAAAAAAAAAAAAAAAAAGTTTTGAAGGTGTTAGAAACTTACCAAGAAAAAAGCATGGATTTGGGAACAACGCATCATTATCCGGCTACCAGGCGATCGGACGCTGACGCGTACGAGGTACCTGAAGGGGTAGACGTAAGAGGAAGGTACGACAACGAGTTTGCGAAAATCCTGTCTAAGGATGCCTTGCAATTTGTTGCTGTGTTACAAAGGGAGTTTAGGAGCCATATTAAGTATGCTATGGAGTGTAGGAAGGAGGCTAAGGCTAAGTATAATAGCGGGGCGTTACCGGGGTTCGATCCTACGACTAGGATGATCAGGGAAGGTGATTGGGTGTGTGCTGCACCACCTCCTGCGGTTGCTGATCGGAGGGTTGAGATTACGGGTCCGACTGAGAGAAAGATGGTCATTAATGCTCTTAATTCTGGTGCTAAAGTTTTTATGGTATGCATTTTATCCGATCATTGTTTTAACTGATAATTTATATGGTATTACAATGTTTATACAATAGTTATTGTCTTAATCTTATCTTTCATTCCTCATTTATTTCGAAAAATTATGGAAGATTTTGCAATTTGCAGTATCTTATACTCCGTACTAAACAACTTTAATTTTCGTAGTGACTACACAATCATATTTGCACGACTTGGACCCCCTGTTATTGGACTGTTGTGTCATATGTAAGATCGAATCTCTATTTTTTAATAAGAAATGTTAATTTAAGTTAAAGTACAGGTAATTTACTTGTAGCTTAACTAAGATGAAATTGATTTATGAGAGTGATGATTACTGTAGTTAATCAATTGATTTGGCTAAATCAATCATCAATAATTTTGTTGGCCTATTGTGATTTTAGTCATAAATTTGAGCAGTTATTTTAATTTGGGTAATTGGGTATGAGTCAGATCGATTTAATTTACAATAGTCTGAGACTATAGTTCTGTGTCTATAATTGTGGTGCACACAGAATATTCAGTATCATTCTGCTGTCTCATTTCTAAATCCTTCAAACAGCAAAACCACTTTGAGATAACAGTATATGTAAATATTTATTGTAGATGATTTACATCCTTAACTAGTTTGCTTGTCTTTGGATAACAGTATCACTTTTAATTATTCTCTGAATAAATAAGATAATTATATTATATGGTGATGTTAATTATTGACTTTATAATAAATACAGGCTGATTTTGAAGATGCATTATCACCAAGCTGGGAGAACTTGATGAAAGGACAGGTGAACTTAAGAGATGCTGTGAATGGGACAATTAGTTTCAATGACAAAGCTAGGAATAAGACCTATAAATTAAATGACCAAATTGCTAAGCTCTTTGTCCGCCCACGCGGTTGGCACCTCCCTGAAGCTCATATTCTGATTGACGGCGAGCCTGCTACTGGCTGTCTAGTCGACTTTGGCCTCTACTTCTACCACAACTTTGCTAAGTTCCGCCAGGTACAGGGTGATGGCTTTGGCCCCTTCTTCTATCTCCCAAAGATGGAACACTCCAGGTAAATAATTATGTTTAATAGTATATGACAAATCATTTTGATACTTTGCTAGTCTTTGCAGCAATGCTTGTACAATTTATTTTAATGTGGTTCTCCTAATATTAGTTCACTAGATAGGCTAAGATGCTAGAAAGTGCCCGAGCCATGCTCGATTTGCTAGGTTATAAAACATACTTGCTGCTACATTCTGTTGATCTATACTAGTGTAATGTTTTTTAGATGTCTTACTCCTATTGTTAGTCAAATATAAGACATTTCCCGGCAACATTTTCCCTAGTCTATGCTTTTACAATGTTTTCGGTTGTTGACTACTTTGTTCAATTACAAAGGGAAGCAAAGATCTGGAACAGTGTGTTTGAGAAAGCAGAGAAGATAGTAGGAATAGAGAAAGGAAGTATTAGGGCGACGGTGCTCATAGAGACGCTTCCTGCAGTATTCCAAATGAATGAGATACTGTATGAGCTGAGAGACCACTCTGTAGGGCTCAACTGTGGGAGGTGGGATTACATCTTCAGCTATATCAAGACTTTCCAATCTCACCCTGACCGCCTTGTCCCTGACCGTGTTCAGGTTGGGATGTCCCAACACTTCATGAGAAGTTATTCTGATCTTCTCATCTACACTTGCCACAAGCGCGGTGTCCATGCTATGGGTGGCATGGTATGTACTCTTTTCACCTGTCTGAAATATGACTAATCTACATTTACTGGAACGGTTATAACTACTCTATACTTCTATCATTGGCACTTCTGTTTTACTATGTTTTGAAATACATAACTTTTGGGCTGAACAGTTTTACACTAACATAACTTGAGACTCAACAGTTACCCTTAAAATTAAAAGATCACCTTGGTATAACACAATAACAGTAAGTTATTGTAACATTGTCTGATCACAATGAGTGTTCAATTCTCTTCACAACTTGTACATTCAATCTGATAACAAATGCATATTTCTAATGAACAGGCGGCCCAGATTCCTATAAGGGACAATCCACAGGCAAACGAGAGGGCTATGGAGCTAGTAAAGTTAGACAAACTGAGAGAAGTAAAAGCAGGACATGATGGTACTTGGGCTGCACATCCAGGCCTAATCCCACCAATCTTAGAAGCCTTCAACCCCAACATGGGCAATGCTCCGAACCAAATCCAGTCTGCACCCCGGCCAGAAGCTTCTGCCATATCAGAGGAGGACCTGTTGAAGCTACCTGAAGGAGTTCGTACCATGGAAGGGCTCCGACTCAACACAAGAGTTGGAATTCAGTACTTAGCAGCCTGGCTTTCAGGATCAGGTGCAGTCCCCCTGTACAACTTGATGGAGGATGCTGCTACTGCAGAGATCAGCAGGGCTCAGAACTGGCAATGGCTCAAGTACAGGGTTGAATTAGACGGAGATGGGCTTGGAGTTAAGGTCACTCCGGAACTCTTTGCTCGCGTTGTTGAGGAAGAAATGGAGAGAATTCAGAAAGAGGTTGGAAGTGAGAAGTTTCAGACTGATAATTACAAGGAAGCCTGCACCCTTTTTACCAACCAGTGTACTGCTACAGAGCTGGATGATTTTCTGACTCTTGATGCTTATAACCACATTGTCATCCATCACCCCAAGCCCGGGTCGCCGAAGCTTTGAAGGAGACTTGAAGCAAAAATGCATATATTGCACTAGCCCGGGTCTATTATTACTATGTTTACTTGGGATTCTGCACTAGCTCTATGTTGCATCATAAAAATAAAAACCAATGCATATGGCTGCATAATGTTTAAACGCTAGTATTGTAAGAATAAATTCTTTCCCATCTTTGGATTTCATAGAATTTGCCATTACTCTGAATAATAATGCTGTTAGGATCTTGATCTATGCAGAGAGCTCCATATGTGTGTTACAGCTTGACGATTTCAAAGTAGATACTCCTTAGCTCTTGGTCTAAATTTCTTAAACAAGATTACACTTCACAACGCATGAAGAAAGTTAATAGCTTTCATAAACGATTAAGAAATTTTTTTAATTTCTCCTAACCTGATGGAAGAATAGCCAAGTACATTGAATTATGTGAAATTTATAAGTATTAAGTTATATAACGTAACTAGCTTAGTTTTTGGCCCGGGCCCGGGTCATTGTATAAAATATATTGAAAATGAGCTTTTATGCATAGTAATAAAAATTGTGAGATAAAATATAAATATAGACGAAATTAGTTACATATATTGTAGCATTCTTATTATTTAAAATATATTTTTCAATCACCATTGAACATCGATACATATTTTGGAATACATATATAAAAATTAGCTATAGATGAATAGGTATGAGCAAAAAAAAAGGAAATTAGATTACTTTTTGTTATTAAATCTTCAAGTTTATGAAGATGGTTAAGTTTTTTAACAAAACATTGTAGACATAAGATGCGTTATTAAAGTATTGATTAAAGTTAAATTATAATGAGCATGAGGTCATGGGTTCGAACATTAATGTTAACAATTTATCGGATGCAGATTCAGATCGAGTGGAACTTTATCCGCATTCATCCATTATTTCATCCACTCACCTATATCCCTTCGTTACCTACTTGTAGACACACAAATGTGTCTTCCCAAAACCAAACCTAGTGATGAATACCTTTCATGTCATTGATAATCGAACGAAACGAAAGTGTGAAAAGTCTAGTGATGTAGTTGTTTTTAATAAAAATATCTCTCTTTCTGTTTTTGAAAATATTCCTTTTCGTACCTTGTTTATGAAAAATAGTCATTCCAATTTAGTTTGGTCCATGATAAGGGTCCAATAATGGTGTAATTGGATGGGGCTTAAAAAGACCTTTCTAACGATATATTATAAGCCCAACTCCGATGAATAATGAGGAAGTTATTGCCAAAATACTAAACTGGACCCAAACCGGATTTTACCTACGGCCCAATGATTATGTGGAGGGTCCAAAGGTTTAATCCTATTCCTAAACTAATTAGGATTTAACTAGAAGCTTCTAAAAGTCCTGATTCTATTCGATTTAGGATTTAATTAGAAGCTTATAAGAGTTTGAAATTGAATAAAACTTTCCTTTTTTTTAAGTCCTAATTCTATTCGAAATTAAAGATGTTCAAAGACAGTCATTAATTCCAAGTTATAATGAAAAAGATATGAAAGGAATACAAAACTCTATCCAAAACTGACACCCTTCCACTATTTCGGCCATAACTTTTTATCTACAAAATATTTTAATCTGATTCTAATTGGATTAGAAATTAGACTTCAAGAGATTTCCAACGACACACTATATGACTTATTTGGAATTCTAGATCAAAAGATATGATAAAAACAAAATCCGCAAAAAAAACTGTCCCAACGCCAAACGACAGGTCTGTCGCTTGGCGCTAACAACTGTCGCCTGGCGCTGCTCCTGTCGTTTGGCGCTAACCCCTGTCGTTGGCGACAGGAGGTCTTTTATTCCGAATGGGACTCGAACTCTTTTCTATCGTTTTCGGACTATTTCTCTATAAATAGGGGTCGTATCTCCCCGTTTCTCATCAATCACAACTGTTTCGGGGTTTTCAGATGTCCTGCGGGAGAGTTACAATTCCGAGACTGGAACCGGACGCCTGTACCTGCAAAACAACGGAGACTCCTGCTGGTGGGAGCTCCGCCTCCAACGGTCAAGTTAGTACTTGATTAAGGAGTAATTAATGCGGAAATTAAAGTGATTGGGTCTCTCTAGGTGAGAGTGTTTAATGTAGGTAATCTGTTTTGTTAGCGTGATCAGCCTGTTATCTCCGTAATCCCCCCTTAATGAGGATTAAGGGAGGTATTTATAACCTTGGGAAACGTGCCAATCCTAGGTTTAGGTTAACCCAGGGCTGATTGGGCTTCCCTCGGAAGTTGGGCCTGGGTGGCCGGTTTCTCCATTAGGCATGGAGTATGCCACGTGTCATGACATAATAGGTCCAAGGTGGACGAATAAGCGTGTGCCACGTGGCAAGCCCTGACAGTTCCAACTGGGGGACACTTGGCAGGACCTGATTGGCCCACGTGGCGCATTCCGATTGGTGGGAGCAAAATCCCCTAATCATTTGCCCCTCACAGGTGGCACGTGACTGGTCACGTGTTACCTGTGACAGGTGCCGCACTGTAACAGGCGACGGCCTGCTACAGGTGTCACTCGGCGAAAGGCCGAGAGATTCTCCCGCCCAAATTTTGAATTCTGGAAGTGACCCTTCGCCTTCTCACTTCGCCTATATAAAGGAGTGTTGACTTCAGTCATTTTCACACTTGAGAACTTTGTGAGAGAACATTCGGAACCCTGAACTTGCTCTGACATTTTGGACCCTTTCTGCCTACCGCCTGTTCTGACAAGCCGACTGCACAGGATTTTCAGCACTTCATCAATCGTCACTCGTTCAGGTAACTGTCGGTTCTCTTACTCTTAATTTTCTTTTTATTCTTTTTTGAAATGGCACCACGGAAGCACACGACACGACCTAGGTTAGTGATCAGCCGGTCACCGGGGACGGCTGAATCTAGGACTAGGAGTGTCGCCTGCCCTTTTCCGGACCCATCTTTGCCCTTTATACAAAGTCCGACTGTATCTGTGTCTATGCAGAGCATGATGGCCAGAACAAAAAAGACTGCTAGGATCTCAAATTCAGACGGCTCCTCCCACAAGGTGCCGATTAGTGAAACATCTGACCAGGCGCCAGATGTGGAAGTGAAACAAAGCGGCTTGAAAGCCGGCTGTTCTGAGGGAGGAATCAAAGTGACCCCTTCCCATTTCACAGTTGACAATTCTTCATTCTCTCCTGCTCCTTTTAAAGGAGAGGAGGCGGGCCCCTCCGGGAGAGGGGAGGAGTCGTCCTCTTCGGACTCGTCAGTGGACGATTTCGAGTCTAGCTCTTCTGGCCATGCTTCTCTGGACACAGAAGTGAAAAACAGTCGCCTGCAAGAGGCGAGGCTTTCTCACGCAGTTGAGAAGGGGGACAATTGGGCGGAGCCATCCGCCTCTTACCGAGAGCAAAATACCCCCTACTACTGCACGGTACCTCGGGGCCGGATCACGGCCATGCAAGAGAAAGTGGAGAGCTTTATCGCAAACCACACAATGGGCCCCGGCTTTTTAGTGTTTGTGTCGGATCCAGAAGACACAGTCGTCTGGCCGGCTGGTACCAGTTATGATAGCGCCTGCTTTGGCTGCTACGAGGCGGCCATCAAGGCTGGGCTGCGCTTCCCATTACATCCGGTTGTTCAGCGGATCTTGGATGGGTATGAGTTGGGGTTATGGCAGTTAGCCCCGAACTCCTGGGTCAACGTACTCGGCTATGTGGCCGGGTGCGAACTGCACGGGGTGGAGCCGAGCTTCGAGGCTTTCGCCCACATGAACTACCTCAGCCGGACCCCTAAGGCAGGCGGTACCGGCTGGTATCAATTGACGAGCCACAGGGGCTACCTCATGACGAGAGGTAAAGCAAACAAATGGAAGGACTGGCGGTGCACCTTCTTCATCATTGAGAGTTCAGACACAGAGCTGAACAAGCGCTTCAACAGGTGGAACAGGAATCCGCCCCTTCTTGCAGGCGGCCGTAGCATGCCGCCTGTTCCCCCCAAGGCTAAGAAAGAGATCCTAGATAAAGGACTCTTTAAAGTAGAGTCGAAGGTGAACTCTACTTCAGGGGTACGAGAGCAAGTACCCCTGCACTGCGTCCCGAGCTTCAAATGGCTCTACGACGTGTACTTTTTGGCCGCCTGTGGCCTCAGCAGTCGGTGCTCAAGAGGTAGTCGGCCTGTCGAATACTCTGCTGTTCCGTGCATTTTGTTATAACTTTTATTAACTTTGCTGTTTGTTTTTGCAGCGGACGCTATGAGCAAAATTACCGCCTCCAAGACTGCGGCTGCCATGTTGCGGGCCTCCATCATGCAACAAGCTTCAACCGACTCCCCCAACAAGGGGGCACCCTTGGTGGGCTTCGAACCTTTCACCCTCTTTTTGGAGTTGTGTTTATGCATATACTGACTTTTTTCTTCTTTTTTAGACGGGTGCTCCAAGAGCTTCTTCTTCCCAACAGCCGGACCCCAAGGCCCGGAGGACGACTGTTGCGAGCTCTCCTGGTTCTGCCAGGAAACATGTGGCGGCTGAGAAACAGCCGGCCACTTCTTCTAAAACTCCATCTGGGCCGCCTAGAAGTATGAAGTTGTCCTTGTAAATTTTAGACTTGCTCCCTTTTTTACTAGGTCTAATCCGTTTGTTTATGCTTGATGCAGCCGGCCCTCAGGAGCCTGACTTGGTCGAGGTGGCCAAGTCTATGATCAAGGCCGTTCCTCCAGCTGAAAGGGAGGCGGTCAGGGGTGTCGGCACCCTTGACCTAGACGGGATTGCAGGGGTCCTTGCTGAGGTATACTTAGCATATTTTTGAGTATTTGAATTCCAGGACGCCTTTTGTTTGGAAACTGACGCCTGTTCCCCTTTTTACTTAGGCCCTGCTCCGAGTGAACGGCCTTCGCAAGCCGCTTGACCGGAAGAACAAAGAGGTAAAGGCTGCAAAAGCTATGGCCGCCTCTAACTGTGATAAGGCAATGTTTCAAATTGCCCAAAATGAAGTTTTGACCATTGATATTCTTTATTATCAGGCGCAGGCTACCGCCGCTATCCGAGCTCAGTTAGAGGCGGCCCAGAAGAGGAATGGCGAGCTGGAGGCGACCATCAACAACCTCAAGGCCGAGCTGAGACCTCTTCTCCACAAGATGTCCTCATACGAAGCCTTGGAGAAATCCTTGGCCAACGTAAAGGAACGCCTGGTGACCCAGGAGAAGAGTCTTACTCAGGAGCTCTCGGAAAAGGCCGAGCAAGAGAAGAAAGAGCTGGTCCGGGAGATGATGGAAGACTCTGATCAAATCCAGCGCATGACTTGGGGCCGCCTCTTCCCCAATGCCGACTTTGCCTCATGGGAAAAAACGTACCGCCAGTGTTCTGATATATATAATCAAGAGATCATGGCGGCTGATGAGGAAGAGGCGTTGGAGGAGGAGGAGGAGCCGGTAGTGGCGCTTGTGCCGCTTGGGGGTAATGCATCAAAAAAGGATGCAGCTGAAGCCGAGTCCAGCAAGAAGAGTGCTGACCAGGCGGCAGCTGCTAATGTTGAAGATCTGCCCCCTTCTTAAGCTTTATGTCTTCTTTCCACGGCCTGCTGACCGGGGCTCTGAATATTTTGCCGGTCTTTGATGACCGGCTTCTTTTTAATGAATTTTTTGTTTTGCTTCAAATTTTTTCAAGTATTGAATATTCTGATATCCAATTGTACACTATACCGACTATTTTACATGGCCGATAGTTGCAGACAGGTACGGATAGTTAGTCACGCCGCCTATGCCCCTGGACGACTGGTTGTCTGTTTCCAGGCTAGACGATCAGTCGGCCATTTATCCAATCGGTATTCGAACCATTTTAAAGACTGGATCCCCTTTAGGCAGGCGGTCCTGTCATTTGTAAAATTAACCCAGTAGGAAAGTGGTTTGACCAAGTAAACATGATTGTTACCTAGTCGCCAAGTAACTGAGTAGTAGAGGTATCAAGCGGTGGGTACCGGTTTTTCCCCTTTATTCGCCAATGTTTGTTGGCTTTTAACTCATTTGTTAACCTAGCAGGAGTAGTGGTTGAGAGCCCCTGTTTGCTAAAAACAGGCGGACGACTCATACCTTTTAGGCTCCATACTAAGTTTGAGAGAGTGACTATGAGTTAACTTTGGAGTTACTCAGTCGCCGTCACTCCTGCTTGAGTAGTAAAAATACCAGGCGGCGTAGGCCGACTGAACCTTTTGATTCGCCAATGTTTGTTGGCTATTAACTCAAGAGGTAGTTAACCTAGCAGGAGTAGTGGTTGAGAGCCCCTGTTTGCTAAAAACAGGCGGACGACTCATACCTTTTAGGCTCCATACTAAGTTTGAGAGAGTGACTATGAGTTAACTTTGGAGTTACTCAGTCGCCGTCACTTCTGCTTGAGTAGTAAAGGTACCAGGCGGCGGAGGCCGGTTGATCCTTTTGATTCGCCAATGTTTGTTGGCTATTAACTCAAGAGGTTACCTAGTAGGAATAGCGGTTTGAGGGCCCCTGTTTGCCAAAAAACAGGCGGTCTACTCAAACCTTTTAGGTTCCATACCAAGTTTGAGGGAGTGACTATGAGTTAACGTTGGTGTTACTCAGTCGCCGTCACTCTTGCTTGAGAAGTAGAGGTACCAGGCGGCGGAGGCCGGCTAGACCCCTTGATTCGCCAATGTTTGTTGGCTATTAACTCAAGGGGTACCCCCTGCATTTATCCCAAGTAATACAGGCGGTCATCTGACTCAGATGTCAACTGCTACCACTGGTTTGGTTAGTGATACAGTTATCCTTGTCTCAAAAACGGCTATGTGGTTGCCCTTGGGGACAGTCGTATAGGTGCCGTATAATTAGTTTATAGAGCAATGTTCCACCCAAAAGGGAGCTGCTCTCTGCGACGAATTTCATCCGGAGGGATGCCGCCGGACGCCTGCTATGATGTTGGGACAGGTCGTATTAGTTTTGAAGATTGGATCAGTTGGCTTGGCGCCTGGTCTGATCATTCGGCCTGTGGCCTTGGTTAGTTCTTGGTGAACGTAGGTGCTAAGTAAAAGGAGGGTAGCCGCCTGTTAGGCACAGGGTCGGCCAGGCCCTAATCTTTTTTAGCTAAGTATAAGGGGGGTGGCTGTGTGTTTGGAACCAGTCGGCCCTCTTCTATGGAGAGTATCCAACTATATGTCCAGACGGCATGCCCCTATGGTGATAGAGTAAAATATTCAATGTAGAGTAGCCGATTGTAAAGGTACAGGCGGCATGCCCCTCTGAAGATAGAGTGAAATACTCAATGGAGAGTAGCCGACTGTAAAGGTACAGACGGCATGCCCCTCTGAAGATAGAGTAAAATACTCAATGGAGAGTAGCCGACTGTAAAGGTACAGACGGCATGCCCCTCTGAAGAGAGTAAAATACTCAATGGAGAGTAGCCGACTGTAAAGGTACAGACGGCATGCCCCTCTGAAGATAGAGTGAAATACTCAATGGAGAGTAGCCGACTGTAAAGGTACAGACGGCATGCCCCACTGAAGATAGAGTGAAATACTCAATGGAGAGTAGCCGACTGTAAAGGTACAGACGGCATGCCCCTCTTAAGTAAGAATAAAAACTATGGAGAGTAGCTGACTGTTTGTTAGTAGGCGTGCCCCTCTTAGTACAAAATTGAATATTAAGTATGCAAACTTTTATTAAGTAGCCCTTGACTATTTACATCATTCAAAAGAAATATGATCATCCGGCAGGGTACCGTTTGTCAGATATGCCCTGATTGGATCCATCCAAGTTGAGCTTCTGTCTAGGATGCCTTTCTCTTCTTGCCGCCTGCTTCTTGAACAGGCGCACTCTCCTTGACATTGTCAAGGTTTGTTTTTCCACCACTTGACCCAGTGGCCATAACAGTGAGCTTGACATCCGAGAGATAGCACTCTCGAGCCATCCTCTGATCTCCCCATAGGGACCCGACTGTTCCATTATCCCTCTCAAACTTGAGCAACATAAGAGATGGGATTATAACAGCCTTGGAATTATTCAGGGTTGGTCGTCCCAGAATCATGTTGTAGGCCGAGAGTTCTTTTACTACCAGGAACCGGACTACCATGTGTCGTCCTTCCCCTTTTTCGCCCAGGCGGATGGGTAAATCCACTCGTCCCAGTGGGTGGACGACTCCTCCTCCAAACCCTACTAAAGGGTGGGATGCCGGATGCATGCAATCAGTCTGATATTTTAGTTTCAACAGACATTTGCTACTGATGAGATCTGAGGAGCTTCCGGTATCTATGAGGATTCGGCCAACTCTCTGGTTGGCCACTTTACATTCAATAACGATAGGGTCGTCATGCGGCCCTCTTACCCCTCCTAGATCTTCTTCAGTGATGACAATCTCAGGAAATGAATATTTGGAGGGCCGTTTTTGGTGAACGGAATTTACATCTAACCGCCTGACATTGTCTTTGTTGCCCCTAATAGTGGGGCCGCCTCCTGAGAAGCCGCCTGCAATGGTGTAGACGACTGCATCATCTGTATCAGAGCTATCGGCCTGTTGATTCTTTTTGGCCGACTGCTTTTTTGAGGAAGTGTTCCCCGTAGATTTCTTGACATAAGTGTCAAGATCACCTTGCTCAGCCAGTCGGTCCAGATACCGCATGAGACTGATGCAGTCGTTGGTGTGATGACCAACATCTTCATGATAAGCACAGAATTTATCTTGGTTCCGGTTGTTTGCAGAACCCTTCATGGGGACCGGCTTCTCAATTGAGATCCGTCCCTTGATTTCTTATAGGATAAACTGGTTATCCTTGTTAAACGCATACTTTGGGGAGTATGGTTTGAATTCTTTTTTCTTTTTCTGGGCCGGCTGTTTAGAGGAATCAGCCGCCCAGACCTCTTTTCTCTTCTCATCTTTGTTTGACGACTGTTTCTGTCGTCCTTCTCTTTTGTCGGACCTTTTCCCGCCCGACTGTTTTACCGTACAAAGATCTGTCGCCTGTATATAGGCTTCCGCTTCAATCAAGGCCTCTTGAAGAGTCGACACCCTCTTTCGGACCAAATCAAATTTGAAGGTCGACCCGTCCTTGAGACCTCTGAAAAAGTCAGTATAGGCTAGTTCATCCGGTAACCCTTGAATCTGTATTCTCATCAGGTTAAACCGCCTGATGTAAGAACGAAGCCCCTCATTCTCGCCCTGCTGAATTGTTCCTAAATCAAGGGTCGTCTTCTTCGCAGGGATGTTCATGGCGAAGTTGGAGGTGAATAAGTAAGCAAGCCTCCTGAAGCTATTTACACAACCAGTCGGCAGGTTGCCGAACCATTGTTGTGCGATTCCTTTGAGAGTCGCTGGGAAACACTTGCACCAAGTGGGATCATCCAACCCTTGAAGGTACATCAGGTTGGTGAAGGCCATAAGATGGTCTTCTGGGTTAGTAGTGCCGTCATAGGCGCCTACTAATACATTTTTCACTTTGGCCGGCTGAGCGGCTTCAGTAATTTCCTTGGAGAAGGCCGACGGCTATTCACCAAGTCTAAGCAACCGTAGCTGCCAGTCCATAGGTTGGACGTTTTTTGCTGCATGTCCACCAAACGGAGGTGGCTGTAAAAAATACTGTTGTTGCGGTACAAACGGTAAGTTTGGTACCGCCTGGTCGCTATGAAAGCCGGACTGACGGGAGGTGCCTCCTGACTGACTCTCACGATACGACTGAGTATGCCTCATTGAGGTATTTCGCAGACTGTCTTGGAAGTTTGAAGTAGAGGCCGACTCTAACAATCGGTCACTCTTCTTCTGCTCTAGCAGTAGCCGAGCGTCTGTGTATGATTTCCTCGACCCGTCCGCCTGAATATGACGAACAAGTTTCCTATTTCCTGGAGTAGGAAAACGGTATTTTGTGAAATCAAGGGCAGTCGGCTCCCGCTTCCTAGATTTAGGATGAGGAGTAGCCTCTCGCCCTTGAACTGGCTTCCTCTTCAGTGAAGTGGAAGGTTTCTTAGCCGACTGCTCCTTGTCCAGAGCAGGCGGCTTCTTGTTGATCAACTCTTGAATTTCTCCCTTGAAACCCCTCATGAAGGTCATGAGTTCGTTCCTTGTGATGGGAGCAGACCCATCAGTCGGCTGCTGCCGAACAGGCGGTGCGCCTGCTGGCTCACTTCCAGTTTGAAGATGTTCCCGTTCCCTCCTTTCGGTATGACGGGTACGTAGGGCCCTTAGGGTCCCGTCTGAAGCTGTGTGAGCTTCAACTTCAAATTCACTCAGTATCGTGGTCCGACTGAACTTGAGGGTCGTCTAGGGGACGCCTCTCTTCAGGAGTCGGTACAGACTTGGATGCCATCTCAGAAGTACTCTCCCCACAGACGGCGCCAAATGTTTCGGGGTTTTCTGATGTCCTGCGGGAGAGTTACAATTCCGAGACTGGAACCGGACGCCTGTACCTGCAAAACAACGGAGACTCCTGGTGGTGGGAGCTCCACCTCCAACGGTCAAGTTAGTACTTGATTAAGGAGTAATTAATGCGGAAATTAAAGTGATTGGGTCTCTCTAGGTGAGAGTGTTTAATGTAGGTAATCTGCTTTGTTAGCGTGATCAGCCTGTTATCTCCGTAATCCCCCCTTAATGAGGATTAAGGGAGGTATTTATAACCTTGGGAAACGTGTCAATCCTAGGTTTAGGTTAACCTAGGGCTGATTGGGCTTCCCTCGGAAGTTGGGCCTGGGTGGCCGGTTTCTCCATTAGGCATGGAGTATGCCACGTGTCATGACATAATAGGTCCAAGGTGGACGAATAAGCGTGTGCCACGTGGCAAGCCCTGACAGTTCCAACTGGGGGACACTTGGCAGGACCTGATTGGCCCACGTGGCGCATTCCGATTGGTGGGAGCAAAATCCCCTAATCAACAACCATCATCTCTCTCTATTTTCTCTCTAAAAGCTAGAAGCTTTCCTTCTCTCACTATTCTTTTTCTAAACCTTCCCTTTTACAAAATTCCACATACATTAACTCTAGACACATCTAGCCAAGTTCGAGGTTGCTTTCGCCCTAAACGTGAAAGGTTGATAATTTCTGAGGGTTTGGTCCCAAACCTTATTAGAATTCTTTGATTAGATTTACTATTTTAATATTAGAAAGAGGTACGAGGCATCGAAGTAAGTAATTTAATTGCTTTATTGCTTTATTATTATAGAAATCATGCTTAAATTATTTTGTTGATTCCTAGTATCATGTTATGATGTTATATTGCTTCCTAGTATCATGTTTAGGGTAATAACTAAAATTTCTAATATCATGTTATGATGTATATTTATTATGATGCTTCCTATTTCTTTCCTAATATCATGTTAGTATCATGTTAGGGATAAAACTTTGATCTTTAATGTTTAGTGACATGCCAGGATTTGTTATTAATCTTGTTAGTATCATGCCTAGGATCTTGCTAAATTTATTATGCTTTCATGAGATTGAGAATATTATTATGATGATGATGACCTGTTGTTATTAATATTATTATGTTGCTTGATATTATATATTATTGTTATTGCTTGATCACGCCTTTTATAAATGTTTAAAGGGAATTTGTACTTGTAATCATGCTTAATAAGATAATTAATAATCGTGTTTAGGCTAATATGATTTTAATTCAAGTGATCACCAATAATATATTTGTTTGTGCATTAATATTCAACCAACATGGATAAACTGGTTTAGGGTTAACCTATTGATTGTATGTTAGTCAGAAAGCGCACATGAATACGAGATGAATAAAGTAGAGGCCTATTTTTAGGGGAGGTTCAATCTCTTGTAGGTTGGATTTGTACCTTCATCCCCGAAGTTCTAGTCATGGTTCCAGACCTATTGGAGTTAACGATCTCCTAGATCGTTAAGGGGTGTAACCTTCACCTTATAAACAGTTTACAAGTTCCTAAAACTTGTTGGCGACTCTTTTGCTCTAGTTTCCTTCCCTTTTGACGCCACCATGATTAAGTGTATGATCACAGTGGGGCACAAGTGTGGGATGCTTGAAATATTCCCCACACTACTTAACACATCACCCACATACATTTATCCATTACCTACGAATGAAAATGGTAGATCAGGTGACTAATGGTTAAAGATATGCCTTTAATCGGGTTTAGGAGTAGCGAGCTATAGCTCGTGAGTTGGCTCAGTTGTTTCGGAAGCATTAGGAGTTGCGACTGAATTAGCTCCTAAGCAAGTGAGCTATAGGAGCTAAAGCTCATGGAGATCAGTAGGTGGGATTAGGTCAAGAGAGCTCTCGCTCGCAGTGTGTGAGAGCTTGGTCGTGCACAACTCAGAAAGTCACGTTCGACAAGCGCGTGCAAGCCTAAAAGTTGCTCATGGAGTTTGAGGGAGTCAGCGTGTGAAAATTCTTTTTTCGCCTATTTTCGGGATAGCTATATAGAGCATAATTCTAGTTAGGGTTTATTCATAGCTTAATTTGGTGATAATTAACATTATCAATTTCTAATCTGGAATTCCTCAAGGTCAATAAAGATTTTCTCTCGCTTGCTTGTGGAAGTAGCAGACACACTGTTGGTGAACCATGTAAATTTGTGTGTTATTTACTTGTTTTGCATTCGTTAATTATTCTTTCTCACATTCGTGATAACAATATGAAAGAAAATTCACAACAATTGTAAGATTTATATATTTATACAAACAAAATGTTATTTTATCTAAAAAAATAACAAACAATTGTTTGAAAAAACATGTTACAACAAAAGGCGTGTTATTAATGCACATTTTGCATTGTTTTATTCAAAATTTAGATAAAAACTAGTATGTTGCTCAGGCAATGCCTCTATTTACTACGTTAAATATCATATTCTAATGATACAGTTACATAAAAGAGTTTAACCTATGTTTTTAGTCGTTTTATGATTATCTCAAATGCTTTTACTTTGTATCCTTTTTATTTACATTTTTTAAAATATTTTTTAGTTGTTTAGTAATTATTTCCTATCGAGCCTAAAACATGGTATTTTATGACAAGAGAAAAAGTAGACATAATGTTTTTGAATTAATCTTAAAGTTAACATTTTCTTGCAATAAGCCAATCGATCAATACCTATATTGGAAACTATCAATCAATATAAAATCAAATTAAAGAATTTGTATAAATTAACACTCATTTAATCCAAGTTGAATATATATATCAATGGAATAAGAAATCACAATTATTAAGCAGCTAAGATGGTAAAAAGTTCTTATTTAATTTTTTTAATTCTTAGAAATCACAACATTTTTAAAATTATTGACATTAATTGGTAGTACATGATCATATATTTATAGATATATGTATGACATGGCATATTTCAAGTGCATCAGGGATGACATGGCATGTTTCTAATGCTTGACTTGGTTCCACATGGGACGCATACTTACTTAAGAACACCTTTTGGTATAGTATGTATAGATATGATAAACAAATGGGTGGATGTTCAACGTCTTAACAAAGTACTACCTCCGAATTTTATTATTTGCTCCACTTTTCTTTTGCGGACGTATTTTATTACTTGTTCTATTTTGTAAACGCCTAAAAATGTCTCCCCAAAACAAACCCGATGATGAACAACCTTTCATCACCATTATTGGTCGGGTCAAGTATTTAATCTCGAAAGTGCTTAAAATCCATGTTCATTCAAACACAGTCAACATATTCAGTTAACAAATGAGTCAAACTCAGTCCAACTCACATTTCTAACCCAAACCCCTTTTAATCCATTTCATATTATTTTTTAATTGAGCCCGATTAATAAATATGCAAACTCTAAACCTAAAACTTAATACAGAGCACTGAAACGACGCTTAATTATCCTTTACTTAATGCTTGATTAAAAAGATAAAATGAATATGGACGTTTTTTGGATAAAACTGTACACCGTGTCACGGTGGGCAGTACCGCGTGACATTGCCCAACACCGTGTCACGGTGCACACACAGTGACACGGTGATTTCACGCGTTTTCTTCGCGGTGCATTTTCACTTCTAGGGTTCCGTGCGTCACCCTACTCATTTCCTCTGTAAATATGAGGCTGATTTCCTCAGTTTTAGGGCACCAAATCATTCTCTCTTTCTCTCTCATACACCAAAAAATCATTCTCTCTTCTCTCTCATATTATAAGCCTTAAACCTATATTCCTAATTACATCATTTCTTCCTTAAGCACTCCAGGAGTCCATACTTGAACCAAGGTTCCGTCCTTAAACCAAGGTGTGAGAGGTAAAATTGACTGAGGGTTTGAACCAAATCTACTCTACTTTTCTTTAATTGTTTCAATTTGATTTTATATTTTTATTGAAGTTACTAACAATTTATTCATGATGTAGCAATTCAAGGAAACGCGCAAAATGTGTAATTAATCACTTAATTACTCTTATTTTATTCTTTATTGCTAGTATCATGATTAGGGTTCGTTATATTATGATTTGATTTGACTAACAATATTATGATTAAATTGCTTCCAACATTGATGTTATTCTATTGTTTATTGTTGATCACCATATTATTGCATGTTTAAAGCGAATATGTAATTGAAAATCACGACTAATAAGATAATTTGGACAATCGGTTTAGGTTCCTTTTTTATCTTGTTGTTTAAGTAAAGTGATCACAATATTTTAGAATTATGTTTTGCATTAATATTCAACCAATTTAGCCTAATAATAGTTTGGAGCAAATTGAATCTTTGTTTGCATGCCTTTGAGATCCCGGGAATACTTCTCACTATAAGAATCGAGTAGAGGCCAATACGAGCGAATGCGACTCTATGACTCACTTCGTACCATCATTCCCGATCCTCCTTTTGTGGCTCCAAACTATATGAAGTTAGTAATCTCATGATTATGAATGGGGTGTAACCTTCATGGGTCAATCGTTGTTGCATATCGTTGTCCTTTTATTTGTGGTTGTCTTTTATGATCTGTGAACGGCTTACAAGTTCCTTAAAAACTTGTTGGGGCTCCCTACATACTTTCCTTGTCCCTAATCGTATATGTTAATTCCCGCTTCATATGAATGCTAAGCATATTCCCACATGCTTAATGTAGACGCACTTCAAACGACGCTTACACATTTCCATTTTTGGAAAATTTTAACAATATTTTACTATTTTTCTCCTCAATAGTGGTCCCTTTATATCATATTTTAATATTTTCATATTCTCTTTCCTCCACACTTGTACTCACTTTTGCTTTTTAAAGTTTTTTAATTCTTCAATCAACCCCACTTTCATCATATTTTATCACTTTCTACTATTCTTCCTAAAACTCCTCATACAGAGAAATGGAGTAAGTAATAAAATACGGAGGGAATAAGTGGAGCACCATCCAAATTCAATCCAATTCGCTTCTCATCGGTTTACTTTGGGTTTTTATTTATTTATTATTTGGAGCGAGTGGATTAGATTTTTGGATATCCATTTAATTTATTATTGAGTACTGATATCCCTTACAAATTCTTCTATGGACCCTAGTCCATATAAAATAGCTAGACTCCTACGAAAACGCAACCTTATCTGAATGAAACGCAGGTCCATTGTCTTCTTCTTCCCGCAACTTTACTTCTCTATCTTTTTGTTTTTTCGAAAAAAAAATTCTTTTTTTACAGAATATCTCTTTCTTTTTTATGTTTAGAGAGCCACAAGGGCGGGGGTGAGATTCGATTCCAGAATCTCCTGTATTCGGGAGGGAATCTCTAACCACTTGAGATCTCTTTTTTTTTTCTTTCTTGATTTTACTTCATTCTTTTTTTTTCTTTTTCAAATTCTTATTTTCTCTCTCTCCTCTGTTCTTTGATTTTTTTTTCCATTCATTTTCTACATTTAACGTGATGGAACTAGTTCAAATTCCCGAAGATATCGACCCAGGTTAGTTATTATATTATGAATTCATTGTGATCAATATTAATTTATTTTTTTTATTTTGAGATTAATTTGTGGATGAAATCATTGTTTTACTATCAATTGAATTTGTTGAAATTTATTCGATCGATTTCAATTCGTAATCTATTATGATCAATTACCTTATTGTTTTGATTGTTCTCATTAATTTGTATGATCAATTTTCTGAATACCACGCCTATACTTTTGAACATTTAGTAAAAAAATCTAAAAAATTGTAAAATTTGATCATTTAGTAAAAAAATCCGAACATCACAAATTTTGAATGTTTAGTAAAAATATCTGAATAATCACAATATACCACGCCTATACTTTTGAACATTTAACAACAATAATTACAAATTTTGAACATTTAACAACAATAATTACAAATTTTGAACATTTAGTAAAAATATATGAACAATCGCAATGTATCTCGCCTATACTTTGAACATTTAATAAGAAATATGAACAATTGCAAATTTTGAACATTTAGCAAAAAAATTCGAACATCGCAAATTTTGAACATTTAGTAAAAATATCTGAACAATCGCAATGTACTACGCCTATACTTTTGAACATCCCTACCTTATAAAATGTATAAGATTACACTTATGAATAGTGTTATGCCAATTATGCCCTTTAAAATGTGTATTTACATATATACCCTCATCAATGTGTATAAGTTTTTGTCATGAATAGTGTTTGGACAATTATATCATCTTGACTATTATTCACTGTCATTAATAATGATTACTTTTTTTAAAAAAAAAAATATTAAGAATAGTGCATCGAATAATTTATACCCCTTAATATATTTGTTTATACGTTTTTCTCATTAAAAAGTTATCAAGAACTAAATTTCTGATGTAAGGTTAAATCGAATTGAAAGAGATTTCTTCGAAAAAAAAATTTTTGATATGGCTAGCTATTGCGCGCGCGTTAGCTGTCCTAGTTTAGTAAAAAAATATGAACAATTGCAATATTTGAACATTTAATAAAAAAAAAATCTGAACACCACACCACGCCTATATTTTTGAAAAAAAAAATCTTAACAATCGCTTGTGGTCTAATTATTCTAGATGGACCAAGGTGACAATAAACTTATTAGATATATCAAACTACCCCAAACATTGTGCGTGGGTGCTTGGGCCAAGAGTATTGTGTGTGGATGCTTGGGCCAAGAGCTTAAGTGGGCTAGTATTCATCATTAGTTAGTTTTTACTTCAGTGGTGTACTGGTGTTAGAATTTTTATATCCGTTGAGCTTTAATGATTGTTTATGTATCGTTTTCATTATTACTCAACAGCTCAACTCTAATGTCATATAGAAGTACGTGGTATTATGTGATGTTTGTTCCTTAAACATAATTTTTTGTATCATGTAGTTTTTAATGTACAAATTTGTTTATAATTATCTTTTGTTTTACATTATTAAATAAAATTATAAAATATTGATATTGATATTTTGTAAAAACTAAAAATACACTCATGAAAATAAAATTAGTATACATAATTATTTCTTCATATTTGTTCTTCATAATTTATACGTATTGGAGACAGGATATTATTGGTCGTGTATCAAGTATTGTATCGGATGTGATTTACTTTTTCTGAAAGACCAATAATTGTTTCCTTTGCAATATACAAGATTTATAGTTGAGCATCGCACGCAGTAGAGTAGTAGACGTTTGTGGAAGATTATACAATGAATTCAGATAGAATATAGTCATTCTGCTAATCAACTAGATAACCAAAAGTAGTAAAGAAGAGAATCAAAAACGTTGTGACGGTGATTGCTGTATAAATCCAATGAAGGTCCATCACCTTATAAACCTAAGTCCATAATTTTGTCGGTTGTGTCATATTACTATACTACACATTGCTATACTACGCTACCGTTGTAAATGTTTACATTATAAATGTGATTATTAATTTTTATTGGAACAAAATATATAAAGATTAAAATGAAAGTAAAAGCTAGGATAATTATTTATGCAAATATGCAATATTATTGATACTCATCCTAGGAAAACAAAACAGTTTTATGTCTATAAATTATACTGTTATTAATTAATTGCAATAAAAGAATTTTTCGTGTCTCATAAATAATGTCTCGATTGTTGTAAAAAAAAATAAAAATCATGAGTAGTATATATATCATTAGTTGCTTGGTGTTAGTCACAAGAATTATTGAAGTTGTATAATAAGTTACAAACGATACATTAATACGAAGTACAATAGATGATTGATGAGATAGATTCAATCTTATGCTACTTTCTCTGTTTTTTATATGCATTGCAGAGTACTTTTTAATTGCAATTGTAGTACTACTGTATGTAATCCTTAGAGGTATAAATAATTATTTAATATCTTTTCTAATTTGATATAGTATTAATTTGAAAATGCATGACCAAATCACGTGCTAATCAATGTATTTTCATTTTTGGCTTTTATGTATAACTCTTAGAACTATGTATAGCTTTTTTAGGTAGGGCTTGTTATGTAATAGGAAAGTGATAGAGAGAATTCATTACAAATAACTAAAAGGAAAATTAATGCATTTAAATTAAAATTTTCATCTATAAAAAGTACATGTTGCATCTAATAAAAAGTAGAGGAAGACATGCACTTTACTGATGAAACTAGCCATCATTCACATGATCAGATCACTAGCGTGGGCATATGGTCATATAAAAATTAAGGGTTTTTCTATATAGTAACCCTTTTTTTTTCACTTTTCTACGTTGTGCCCTAACATATATCACTTTCTACACTGTAACCCCAATATAAATTTTGTTTTCATACGGTAACCTTGTTGTTATCCTTCCATTAAAAAATTCCGTTAGTGGGGTCCACTCTCCATTATTAGTATTTTTATCGATTTGCGCGTTGAAAAATATTCCGTCTATGGTGTCGAGGGCTATTTTGATTCTTAGGGGGGCAAATTGAGCTTAGATTTGGCCAAAAAATAACGTAAATGCCTCGTTTTGCTTATTAAGAAATGTCTCGATTTACGTGTTCATATTTTAACACACAAAACGAGGCATTTACGTTTTTCTTTTTCCAAATCTGAGCTCAATTTGGATTCTTAAAGACCAAAATAGCCCTCGAAATCTTTGACGGAATATTTTTTAACGCGCAAATCGATAAAAATATATTAATAATGGAAAGTGGGCCCCGCTAACGAAATTTTTTAACGGCAAGGTTATCATATGGAAACAAAAAATATATTAGGGTTACAGTGTAGAAAGTAATATATGTAGGGGCACAACGTAGAAAAGTGAAAAAAAAAACAGGGTTACTATATAGAAAAACCCAAAAATTAATGAATATGGAGTACTACTCCGAGGAATCACGCATGCAAGTTAGTCATTGTTTAGATTGTCCCATCATTATCGTATTTAGAACCTAAAAGATAGTTAATTCCGTGGTAACTGGTAAGGTAGATCTGAAATCAATCCGTTTCGTTGGATGGTCGTGTTTATGCTTTAGATTATTATGCAATCAGTTTTTGACAAGCTTATATTATATGCCTATCATTTTACAAAGTGTTTTGATGGTTCCATGTGATCTTATCTATCTAAGCTACTAAATCTGGAGTGTGATTTCTGCCACCTGCTCTTTTTGGTTTGGATCATTTTAAACTGTCATCTTCTTTCATTTCTTGCCACGTTTCTCCGACTATTCGTCTTCAATGTTTATCATGTGTATCCTGTATACATTATGTGAACTCGCTCTTCAACGGTCCTCTGTTAAGCCAAGTGGCTTTTTTACTTTACAACTACATTAACATGTCTCTTTGTTTGGTAAGCAGTTATAAAATTTTGAGGGCTATGAGAAAATGAGAGATTGTTATCTACAATGAAAAGCATGAGTTAAAACAACCTTACTAACGAGCGCCCCGCGACGTTAGATAAGGATAAATTATATTGGTTGAAATGGTATTAAGTTAGAAAGTTATGGAATTACATCGTCAAATTAAACACTCAAATTAGATGAGAATAACATTTTGTAATGCATGATAGGATGTTTTAAAAATTGTCTTTTTAATTAGAGAATAAGTACGTAATAAGTAAATAATAATAATAATAATAATAATAATAATAATAATAATAATGGTGCAGAACCACCGTATTCAAAGTCTACAAACATAAAAGATAATGAAATTGACCCATGTCTTATGATCTTAGTTAAGTTAGCCTTTATAGTCAGCCGTATCTCACCTACTCCTTTCTCCTAAATGGTCTTTAAATATTATAATTACTCGTATCTATCTCATAATTGGCATTTCTAAAAATACGACATTTGTCAATCGCATTAAAATATTCATCATTTATATATTTACAGCCCCGTTTATGAGATTTCAGGGGCCTATGGGCGAACTTATAAATTGGGCCCTTGATAAAAAAAAACGGATGTTTAATTTATTTTATTTTATTTTAAAAAAAATTGATGGTAGGCAAAAGCAAAAGAAAATGCAGAGTACTAAAAAGAATATTTTTGTAATTTAAAAAAAAACAACTAGAGTAACAAAAAGATTTTTTAAAAATTCCAATTTATTTCAACACAATCAACAATTATGCATACTACTACTCCCGTACTCCGTACAATTTTCTTCAAAACACATAAATAAAGGTGAGTACTTTTTATATTTTTAGCCAATAATCTTCATAATATTTTACTTGTAACTTGGGAAAATTTAGTATAAAAAAAAAAATGAAAATACAATATGACAAAATTACATCAAAAACAGAAAAAACCCTTATCAAAATTTTAAAACCCCCAAAAATCAAACTAGGAATAAAAAAATAGACAAGCTTTTAAATGAAAATCACATTATTGCTATTAATTTGCTCAGTATTTTTTTGTCAATCTCGTCAACAACATTAATCTTTTAAACCCTTGTAGGCATTGCTAGCCACCATATATAATTTATTTATACTGTATAAATCATGATTAATTTTTTTTTTTTTTTTGGAACGGAAATCAGGATTAATTTGAGAGGAAGATCTTCTTATTTTAAGAATTGAACATATATAACAGGCTAAAAATAAATATAATGATAGTAGCAAAATTAAGGAATTATTAGGTGTAAAAATTTAGGAAAGTAATTGTTTTGAGAAATCAATAAGCGTGATTTCAAGAAGGAATTAATATGGGGTACAAATTTATAAAAGTAATTTATTGGGAAAATGGAAATTTTCTGGTTTCAAAATGAGTAATTATGTGAGAAATATCTAACAAAGATTATGGACTTAACAATTTTTTTTCAATAAAGGTAACTTTTACTAAATAATTTGGGCTTCGGGGCCCCGGGCGGCCGCCCTGCCTGCCCCGCCCCAGATACGGGGCTGATTACTACTACGTATTTTCATAAGGTATACACAGAATATACTTTATAAAACTAAAACATCTTACTAGTCAATTCAAGCGAGTAAACCCTTTGAATAGAGAGGAATGATAAATGAATGAATACCATACATCCAAGTTGTGCATGCATGGGTAGGATTTATACAATAGTTAGCCGTAGAAGGAATAAGGTGCATGATGAATGATACGAATACGAAATACGTATACATGGGATGGCAACAGTGCAATACCATGAAAAGTTAGGTTTACTAAAACAAAATAGGTGTAGCTTAAACTGGTAACACATTTACACATGCAAGATTTTAATAAATTTCATACCAACGATGGGTTTGGCTGGTAAACCTTTTGTTACCTACAGTACACACACGTACCCCTACTTTCTCACACCTGTCTTCTTTCCTTCCTCTTATAAATTCACCTCTTTGCTTCTCCTCACACTGTGTCTTCATTCATTATTCTTCCTTCCACACCATCAAACCCAAAACCAAAACAAAAACCACTTTTTATTTTTTGAGAATTAAAAAAAATTAATGGAGGGGAGAGTATCAGGTGGAGGAGGGTGTTGCATTGCAAGATACGGCCACCATCATGGCCCTACTCATTACAACTACTACAACCCATATGATGAGTCCAAAATGGACCGTATCATGCTCCGCTTTCGACCCATCGCTCCGAAGCCGGTCCCTAATGGGTCCACCAACACAACTACTACCACTGCCGACAAGAAGGAAGACGGTCGCAAGGGGAAGAAGCGAGGTGGTGCTAATATTAGCGGTGGTGGTAAGAGGAGAACAAAATCACGTTCTCCTGAAGATGTTAGTAAAAATAATAATAATAACAATAATAATGTTAAGAAATTATCAGATGTTGTTTCATCCAACGGTTATAAAGTAACGCTACCACTGTTGCCTGAAACACCTGATCTAAGCCCAAGGAAGGAGAAAATTCATCAAGTGGGTCACGCTAAGTCGCCAGAACCGATGTGGCTGTGTTTCGGGCCGTCGGATCAGAATAACAATCAAACGGCGGTAGATGCGGTTACTTCAAGCGTGATAGTTGAAGGAGTGACCGACACGTGGATGGACGGGAACAGTCTCGGGAGAACAGATGAGGAGAGAAGGAGGCGTTTAGATGGGGACACGTGTCCAGGGTTTATATCCGACGCGTGGAACCGAGTGTGTTGGACAAATCGCGCTTATAAAAGGATGGTATCGGGAGATGACGACACGTGGGGGAAGGAGAAGGTAGTAACGGTGAAGTTAGGGATGAGAGAGAAAGTAGAGTTACCGCCGGTGAATTTATTCCCTGCGTTCACGTGTAGGGTAAAAGTGGTGGGGTATGGAAAGCAAGGGATGATCAACGGTGGACATTCGTTGACGGTGCCGTGTGATGCTTGGAGAATGGACGGTGGTGGATTTGCATGGCGGTTGGATACTAAAGCTGCCTTATGTTTAGGACGTTGATTAATAATAATTAAAAAAAAATAGAAGTTAACTGGAGTTGTTTACTGATCTTGATCTTGTATGTACAGTTTTTTGTTTTTAAAGGTTTTGCAGAAATATCAATGCCAGTTTTAATTTTTATTTTATTTTGTTATATGATTTTTATTTTATTTTTCTGTTTAGTATTGATTTATTTGATTTAATATTGTGATTTGTGAAGTACTCCCACTGTTTTATAATGTTCTAAAGGCGATTGTTTCCCAAAATAAATTAAATCGAGTTAGAGCCTGACGGAAGGAGTTTTTGTAGTTCTGGATGAATTCGTTGATTAGGGTTTTTATGGTACCCAAATATTTAGAACGATTTCTATGTTCTTTAGAGTTCTTTCTATATATCTTTTGAACCTCTTAATGTTGTACTTAGAAAATAATACGTGTTTATTAGAACTTTATTTCTCTACTTCAATTTTTTATTAAAAAATAATGCTTAATGATACGAAGAAAAGTTATTCCTCTAAAACAAGAATAGAAATTAAACAATAGGAAAAGTATATGCATAACTTCGAGGATATATAGATGGTGTAGGCCTTGTAACTTAATAGCTAATACCTTATTGATTCAGGGCTTTTCAAGAAGTTAAACAACTAGACAACAAACTATAAGTCCAAAATATTAGAATAATAGATCTCATAATTTAAGAATTAAGATAACTAAGCCGAAATTAACAACTGAGCAACAATGATAGCCAAGGAAAAAAAAAAAAAAAAAAACGTTTGTACAACAAACTATTGCAGGAATAATAATGACGACTTATTAGCTCATATGATTGGCTTAATTTTTTTCTTCTGGCCAATAAAATTAAGTCTTCAATCTTCCTTATCTTGAATTCAGATGAGATATGTATGTGTTCGAATGTTCACCAATATTCTCAACTCTAATATTCTCTCCCTAAGAAAGTAAGACCACTCTTTAAATAAGTTCATAATATTGTCACCTTTTTACGGAGAATTATTTAAGTATAATGGTCATTATTACTAATATTTCCATCTATATACTGCATATATATAAGGATTAGGAAATACAGTACAATTTTTAACAAACATTATTAATTGTTATTTTTAAAAAAAAAAAAAAAATATACTCTTTAGAGTGTTACGATATGTATCATTTGTTACGATAAGATAGATGACACTTTGATTATGTGACTAATGTCTAACCAAGGAAGTACGTAGGTTTAAGGAATAGTAAAGCTCGAATATTGTTAATTTGTTAGTGTTAGATTGGTCTGACTATCAGAAGATTGAAAATGAGACACATCTAAATTGCAACCAAGCAAGTTTTACAAAATCTAATAACTTCCTTTTCTTAAAATGAGTACAGTAATAGCAAAGATAAGGTGGACAACTGTTGTCTGTTGGTAGCTTAGGATTGGTTGAGATTTGTGATGTGATAATTGGATTTGGAATAGGCTCACTTTCAAACCTCGATATATCAGCTAGCCTATATATTAGACGGATCACAGCCGATGATTAATAAGCTTTTATTACGGAGTATTGTATTATGCTCAAATTACTTTCAAACCAATTGCAATAAGACTGAGAAGAATTTTAACTATACATAATTACATATATGTCCAAAAGTTCATTCATCGAAGGTGTCACCAGATAATAATTTTTTTTCAACAAATATGGAGTACTCGTAATAAATGATTTATTTTGTGCAATTGTGAAATTTTAGATAACTAATTTGACTAATTGCACCTTTTTTCATTCTTATAATACCGGGAAATACTGTGTAGTATACTATCTTGCTTTAGAAATAGGCATATCACTTATGCATGTGTGATTTCTAACCTTTAATTAGAGAAATATGAAAATTTTGTGCCCTAATCAAGCAACACAACTAATTTTAATAAATAGAGTAGTTATCAACTATTCACATCTTGAATTACATAATTACAAAAATTATTGTATGAAGTTGGTCATAAAAATTAATATTATTTGAGACTGATTTAGTGGATGCTTAAATCTTGGTAAAGTACTTAGTACTTAATTGCAAACCGCGCCTCCTTTCTACAATTAGAATACCAAATTCATAAATAATAACAATTTACGTATTAAAAAATTATGTTTAAGCATAGGTTATCAGTCTAATTAGTATGAAAGCTGCTAAATTAGTTGAATCCTAATACTAGATTAGTAGTACTAATAAAAGTGACGTCTTCTAGATCTTTTAAAAGGCCTACAACCCTAATAGGGACAGGTGTTATGGCAACAAAAAGTATATTTTTATACTTTTTAAAATGGTAAATATCCTGCCATGATCTTTGTAAACCAATGTAATTGTGCCAAATTTCTTCTAGGACAGTCGAATATAATATCATATTTTAACCAATTATCAAACTTACTTCCTTATGAATTATTAGGCTACTCCTTTCTCCACCTCTTTGACCATATCACCAAAAAAATGAACTACTAACTTAAGGGATATTATTGGTCCCAATATATATTCTTGGCAATCATGTGGGATACGATTTCATTTTTCACATGGGAATCGGACAATGATTGATACACGTACTCGCTATGTCCTTGAATTATCTTTCTATTAGGTTTAACAAAACCTTTTGTGTGCCCGGGTGTACAGTAATTTATTTATTGTACATCAGCAATTCTCACACGTGTACCACTAATAAATTCATTATCTCCAATACTTTGTA
Source organism: Chenopodium quinoa (assembly GCF_001683475.1). Classification (NCBI taxonomy): domain Eukaryota; kingdom Viridiplantae; phylum Streptophyta; class Magnoliopsida; order Caryophyllales; family Amaranthaceae; genus Chenopodium; species Chenopodium quinoa. The sequence goes on along the minus strand of NW_018742738.1, from coordinate 10,497,365 downwards.
TTATTTTCTCTCCTCTCTCTCTTCCAACAAACTACCAAATTTACGACCACATTCAACCTCAAATTACAATAAGGTTGTTGTTAGGATGACCTCTCATAGAGTTTCGCCTTCCTTTGATCTATATTTCTCAGTCTGCAATTGATTTTTCATTTTATCAAATTTCGAACCCTAACATTCTTAAATTGTTTTTTTTTTGTGCTACATTCTTAAATTGTGATATTTCGCTCTCAAATTTTTCTGATTTAGGTTTCTAATTGATATTTCGATCAAATTTCTGAGCCTTCATAACTTTGGATTTAGAGAACGAGTGAAGTATCAGTCGAAAAATCAGGTATTTTTTTCCATTTTAAAATCAAATTTTCATTTTTATGTATAAAAATTACTCTTTTTACCCACAAAAGTTACTCTTTTTATCTATAAAAGTTACCCTTTTACCCACAAAAGTTACCCTTTTTATGTATAAAAGTTACCCTTTTATCCACAAAAGTTACCCTTTTCGTGCATAAAAGTTACATTTTCTACCCACAAAAGTTACCCTTTTTACCCACAAAAGTTACCCTTTTTATCTATAAAAGTTACCTTTTTTACCCACAAAAGTTACCCTTTTTATGTTTAAAAGTTACCCTTTTTATCTATAAAAGTTACCCTTTTACCCACAAAAGTTACCCTTTTCGTGCATAAAAGTTACCTTTTCTACCCACGAAAGGTACCCTTTTTATACATAAAAGTTACCCTTTTACCCATGGAAGGTACCCTTTTCATGCATAAAAGTTACCCTTTTTTTCTTCTTCTGCTTCCTTTGCAACATTTCTTCTTTCCTCAGCATCTTTCTTTTTCTTCTTTTTCTTTGCAATTGCAGCCTTTTTTCAATTGCATTAACATAATCAACATTTTGAAAAAATCATGAAAAAATTAATAAAACACACCTTCATCTTCTGACGACTTATTTGTACTCTTCTTCTTCACCATTGTAGAATCAAATAAAAAACAAAGAACAAAAACAAAATAAAAAAACCTAAAAATCGAAGAATCAAAACAACTAAATTAAGACACATTTTCACTTTAACTTTTTTCTTCTTCAAAGATTTTTTATCAACCAATTTAGTTGATTCTACTAAAAAAATTAACACGAGAACGGAAAAACAAAAGGAGAAGAGGTAAGATGAAAATGCAATGAAGAGGAGAGAGAGAGGGGATAAGGAGATTATAATTGTATAAAGACCAAAATATAGAAAAGAAAAGAGGAGAGAGAAAAAAATAAGAGAGTGTTTCAGGAGGAGAGGACAAAATCAGAAAGAGGTAAATAAAAAAAAATTAAAAAAAAAAAAAAAAAACTGGCACATGAGAAGACTAGAAGAGGGCAATAATTCCTCAAATTGGGCCGCGCGCCATACACTAAATATTGTACACCGACCTTTTTAAAAAATTTGTGTAGGTTTAATTACAAAAAAAAAATCCTAAGAATATGTGGTATTTTTGTTAAGTATATTTTGTTAGTATTGATTTTAGTTATGTTAGGATATTTATCGTTATAAAATAATATATTAATAATTTATCATTTATGAACATTTAATTGGTTATTTTTCATATAGTGCCAAAAATATCTAATGGTAATTAGAAAGTTTTACATAATATTGTCATTGGATATGTTTGTGGTCAACTTTAATTCGAATTGTAGCGAGCGAGAGTTGTAGATGAAAATTATAATTCTAGTCTACAAATAAATTAATTAATTCATGCTCAATTAACAGTGAAAACTTTATCTTATTTTCCCTTATTTTAATTATAATATTTGTGATTTTTTGTTATTGTATTTTAACTGAAGTACAATCTCATTAGAGTATATTGAGTGATCAAGTGCATACAACATAATGCATGTATTTATCATTTTATGTTTAGAGTGATGACACATTATTACACTTATAAGGGTAATTTTATATGACAATGTCTCACCTTTTTTTTTTTAAAAAAAAAATATCTCACTTGTCATAATCGGGAAAAATTAATTTATCTCATTGATATGTTCGTTACTCAATCATGGGATGCTATAGTATATACAATAAGAAAAAAACACTTGTATAATCCTTAATTTTATACAATAAATGAAGATTTAGTTAGGTTTGATAAATGCTTTATGCCAAACATATAAAGTATTAGGATGGAAAGCTATTGATGAATCATATTCTTGTAATAGACTAACTTATTGAATAATTAACAATAGTAATCATGACAGAATTACACCCTAAACTATAGGATGAAAATGCACCTACCAATATATGGATAAGAGTTTTATATAATTAAATCAATTAGAATCAAATTAATTTGATAGGTTTTGTCTCCTTTGGCGTCAAGAAGACGTAATCATAGTCATTAAGATGCCAATTAAGGCAATCGTTTGATTGTAGCATTACAATATCTCTCATATCTTTTAGTCCATTTTCGAACTAACATGCATCGGATATGAAGAGAGAATTAGATTAACCCGTTTTAATATATCATTATTAAATATACAGCCCCGTATCTGGGGCGGGGCAGGCAGGGCAGCCGCCCGGGGCCCCAGATTGGGAAGCCCAAATTATTTAGTAAAAGTTACCTTTATTGAAAAAAAAATGTCAAGCCCATAATCTTTGTTAGATATTTCTTCCATAATTACTCATTTTGAAACCAGAAAATTTCCATTTTTCCAATAAATTACTTTTATAAATTTGTACCCCATATTAATTCCTTCCTGAAATCACGCTTATTGATACCAAAGATTTCCATTCCTCAAAACAATTACTTTCCTAAATTTTTACACCTAATAATTCCTTAATTTTGCTACTATCATTATTTTTATTTTTAGCCTGTTATATATGTTCAATTCTTAAAATAAGAAGATCTTCCTCTCAAATTAATCCTGATTTCCGTTCAAAAAAAAAAATTAATCCTGATTTATACAGTATAATAAATTATATATGGTGGCTAGCAATGCCTACAAGGGTTTAAAAGATTAATGTTGTTGACGAGATTGACAAAAAAATACTGAGCAAATTGATAGCAATAATGTGATTTCCATTTAAAAGCTTGTCTATTTTTTTATTCCTAGTTTGATTTTTGGGGGTTTTTAAATTTTGATAAGGGTTTTTTCTGTTTTTGATGTAATTTTGTCATATTGTATTTTCATTTTTTTTTTTGTTTTTGTACTAAATTTTCCCAAGTTACAAGTAAAATATTATGAAGATTATTGGCTAAAAATATAAAAAGTACTCACCTTTATTTATGTGTTTTGAAGAAAATTGTACGGAGTACGGGAGTAGTAGTATGCATAATTATTGATTGAGTTGAAATAAATTGGAATTTTTTAAAAATCTTTTTGTTACTCTAATTGTTTTTTTTTTTAAATTACAAAAATATTCTTTTTAGTACTCTGTATTTTCTTTTGCTTTTGCCTACCATCAATTTTTTTAAAATAAAATAAAATAAATTAAACATCCGTTTTTTTATCAAGGGCCCAATTTATAAGTTCGCCCATAGGCCCCTGAAATCTCAGAAACGGGGCTCGTAGTAATCATGTAGAACGTAACCAATGTATGTAAGCCGTTTGTTTCAAATATAGTACTCATTTCTCCACAATAATTTCTCCATCTTTCACATCCCTTAGATCGAGTATATATGTATTTGTTAAATATATAACATTGCATTAACTTATGAGATACAATACAAATGATTTGCTTAAAAAAAATACTATGAATAAAATTTCTTAAAATAATTTAACAAATTTAATTAAAATTATCACTAGATCTTTCTAAAATTAGCTTAGCTTATTGAAAATGTGTAGTACTTTGTTTATTACATACACTGTAAAATATATAGCTAACCAATAACAGTTTTATTCCAAGTACTACTTTTGTACACAATCCAATAGTCAAACTACTCATAAAAACAACTAAATCAAACTAGTTAATATAACCATTTATATCAATAACCTAATCAGCAACCAACAAATTACTAAATATATAGGGACTAATATAAATGAGTAATCATCACTCAATATCATTAACTATTTCAGTAAATCAATCTGAAAATATGATCCAATAATGATTCAAAAACATTGAAATTGTCAATATAGTTGAGTAAATAAATACAACATACTATTAATTTTATACTTGAAAGTCCAATAAATATAGAGTTTAAGCGTGATTAATATGAAATCCAAGAATACAATATGTATGTTACGAACTGTAGAATTTTCAATTTACGCATATATATATATATATATATATATATATATATATATATATATACACGCACGTGGTTCGATCAGATCAGATCAACATGATATGCATGACCTATGTCCACATGGAATGGGATGATATTTACTAACTAGCTTTTATGGATGATAATAAAAGAAAAACCAAAGGAAATACAACGCCCTCTATCTCACAAAAAGAGTTATATCTTGGCTAGAATATATAGTTTAAGATTAAAAGCACTATAAATACTTCTAATTGTCCACTCAATATAATATTATAATGTAAGGGAACTCTAAATAATTCCCCAAGAAATAGTAAATTAATAACATTAGTAGCCTTCATAAGCTTAACCAAAATTTGAAAACATTCCATAAAGTATGATATTGATAAAATATAATGAATAATTCTCTCTGTATTTTTCATTCAATATGAACGGCCACATACAATATAAATAACCTAGGTATATCTGGAGGACAAGGTCAAGATATATACCCAAATATTCTCTACAATATTATCGTATAACAAAATATATTCACTATTATCTCCTAATATCTCATAATATCCCAATACCCCCCTCAAGTTGGAGCATACGGGTCACAAATGCCCAACTTGCGAAGAAGAAACTCGAACTTAGCTTTTCCCAAAGCCTTTGTAAAAATGCCAGCTAACTGTACCGTCGTAGGAACATACGAAGGTATAATCGTCCCATCTGTAATCGCATCCCAAACAAAATGACAATCAGATTCAATATGTTTTGTTCGTTCATGAAACACTGGATTCTGCGCAATATATAACGATGACTGGCTGTCACAATAAAGGTGCATCCCATTCTCATGTTTAACACCTAAGTCACCAAGAAGCCGTTTCAACTACTTTAAGCACTATCAGATCTCAATAAAATTCCCTGTCCCGGACTCTTCTTCAAATATCTAACAACTCGCAAAGCTGCTTCCCAATGAGCAATCCTGGGATTTTGCATAAACTGTGATAAAATATGAACAGAATATGCTAAATTTGGTCTCGTAACAGACAAATAAATCAGTCGGCCTATGAGACGACGATATTTCTCCACATCATGAAAAAACTCTCCCTGAGCCAAAGCCAACTTGTGATTTTGTTCCATAGGGAACTCTGCAGGTTTAGCATCTAGTAAACCAGCCTCAGTAATAATGTCAATCACATATTTCCTCTGACATATAAATATTCCCTGTGCACTCCGGGCTACCTCTAGCCCCAAAAAGTATTTCAACACTCCAGATCTTTCATCTTAAAGCAATTTCCCAAGTATGACTTAAAATTAATCATAGCAGATTTATCATTCCCTGCAATAATTAAATCATCGACATATACTAACACATTGAGCTGCATCTTTCCCTTTGTCAGAGTAAATAGAGAATAATCATAATATGACTGTTTAAAGCCATAAGATTTTAAAGCTGTGGCTAGCTTTGCAAACCAACATCGGGGAGCCTGTTTGAGACCATATATAGATTTTTTCATCCTGCAAACTTTGTCAGAGTTGTTTTTATCAAAACTAGGGGGAAATTTCATGTATACCTCTTCCTCCAAGTCACCATGTAGAAATGCATTGTGGACGTCCATCTGATGCACTTCCCAATTTTTCACTGTAGCTACGGCAAGAAATGTTCGCACTGTCATCATCTTTGCCACATGTGCAAATGTCTCAGTGTAGTCCAAACCTTCAACCTGATGATTGCCAAAAATTACCAATCTAGCTTTTAATCGTTGCAGATTACCATGCTCATCATATTCTCCTTGTATACCCACTTGCTTCCTAGTGCCTTCTTCCCTAATGGTAATTTTTCAAGGACCCAAGTCCCTTGTGCTTCAAGAGCAGCTATCTCCTCGGCCATAGCTTTTCTCCAACCCTCATGCTTCATGGCTTCCTTAAAACTCTTAGGCTCATTTCACCCTGTGATCGCTGCAATATATTTTCTATGTTTAATTTTGCAGAGAATCGGTGAGTGTCAATACAATGTGTAATAGAATAAACAGTACCTGAGGAAAGCGTTGTCGCAGGTGAACTATGAGTTGATGTAGATGGACTTTTAAAACTAATTGTGTGTGTCACATAGTCGCGGAGTTTCACATTCGGAATTTTCGGTCTCATGCCTTTACCCAAGGCCTCGGTTTCCCTTGCTATGTTGCTTCGATCCCCTTGTTGCACACCTTGTTGCTCAATCTGAGCAGAGTGGTCACTGCTAGTCTTCTTCCTAATGGACAGTTGCAGGCTGCTGCTCTCATTTTCCGCACCAGAGCTCACGGAAGAGGGGCTAGCTGGCTCCTCCGCAGCCTGGTCGCGGTGTGTGGGCTCTTGTCGCAGCCCAGCTGCGGATCCCCCTGCTAACCCCGCAACACCATCATCTCTCACATCTCCCTCTTGCACCGCATCATGCCCCTCACAATCCACATTCTCTGCCACACACCACCCATCATCACTCACACTCCCAACATCATAATTCCCAACATCACGAGGCAACGAGGCATCATCAAATCTTTGTTCATACTAGAAGCAATGAACGGGAATTCACTCTCATTAAAAATCACATCCCTTGAAACAAATAATTCCCGGGTCTCTAAGTCATAAACCTTCCACCCCTTTTTCCTGAAAGGATATCCTATAAATACACACTTTCGGCTTCGACTCGCAAACTTATCACCCTTAGTTTTTAGATTGTGCGCATAACACAAACACCCAAACACCCGAATATACTCATATGAAGGTGGATTGCCAAATAACACGTCACAAGGGGTTTTATAATCAAGCAATCGAGAAGGAGTTCTATTAATTAAATGACATGCCGCTTGCACACACTCCCCCAAAAATTTTAAAGGTAAATTTGCTTGAAATCGTAAGGCTCTAGCAACATTCAAAATATGTTGATGTTTTCTCTCAACACGCCCATTTTGTTGAGGTGTGCCCACACATGAGGTCTCAAAATAAATCCCATTGTCAAAAAAATACTCTTTCAAGGAATTGAATTCCGTACCATTATCACTACGGACCACTTTAATTTCTTGAGAAAATTGACGTCGAACAATCGCAACAAAATTAAGAAACATATACTCAACTTCCGTTTTATTTCTTAACAAATAAGTCCACACACCCCTAGAGTAATCATCTACTATAGTCAAAAAATAATGAGCACCACAAGACGATGGAGTCTTGTAAGGCCCCCATAAATCTAAGTGAACAAGCTCAAAAATTCGGCTTGCTTTATTTTGACTCAAAGGGAAACTACTCCTATGTTGTTTTGCCCGAGAACACACATCACATGATTTAAATTTAGTACTACTACGACTCACAAATGGAAGCTGTTGAAGTACTTTTCCCGAAGGATGCCCCAATCGTTTATGCCACAACTCTGTGGAATGATCCTCGTCTATCTTCATCGCCTTCACCATAGGAGCACCCCGAAAATAATAAAGTCCATCTACTCGTTCACCTGCTCCAATCACGTTCCTCGTTGTGAGGTCCTGTATAACACAAAGTTTGTTAGTAAATTGCATAATACAATTAGATTCGTCACTCAATTGAGTCACCGAAATTAAATTACAATTTAATTGGGGTACATAAAGAACATTGTCGATTTTTAAACCCCCTTGCAATATCACCGATCCAATTTTTGACGCGTTAGCATTTTTTCCATCCGGACAATCCCACTGGACAATGGCTCACATTGGTCAAAAGAGACAAATCACATGTTACATGATTCGAGGCCCCTGTATCTATTATCCAACCCAAATCATTTTTATCATGAAACTTGGATTTAATGGATGTCAAGTAGTCCAACAATTGTTGAATTTGAATTGAAGTCACTCCCGCAAGACCACCCACATCAACGTGTGCGGCCTTCACCAAATTCTGATCACCATCCATCAATGGAATCACAAATAATAGTCACTCACAGGTGCTTTGAGAAAAAAAAAATTAAATGATGTTTGTGAACTCTCACAATCTCTCAAGGTTATGCGTAATAATGAATATTACGTATAATTGCAATCTCTAGTAAATTATTGTTGGATCAAACCTAAGCTCTTGATACCATGATAAATATAATGAATAATTCTCTCTGTATTTTTCATTCAAAATGAACGGCCACATACAATATAAATAACCTAGGTATACTTGGAGGACAAGGTCAAGATATACCCAAATATTCTCTACAATATTATCGTATAACAAAATATATTCACTATTATCTCCTAATATCTCATAATATCCCAATAGATATGCTTCAACTTAAAGGATTAACAAACACCTTCACTCGACTAGGCACGGGTGTTGTTGAGCACTTGTTAGCAAATTTTCATTAGCTTTGGATGATTTGCGTTCTTAATTAACTGTCTATATCTTTCTCCTTTCCTTTTGAATAAGTGATTAGTCGTTAGAAAGCTCTTGAAACAAGTTCCAAGGTGACAGATACATACATTTGATTACCACTATTTCACTAGATTCCAAGTAACAAATAACAATATGTAAGCCTGTTTTGATGGAATTACAATAGTTTTTATGTATAAAGTATTTGTAAAGAAATTAAAAGAAAGAGAGAATCTAACATACTTTTTGTTGTTGTCTTATTGAAACTTAACTATCATTTGATGTTTTCACTAGTAACTACATATGTAACACATTAGTTAATGGAGTATTCTGTATACAATAATACTCGTAGTTTATGATGCTCGTATTTAATACTTATAGCATTATTAAGAGGAGATTATACACAGTAAAACTTTGGTAATATTAGTGTATTAGAAGTAAGTAACGTCGTCCAACATAATTGGATAAAGTAAGGAGTGTATCTTAGATTCTGAAAAAGAACACAAGAACGAAGACCAATGAAAAAAAAGGGACAAAGATAAGAACCAATGAGAAGTGGGGGAGTGTCCATGGAAGAAGATGGACGCGACACGTATGAGGTGAACTCAGTGCATGTTAATGTATTGTTGGTTGCGAGACGTGACGTGTTACTGCACAAGATGCTTCCTTGGGTTTCCAGAACTCTGACACGTGTTCGTATACTTAGCTTTGCCTTTTCATTTCGACATTTTGCAGCTGATTGGTGCCTCCCTCAAAATAATTCTACTTCTAGTTTATTCCAATTATTATTCCAACTCAAAATTTATACTTGGCGTCTTCGGACAGTTTTTTTTTTTTTTTTTTTTTTTTTTTTGAATTTGGGTGGATGAAGAGAATGCCCTATTGTCCTATCAAACTTTTGCACATAACAATCCGAATTAAGTTATTAGGCCTTGTTTTGGTTCAAGCTTGCCCCAGTTAATCTTAGTGAGAAACAGTTTTTGTTTATCACATGATAATTTTATAAATATATCAATAATTTCATCCAATTACTCATTAACTGTGGAGCCCACATTAATAAAAAAAGTTGTAAATTTATTCTTGTCACTTGATAAACCGTTTTTGTTTATCACTGAAGAGAAACTTGTATTTTCTTGTTCTTTAATTTCAAAATCTCTGTAAACCTTTTTAGTTCAGGCTACACTGCAATGGGATATTAAGGACTCGAATTGTCAAACATATACTAAAGCAATCTATGGTTACGAATAGCTATTGGCAATGATATTTCATCAGCTCACTTCAATTCGAGTGGCTGGAATTTTCTTGTTTTCAGCATGCAACTTATTTCCTTGACCAACGTACAAGCAAATCACACTTGTATTGGTATACTCCAATCATTCATGAATGGGGACATCAAGGTCTAAATTGTCAAACATATACTAAAACTAGTAACGTACTTGCTTGCTTAATAGTACGTGAATCATTGATATTCATATATACTATCAAAAATTAAGTAAATACAATGGCTATAAGTAATCAAATCAAGTCCTTCGAGTGGCAGAGGCGGAGCTAGAGTGTAAACATATGTACAAAATGGTGACAATTGGTGTAGCGGTTAAAGACTAGCTTGCAAAATTTGTTGTCGCGAGTTCAAATCCCAACCCATTGTTTTTGAATAAGTGCAAAATGATTACTTTCTTTTTATTTATTTATTTATTTATTTATTTTTTTTTTTTTTGTGAAAACCAAATGATTACTACTTATAAAATTTAAACTTATGGTTACTAATAAAAAAAATTTAAATAGCTATTTTTTTTATAACTTCCTGCTGCTGCCTTCTTGGTGAGTAAGGAGAGTTTAGTTCCAAGAGACCAAAGATCAATTATTGATGCAAGCATTTTATTATTATTATTATTATTATTATTATTATTATTATTATTATTATTATTATTATTATTATCATTATTATTATCCCTTTCCATTTTTTGTTAACAATTACCCCATATATTTGCATTTTACTATTATTATTTTTGATAGAGAATGGAAATCACTCTAATCAAGGAGTTTTCCCGAAATCTAACAATTTTTTAATCTATAAGATAGTATTCCTTCCCTAATTGTAATTGTAGATTTGCTTTTTATTATGAAAAGTGCATTTAATTATGTAATGTTCAAAATCTTCAATGAGCTATAAGCCAGTAAATGGTAATATAATGTTGACTTTTTATTACTAAGTAACCCGTATTTTATTTTGGATTGTTTTCCTAAATTGTCAAACTTTAACTATTTAAATATTTGTGTGTTACACTATTTTTTTTTTTTCAAATAAAGTGATGTCCTTTTGTCCTCCGATTGAAAAAACCTGGCTCGGTCACTATCGAGTGGAGCAATATTCACAAGATGGATTAGACAAAGGATTCACCAAACGCATTAACTACTGTAGGAAAACAAATTTGAGACATTGGTGATGACCACCTATATATTCCCTTCCATATATGGTTTTCTCAACTATTTTTATCTTCTCATCTAGTTCATGCATGTTTGAATACACCATTAGATGGCTTTCGCATTTGGCTGATATTTGTCTCAAGTTACTCCTTACCTACACATATACAATTATACAAACATAAAGAAGTTATAAAAATCACGGGGTACGTAGGCTGACAACTATGAAAATTGCATTGCCTAACCAAGAGAATTGCATTATATCTTATCATGTATGGAGTATATCTTATATCTTATTATGTCAAACAAAAAAAAAAAAAAGGAAAAAAAAATTATATACTCTTTATATATTTAAAACAGTACTTATAAAAACTATTATAATGTAATCACAAATTCACAATAATAAATGTAAAAAAGATGTGCAAAACTATGGGCTTTGTGGTCCACACCCTTAAATACTCGATTATCTATGCATTAATACATTAAATTAAGTTTGTTATAGTATTGTTTAAGTCTGTCCTCAATTGATATGTGTATATTGGGCTTGAATTGAGAAAAAAAAAAAATCTTCATTAAATCTGTTGAATCTTGTCTCTATGAATAAAAATTATATAAAAAAAAATCTATTCAATGTTGTGTGGACATATTTGTATGTGATATTTAATTTACCACTCTCTCCGGTTTTAATTAAAAGTCTCACTTGCTAAATGTGTATTGTGTGAATAAAAGAACATGAAAGTGAGATTTGATAGAAGAAAGCCGAGAAAGGTAAATCAAAATTGAGAATGATAAAGCAGGAATTTTATTCTTGTCAAAAAAAAAAGTTGGAATTTTATTACTTTAATAACCATATTTCTTAATTATTGCCACTAGATATAGTTAGAATAAGAATTGTTCTAAATTATTCAATGTGATAATTTTAAATATCAATTATGCATTAGATTATAAATTACCTTTATTGTATTTTTTTTTTACTGTTAAATGTATAGACTTTCTATATATTAGACTATATTTTATATTTCATAATTTACACAAATTTTCATATGTGGCCAGGGTTACTCAGTCGGCTTGTTCTCTTCAGCTCAATTTCAGTTCAGCTCCAATCATTTCAGTTCAGTTCCGTTTAGTTCAATATTTTCTTCTCTTATGAAGAATTTATTTCAGCTCTATTCAGTTTAGTTCAGTTCAGTTCAGCTTATTCAACTCAATGCAGTAAATCAGAACAGGCCCTCAGTCATGAAATACTCGGTAGTCAGGAATTACTCAGTCAATTAAGGGTTAATTAGTGTTTTGGTGTGTGTCAGTTTGGCACATAGTGTGGTTGGCTAAAAAAGTGTTGTTTAATCAATAGCTAAATCAAAAATAATTAGATGATACATATAAATTGATAATTGTAAAAGTTAAAACATTGTGATTAATGAGAAGCATAGGATTGAAAGAAGAATATAATTTAATGCTACAATATAAAATCATAGGATTATACTCCAATAGGTCTCAACGATTACATTGCCCTTTTTGGACAAAAAAGTAGGAATCCACCAATAAAAAACCACCAAGTAATATAAGCCAACTGCTCTTTTAGGGAAAGGAGATCCAAGATAGAAAGAAGAGTTTATTTCTTCTTATCAACTAATTTGACACCACTTGTCCAAAATACAAATGAATTCTTGTCTCTTTAGGCCAACTTATTTCAACAAAAACTTTCAAACTTGGATTCTTGGTAGGTAACTGCTGGTAGATTTATAGGGCTTTGTAAAAGATAATTTTTTATTTATTTTTATTTTTTATTTTACTTTGGCTTAACAAAACATTTGTACTTTCACTATTATTATTCTATCTTTGGGTTGCTAAACAAAGTTGTCACATTGGTAAAAGGGATATTAGTTAATTAGTCAAACTTTATAATGTTGAGAAATTTGGAGTTTGATTGGATGAATATATACCTGCTTATGACTTATAGGTAAACTAGTCTGTTGGGTTCATATGGTAATTAAAAATTACAACTAGTAATAGTTTCTTAAAAGTTTTAAAGGTAAAATGAAATAATCTTATTTTGATTAAAAGCATCAAAAAGAAGGGGTTGAAGAATAACCTTGTCTGTTGTAAAAAAAAAAAGAAAAACAAAAAAAAAAAAAAACAAACAAACAAACCTTGTTAAAATCTTGTTGATTAGGCATATACAAGTATTATTTAACATTGTGGACACATATGTGCGTGGAAACTTTAAAGATTTGTAGAATGTTCAAACTTAGCTTGTTAAATTTTCTTACACATTTTTTCTTCCTTTCTATTAAGATTGTCCAATAATACGGAGTAATAAATATCTGTACAAAATTGTTTTATATATTACCTCTATTCTGAAAGTTTAACTCACTTATTATTTATAGAGTCAAAATAAATTAAAATGACTTTGACTATATATACTTTATGATTTATATAAAAGAAATAAAATAGCACATGAGATCTTATTAGATTCGCTTTAATGTAAACTAGATGTAAGCCCGTACGATGCACGGTTCTAGTAATTATTTTATTTAATTTAAAATTGTGTATATTTATGAAGATCATTCATTAGTTATATGGATAAAATTCTTAATATCCTAAAGTTATCTTTTGTTGTTTTATTTATTTTATGTGACGCACTGACGCTTGAATTTAAAATCCCAAACCTTATTCACTAATTTTGCTTATGTGACAATTTAAATTTTTAATTCAAAACTGAAATGACAAATATCGTTTTTTTAATAAATCAAAATAAGTCTTTTGCCTATGCGTTTATTTAATATACTCGTTCTGTTTAAAATGTTAGTCTCATTTATAATCGTTTAACTATAAAATATTATGGGAAATTAGTCATATGAGATTTAGTTTTATTCGTCTCGATGAGTACATTATTAAAATCAGACTTTTACAACATTTTCTAGGGAGAGATTAAAGATATTTGAGATTAAAAATTTTCATCCATATATGTAAAAGATAATTATTACTTAATTTTTTTATTGTTTTTTTTAGAGAAGATAACTATTGGTTTTTAAAAGTAATTTAAATTTTAATTATTCACTATTCGTTGTTTTTACCTATGTGTCAAAATTCTTAAATTTTATTCGTCACTTTTGCTTAGGTGGTGAGTAAATTTTTTAATTCTAAAATAAATTATTAATCTAATTTTTCATTGGACAAAATAATACCTTTTCTTATGTGGCGCGTCAAATGCTCCCGAAAAATGCCTACTTTATTTATATATATTATATTGGATTTTTCAAATAATAAATTCTTATAATTTTCACTTATATATAACTCATAGATATTATTAGTCAAGATACACATTAGAACTCATAGATATTATTAGTCAAGATACACATTAGAGATTCTGTAAAGTGAGTCAAACAAGAGTAATAAGTAGATATTTCTAAAAGATTTGCCCCAAACTCTATATGATAATTTTTCTCACTTGCAACTCCACTAACTTTTTATATTTCTCTCCTCGTCAATAATTTTGCCTAACCATATGCAAAATTCTTACCTTGTTTCTTAAAATTGTGAAATTGGAGTTTGAGGCAATTTTTTGGGAGCTAAAGTAGTACAAGTATTAATGTATTATGTAAAATTTTGGTACATTTCTTTTTTGAACTATAGTGCTTCTAACCTCATCAATAATTTTTCCTAATCATAAACTAACCTAAAGATGTCTCATATTGTCCGGTTGGCCTTCCGAACAAAAATTAGTTATGGGCACAAAAGAGGGCTCAATTCGTTTGTCGACCACCAAAATAATTCTTAAAAATGTGATTTTTGTTCCATAATTGAGTTGTATATACTTGTATTTAATTTCGGTATCACAATTAATTGATGATATGCATTATATTGTCCAATTTAACTCTTCTATGTATGCTATACATGACCAGCAGAGGGAGTTGATCGAATCGAAACTAGTGTTAGGCGAGTTGGACTATTCTACTTCGACGACACAAAGTCAGTGCAACACGTCTCAGTGAATGCAGCTTCTTCTAATTTAGAGTTGTGGTATAAAAGAATGGGACATCCATCGGAAAAGGTAGTCAAGCTTCTACCTCCGGTGAGTAATTGTAAGGGTGATTTGAATAAAACATGTGAAGTATGTTTACGTGCTAAACACCCTAGAGACAATTTCTTGTGAGTGAGAATAAGACTTTTAGAATTTTTGAAAAAATTCATTTTGATTTGGGGGTCGGGGATCGTTTAGACATCCTTCTTCCTGCGGTGCTCGTTATATTCTGACTACTATGGATAATTTTTCCCATGTTGTTTAGGTGTATTTAATTGTTGATAAAACCAAGGTGTTTCGTATGTTTATGTCATTTGTGGTTATAGTTGATAGAAAATTTTCTTAGACAATTAAAATAGTCCAAAGTGATAACGGGATATAACTTAATTGTTAGCGTGATTTTTTCAATACCACCGGGATTTAGTTTAATTTTATACCTTATGTGTTGGTACTCCACAGCAAAATGGGAAGGTTGAGATAAAACACAAACACATATTGAATGTTAGAAGAGCATTGAGATTTCAGGTAAATTTACTAATTTATTATTGGGGTAGAATGTTCCTATGGCCGCTCATCTTATTAATCGAACCCTCTTTCCTTCGCTACAAAATAAAACTCCATATGAAGTTATATTTAATACTTGTCCCTCATACAATGTCATTCAAACTTTTAAGAGGCAAATTTTTCCAAAAAAAAACCTTTTAAATACACCATTTTGCAAAAAAAAAAAAAAAAAAAAAAAAAAACCTTTTAAAAGCTTTATAGTAAAAGAAAACCCGAAGATAATTTTTTTTTGTTGAAGACAACCTGATGCCTCTAATCCACATAATTAACCTCTAATTCACTTAATTAATCCCTCATTTCTTCTAATTAACCTTTAACTCTCACATAACCATTTAATAATCAGAAATTTCACCAAATACCACTGAGCAATTTAAAAATTCACCAAATGCCATGGGACTTTTCAGAATTCACCAAATGCCACCCAGTTTTTAAAAAATTCACCCAGTGCCATTAATGACCAACGGCCATTAACTCCGTTAGTAATTAAGGGTTAATCATGACACGTGTCATGACATAATTGGACCATTTATCTTAATTCATATAAATTAAAAAAAAAAAACAAAAAAAGTTAAAAAAAATTAAAAAAAAACAAAAAATAAAAAAAAAAATCCCTAAAATTTTCCCAGCCACCCCGACCACCGCCAAACACTAACCCCCCTATCTCGCCGGAAAACGACCGGTCACCACCGAAACCACCAACAATCAGCCGGCCGACCATGTAGCTCCCCACTCGACCCAACGCCGACCCCTAAAACCATCCACGCTGCTCGTCCCGACCCCAAAAACCACCTACACATCCGCCCCGACCCCAAAAACCACCCATAAAAAGCCCCTCCTCCCTTTCCCCACCCTCAAAATCGATTGTTTTGACGGTGGGAGAAGGGAGGAGGGGCTTTTTACTGGTGGTTATTAGGGTCGGGGCGGTTGTGTGGGTGGTTTTTGGGGTGGGTGATGCTCGTGTTTGCGGTTTTATGGGGTCGGGGCAGTTTGTGAGGGAGGTTTTGGGGGTCGGCGGTGGGTCAGGTGGGGAGCTACATGGTCGGCCGGTCGATTGTTGGTGGTTTCGGTGGTGACCGGCCGTTTTCCGGCGAGATGAGGGGAGGGGTTAGGGTTTGGCGGTGGTCGGGGTGGCTCGGAAAATTTTGAGGTTTTTTTTTTGTTTTTTTTTATTATTTTTTGTATTTTTTTTTTTATTTTCATGAATTAAGATAAATGGTCCAATTATGTCATGACACGTGTCATGATTAACCCCTAATTACTAACGGAGTTAACGGCCGTTGGTCATTAATGGCACTGAGTGAATTTTTTAAAAACTGGGTGGCATTTGGTGAATTTTTAAATTGCTCAGTGACATTTGGTGAAATAGCCGTTTAATAATTAATTTAATTTATAAAAAAGAAAAAAACAAAAACCACCACCCCTTCCACCAGCCAGCCACCTTATTTATTTCCTCCTCCCCTGACAGCATCCCCCTTCCCCCAACTGAGCTGCCGCGTAGAACCACAACCCCCGATGACTCACCTCCAACGCCGACTGAGACCTGCATTTCCCAAAAACTAGAGACCTCAAAAACACTCAACAATGGTGTCCACTTCTATCAACATTTTCTCTCTCCTCTTTCTCCTCTATTTCTCTATCCTCATTCCTCAACTCTCCTCCATTTCCGACGAAATCATAAACAGCGCCGCTGAAATCCTCTCAAACTCCGGCTTCAATTCCATGTCTATCACCCCCCCTTTTGTCACAACTCCTCATCTCTTCCAATTCTATTTTTTGCCCTCGCTTCCACTCCTTCGTTGACCTTCAATCTCTTATGGCGCTCAATTCCATTTTGCCTTCCAATTTCGATGACGCTCAAGCTCAATAACTTCCCTGTTTTCGATGATGGGAAAGGGAGGTGGGTCACCGGGGTTTGGGGATTCAAAGCGGTGGGTCGCCGAGGTAGGGAATTCAGAGCGGTGGCTCGGTTGAGGGATAGTGGTTGTTGCCATGGAAGAAGGAAAGGGAAGGGGCGCAGCTTGCTGGTGGTAACAGTGGTGGTTTTTTATTTTTTTTGTTTTTATTTATAAATTAATTTAATTATTAAATGGTTAAGTAAGAGTTAGAGGTTAATATGAAGAAATTAGAGATTAATCAAGATAATTAGAGGTATTAGGTCGTCTTGAACAAAAAAAAATTCACAATTGGATTTTCTTTTGATAAAATGTTAAAAATCGGGTTTTCTTTTGCCAAAAAGCTTTAAAAGGTTTTTTTCGCAAAATGTTACATTTAAAAGGTTTTTTTTTACAAATTTGCCAACTTTTAATTTGGTTGTCTTTGATTTTCTCATAATTAAAAGACGACAAAGGAGATAATTAAGTTTACATATACTACTCTGACTGTTCACATACACTAGAGGAAAATTTTTAATTAATGTCCTTGTTTATGATTTTGATCTCATAATTTCTTGGAATGATTTCGCTGCTTTAAAGGCTTTCAAAGCTTATCTTAGTGACTGCTTTCATATGAAAGATCTTGGCACTCTGAAATATTTTCTTGGCACTGAGGTGACACGTAGTTCAGCAGGTTTATTTCTTTGTCAAAGAAATACACTCTTGATATCATTTCTGAAGTCGGCCTTTTGGGTGCTAAACCAGTCGAATTTCTTCTTGAGCAAAACCACAAGCTTAGTCTAGCAAGTGGATATGTGTTGTCTGATCCCGAAGCCTATCGGCAACTTGTTGGTAGGTTTATATATCTTGCAGTCACTAGACCAAATTTGGCTTATTCTGTTTTTATTTTGTTCCAGTTTATGCGAAACCTAAAACTGAGCATTGGAAGCAACCTTAAGGGTTATTCGATATTTAAAAGGAACTCCTGGTTAAGGAATTCTCTTAAGATCTGATAGTGACTTAACTCTGTAGGGTTGGTGTGATTTAGACTGAGCTGTGTGTCCCATTACACCTAGTTCTTTGAATGGATGGCTTGTGTTTCTTGGTCATTCTCTTTTATCATGGAAAACCAATCAAGAAACAAAACACTGTTTCTCAATCTTCAACAAGGCAGAGTATCGCTCTATGACCGCTATCACTAGTGAATTAAAGTGGTTGGAAGGTCTTCTATTAAGATTAGGAGTGCATCACTCTAAATCTATTAAACTATTTTATGATAGTCAATTAGTTCTTCATATCGCGAAGAATCCAATTTTTCATGAACGAATGAAACATATTGAGATTGATTGTCATTTCGTTCGTGATGCTATAAAAGACAGCTTGATCGATCCATCTATGTGCCAACAAATGCACAGTTGGCCGACATCTTCACTAAGGCTCTTGGCAAGTCTCACTTTGAAGAATTACTTCACAAGTTGGACATTTTCACTCCACATGCTTCAACTCGAGGGGGGTGTTAGCAGGATATTATGATATATTCTTAGAAGATTTATTTCCTTAATTATAGGAGTTGATTGGGTAGAAAATATATTGTGTTTATCCTTATTTGATCATATCTTTTGATATAGGCTTGTAATATAAATATTACTCAATCAATGAAACTTGGGAAAACTTTAAGCCCTTTTCCAAATTCTACATGGTATCAAGAGCAGATTAAATCTTGGGGTCGTTCATAAAAATTTCCCCCCTGTCAGTGGGTTAGAAAATTAAACCCACCAATGGGATGAACCTTTTAGCCAAAACTACACTTTTTTTATTACATACTTAAGGATGAATATTTTTTGTGAGTTTATATGTAGTTAACGAGGTGATGAATTAGGGTTTGAGCTTTAATTTGACCTTGATTTGATTAAAATATAAAGATAATTAAAAATAAAAAACAACTCTCTTGTGCCGTGAGATAAGACATAATAATGTAGGGAATTATAGGTACTACGCAGCGGAAAAACATGAATCATATTCATACAGTACCTAATCCCAAGATCTAATGCATAACACATAAAGAACATATAATCGTACCTTTGAAGCGTGATTCCACGTGCGATCGAGCAAGAACAATGGGAGATAAAGAACCCCAAGCGTGATTCCTCTACTTAGTCCACGAGCATGGATTAAACCTCCACTAATGCTAGTTAGTTGTGACTGAACACTTCAATCAAGCTTCAACGGAGATTTGAGCCACGAACACACCACAACACCACCCAAGCGCCACCCAGGGAGGAGGGCCGTATGGACAGGGAGGAGAGAGAGAGGGCCGAGTAGAGAGAGAGAGACAGTTAGGGTTTTTGGGAAACCTGGTTGCTTGTGTGACAATACACTGTATGTCAATTGTTGTATATTGCAACCCTAGGCATGGTTTATATTTATAGATCATATCTAGAAATAAAACCATGTTAAGTCCAAAACCCATTAGACTCTTCTAACTATCTGAGCCCAATTATCAATATGGTATGTCATGAACTCATGAGGCCCAATAATGGGCCTCTAACTTGTTTAACCCAATACTCTTATGTGTGACCTTGTAGGATCCATTCTATAAGGCTGGGCCATTAAGCTGGCCCAAAGATCAATTGTCATATCTAGCACCAAACATTGACGACCCTATAGAATGAACTTATTATCTCCATAATAGTGATCCTTGATATATCTAGTAATTGCACTTATCGAAGACATAACTCCTTCAATCTCCCACTTGTCTGAGACAAGTGCGCAATGTGTGTCGATTTGATAATATGATTGCATCTCATGTCGTGATCATATTAGTCTACAAATCTTTTCTTGAAAACTGAGTGAGAATTACAAAACAAATGGTTACTATGTAATCCATTTGAGCACGGCCATGCATTTTCTGAATTCTCCCTCTTCAAGGGGCCAAGACACATTCCTAATTAAACAGGTAGACTCTATCCAATCTTGTGGCAACCAAGCTCCCACTCAACTTCTGAAATAACCGGGAAACACCCTTTATAATCTCCAGTTACGGGCAGACGCTTGAGTGTACCACATCCATAACATCCATTGAATGAAATCAATGTTCCACTCATGTCAAAGGAATCCACTAATATATCCGGAAGCTCTATAATTGAACTTCAAAGTAGGTCTATAGTTCGATCTTGCATCATTCATGCATATCCATGTGATTGACCGAGCTTCACTACGCTCCTATAGCCCATGAAACTGCGCTATCCAATCAATCTTACATGCTAGTCCACGAATTGAAATCATTTATGTCCAGTTTAATGATTCCGAACTAGGAACTTAAATAATATATGAATTTAGTTCACCTGTGGGGTTTCATTCACCAGGTCATCAACCTGATGAGCCCATCAATTCATAATTATTTTGGTCATTTTATTTAACCTTGAAACCACGATTAAATAAGATTGAAACTTTGTTTCAATTGATAAACATAATTCTGCAAATGAATGTATTACACATGTAACTTGTTTTTCCCCAAAAACAAATACAACTTCTAATTACATCATTTGCCTCAATCCAATTTCATTAGCATGTTTCTCATGCTTTGGAAATGGAAGGGGTTTAGTAAGTAGAGTTCATGAGACATTCTCATAAAACATGAATTTTACAATTTCTAAATTTTATAATCATATTCATCTCCATACATTAAGAATCTTCTTTCATCCCTTTACTAGGATTTTTGGAATTTCTAATTTGTATTCCAACATCACATTGGATTTCGATTGAAATCTATCATCACTTGTTCTTAAACGTGTGAATAAAATAGACGAGTATAGTCCATGACATGCATGATGCATCCTTTGCATATTGCATGAGGATCATCACTCAACACCTTAATTTCATCAACCTTTCTCAAAGCATTGAATCATTAAGCAACGTGTCATGTTACATGGGATTGAAACTCCTTTCAATATAATGTTGAACCTTATAAGAATCGTATCAATATAAGTTTCTTAACCAAACTCAAACATCCTTCGAGACCTATCTCTATAGATCTTGAATCCCAAATGTACTCATCTTCTTCTTTAAGATTTTCATACAAAATGCATTAGCCATCACTTGACCCTTCAAGAAATGAATAATTGCTCTCTGTACTAGACCAAGAAGACTTCATAGCTCCCACTAAACATCTTATACACACAAGACCTTTTCTTCATTTTACGAGAATATCAAACGATTTGATTAACTCACAAAATTAAGAATATTAACTCCCAGATGCTAACTTTAATCCATTAAAGGATCTTTTATGCATCTTTAGGATTATTGGATTTTCAAACTTTTGATTGTATCATATACAAATCTTATTTCATGACAATTTCAAGAAAGCGTTTTGAAATCCATCTACCAAATTTCATAAGGTAGACATCACTAAAATATCTTTGATAGATCTTTGCAACATGACTAAAGTAAAGGTTTCATCGTAGTCATAGTCATACTATGAATTTGTTGAATCCTTTAACAAGTCTTTACTTTAGTTAGAAAACATTTTTCTGTCTTGTCTGTTTTGCTTATAATGGGTCTCAACCAATTAGGCAAATTATTCAAGTGTCATATACTTGCTTACAGACTTAGAATCTATTTCAGATTTCCTGGTTTTTAAACCACTTGGAGTTATAACTTGTCAAATCATCTTTCTTACTTGCATAATCATCATGTTCCAAAACGAATGTTTTAGAACTCTTAGTCAATATGAAATCATATTTCTTTGGCTAAGTTTTACATATGCTAGTCATTGTTGTGGGTTTGATGCAACAATTGAAACTCATACAACTTTGTTTAGCTTTCAATGAGAAACGACAATTGAGGATGTGCACTTGGAATGCACTACCTTCGACACATGGTTATTATTCCCATTACACTTAATGAGACCACGCGTTGTCATTTGTAACATGAGGTGAATCATGCTCATATTGTTGCTTTGAATCGATTACTTCTCAAATTTCTTCAAGATTTTCGAAATCACTTTTCTTGAACTCTTTCAAGGCTCTCAAACTTTTCGAGATTCTTATACTCCCACTTGCCGTTTTGAGGAGGCACTTTTAGCATAGGGTGAACCAACCATGGTTTGAACCATGTTTGTTTGTTGCTTTTCTCGAACTCTTTCAAGATTTACACTACTCCCACATGACCTTTTGGAACAATTTCCATAAGGGCACCTACTTGAGCAACAAACATTTTGTGCTAAGTATGATTTGTGTAGTAGTACCCCGTGCTCTGTATAGGAATTGATCGTGCATTAAACGATTTAATACAACTTTTATTCCTTGCTTTGTAGAAAGACTTTATAAGAACTCTTCTTATCCATATCACATATGAAACCTTTGCTACATTTTGATTTGACCTATGTTTCTTTGTTTAGTTTTGTAGCTTATCTTAAAAGTATATCCCTTGAACAATGGTTGGAAGATAGGTAATTTTCATCCATTATCAAAATATATCTTATATAGATTGATAGCTTCCTTCATAAACACTTCACAAGGTTTTCTTTCGGAGTTTGTCGTGAAACGATTTCACAACTCTTGGATGTTCATCAAGGTCTTGGCTTAAAGTTTCATTATTACGATCATATCGCAATATTTTGAATGTGTTGCCAAGTAAATGTCTTGACTCAAATTTTCACAATTACAATCATATTGTAATGCAATTATTATCTTGTCAAGTTGATACTGACCTTCATACTGAACATTTTGAACTTTTCAAAATTTTCACTATTATGCTTCAACTAAGCACAAGTAGTGATCATATCACAAATGGAGTTTTATTGTGCGTCTCTAGTCTTTGAACCTTTGGTTTTCTTACATCAATATGTATTCGACCTTGAGTTCACATCATCATTTCTCTAAATGGTGATTTTGTCAAAATTTCAAATTAGAATGATAATTACATATATTAATGGATTCATAATCTAATGATATTGAAAGTCCATCCCTTTGGATCTTTCGCATGCAATGTTCATTTTTGTTCGAATTATTTGACATTTTAGAGACAATTCATTTATAGAAATGGTTCAATTATTTCTATCATATAGAACTTTGAACCTATTTAGCAGCTCAAAAAACATTATGACTCAATGAAGCATAGAATAACATTTATTCCACGTTTTTGAATCTTCGATGCTTAGTCAGTACTAACATTGAATGGTGTTTTGATGATGGCAAGAATGAATAACATTTATTTAATTCTAGCCAATAACAAGTTAAGGTGAAATATAGGTTCTACTTGTAAAGTTGCAATTTTTGCTTCCAGACTTGTAGATTCTACTTGTGAAGTAGCAACATTTGATTCTAAACTTGTAGCTTTATTTCTCCCTTAGCCATACTTCTTCATTTAGTTCAACCTCATTCTCAATGAGAGAGAACTAAACAAGACATCATATGGCCAAGAAGTAGTAGCAATGTGCTAAATCAATTTCTATAATATACTTCTTAAATTGGAACATTTCCATTCTTTTACCTTCCAACTATATGAGGTAGTTTCTAATCAATTGGAATTGGTCCATTTAATTTGAAACATTTGTTGTTCATAACAAACTTTAGCATGTAAGTAGTTCTAGGTTTGAGAAGTAGCAACTTGTTTGCATTTCTTGGCCTATAACTTCTTAATGCAATCCTCATATATTCCTAAACCTTTCCCATTTGAGCCACTTAGAACACTGATAGGCTTATCGCGTACCTAACAAAAATAACCTAACTATTCCTTCTAACTGTGTAGTAGGGCAAGTAAGGATCGAATCCCAAGAGACTATGGTTCATTCAATTAATCAGACTCAATTAATCACTAAGCACGTCACCAATCAATAATGGATGATAATAATCAACTAATATATTAAATAACACAATTAACTAGAGGAAATATTAATCAATAAACTAAAGCATCCAAGATCAAGCATTACCACGATTATGATTGATAAACTAATAAATCTACCCCCAATATATAAATCAATTGACAAGAAGAAAAGCAATCCCTAATAATAATACCAAAGGTCTCTTCCAAGTTATCAATGGCTTCCCAAATTAACTATCAAGCCTACTTCCGTGGAATCAAGCGAATAAGGGACATTAAACACCATGCCTAGATTCCTAATTATTCAATCATCTACTTCCGTGATGATCTTCAAACCCTTAATTGGAATAACCTAATCCCGTTAATACCCAACTTCCGTTGCAATAAGAACAAAGGGATGATAACAATACTAATTATTCCTAATCTAGTATTGGCATAAACACAATCAATTAAGCATGTCAATTGGGATTATTATTGGGGATTTTAAAGATCTACTTTATACATCAATCATAATCGAGCTTAGCAAGATCCCGGATTAAGGAAACTACTCACACATCATAATAAAATCAAAATCAAGTTCAAAAACAAGAAACAGTAAAGAAAACATATTTAGAGAACAATGAATATCAGAAAAGAGTGAAGTAAGATAAATACCAATTACTCCAATTGAAAGAACTCAAATTGTTGATGAACAATTGATTAATCTGGGATTAAAAGATTGAAATTGCTTAAAGGAAATAAAACTAGGGTTCTTGAGAGTTTTCTAGGGCTTAAGGAGAAAAACTAATGAAAAACTCTCTTTAAAAGTTAATTACAAAAGGGTATTTATACCCTCAAAAGATAGAAATTCGGAAATAGCTGAAATCGCGCAATCTTGAACATCGCCCGGTCAGACCGGGCAAACCTCGCCCGATCGGGCGGAGGAAAGCTGCGTAAAATACGACAGTTTTCCTTCTTTGCCCGGTCAGACCGGGCGAGCCTCGCCCGGTCGGGCGCGCGTAACACGTTTCCAGAATTGCATCTTCATAACTTGACTTCTTCATCGCCCGGTCTGACCGGGCGAAGCCTGCCCGATCGGGCGCGCGTTGCACCGTTCAGAATTGGGCTTCTTCCTGTGAACTCTTCATTGCCCGGTCTGCCCGGGCAAGCCATGCCCGGTCGGGCACTCCACATAAATTGCAGTTCTTGGCTATCAACTCTTCCGAATCTACTAAAAACACGTCCAATTGCCTAGAAACGCTTCATATTCCTGAAAAGCTTACTAAAACAATCGAATACACTAAAGAAGAGATTGTTAGCAAGAAATGGCTCCGTAGAGCTCAAAACCATATAAAATTACTAAGTAAAACCGGGGAAAACCATTGTATAAAACACGTATATCAAATTCCCCCAAGCTAAACCTTTGCTTGTCCCTAAGCAAAGCAATGAATAAATAAATCAATACTTCACCCCAAAAGCAATTCAAATCAATAAATACGATTAAAGGTAAACTCGACAGTTATGCATCAAAGTCAACCAATCAAATCCATCTGACTACTCATCCTGTCTGACAATAGTCAAATAGAGCAAACCACAAGAGCATATAGAATTCAAGACTAGTGTTCACACACTCAACTCTCATTTATGTGGCGAGTAAAAGATATACTCGATCGCTCTCCATCCAACTCCTTTAAATGTGAACAATGCCCTCCCAAACTCACGCACTCGTGTGTTTAAAGAAAACAAGCACTCAACCTAGCAGTCGACTCGAAATATATCAAATCATTCTTTGCATTGGAAAACAACTAATTTCACATTCACACAACTCTATGCACAAAGGTCAGAAGGTCTTCAAAGCTTGTAATGTAAGGCTAGGATAAAAGGTAGGAAATATTTGGGAAAATGTAAGAGTAAAGCTATGCTTAAGGGAGCCAAAATCCTAATAAATAAAACCAAGGTCAAAATGAATTAATGACCAAATCATCTCCAACACAACTCAACTCTACCAAAAATTCACCAAACATCCAATTATATTAAAAATTTCCAACACTTAAAATTTCACTCATATATACAAAATATAAAATTATAGAACTTGAGTGAACAAACAAACTTTGAACTCTCCTTTTTTTTCTTGAGCAGCCTTCAATTAGAACACTTGAACATTGAAACAAATTTTTTCTTTTGCTCTTTCTTTTCCCTTTTTTTCATCTCACATTGGAATTTTTTTCTTTGCACAATAAATTTTCAATTTTTTTCAATCCACAACAATAAGAACAAATAAAAACTTCTCAAATCCACCCAAAATTGTGCAGATTACATGCACACTACAACTCCCTCACCTCACTCACTATTAGCTCCCCCAAGCCAAGCTTGGGACTAGTAACCAATGGGGCTTAAATAGGCTTGTAATGTGGCAAAATAAACAATAAAAGGGCACAAGCAACAACATGGGTAGCAAGAAGGGAACAAATGTATCTAATATCGTCTGAAAGCCACCTAGAGGAACAAATGCCTTCGTCCTCCTCAATGTGCATATTAATGAGTCATGCAAACATTACTCAAAGTTATAAACCAATACTCAACTTCATTGACATACCAGGAACTAACACACATTCCTAACCAAATCAACTAGTCAAGCACTATATTCACAAGTAGTTGGGCAAAATTGACTCATGTTAAGACATCCAAGTAATCAAACATCAAATCATGGCTAACCTATCCACAATACTCGTCATCATATACCAAGAATTAAAACAATTTTCATGAATGGGGCACAGGGAAGCATGATTTATTATTCATTGGATCGTATTTTTTGTATGTTTTTTTTTTTTTTTTTTTAAGATAAAAACAACTAAAATAACTACACTAAAATAAAACAAGAAAGATAAGAGAGATAAGGAGAGAGAGAGTACCACATGTACGAAGCAACTCCCCCAAGCTAAATGCGGCAATGGCCTCATTGCAGCGTAAGGAGAGCATAGGAATCTCGACGGCTCCTCAAAAAGAATCGGGTTGCCTCCCGCAAGCGCTTGTTTAGAAGGTCATTAGCTTGACCGTATTCATCCTCATTGAGTTTGTGGTGAGGAAGAGAATGTGATATCTGACTTTTCTTCAATAGGATCTCCCGCTCGATAGTGCTTCACCCTTTGTCCATTGACTTTGAAGGTGCCCCCGGTGTTGTTCCATAATTCAATGGTGCCATAAGGATATGCTTTGTAGACCGTGAAAGGGCCCGACCATCTTGACCTGAGTTTCCCTGGGAATAGTTTCAACCTTGAATTGAATAGAAGGACTTGCTCTCCTTCTTTCACAGAATTTGGAGGGGAAGTTTCTCTATTACCTCTACTTTGGCTTTGTCCACCTCAATCCCTTTGTTTGAAACTACATGGCCTAAAACGATTCCCTGTTGTACCATAAAATGGCACTTCTCCCAGTTCAATATCAGATTGACATCCTGGCATCTATGGAGCACCTTTGTTAGATTATCAAGGCAAATATCGAAAGATGAACCATAAACAGAAAAATCATCCATAAAAACTTCCATAGAATTTTCTATGAGACCTGAGAAAATAGCCATCATACACCGTTGGAACGTGGCTGGGGCATTACACAGTCCGAATGGCATTCTGCGATATGCGAAGGTGCCATATGGACATGTGAATGTAGTCTTTTCCTGATCACAAGGGCGGATGGGGATTTGAAAAAAACCGGAATATCCATCCAAGTAACAGAAAAAGGAATGGTTAGCCAATCGTTCGAGCATTTGATCAATGAAAGGCAAGGGGAAATGATCTTTACGGGTGGCTTTATTTAATTTTCTGTAATCAATGCACATCCGCCACCCTGTAACAGTTCTTGTGGCAACAGGCTCGCCTTTGTCATTCTTGACAACTGTCATACCTCCTTTCTTTGGTACTACTTGTACAGGACTAACCCACTTACTATCTGAGATAGGGTAGATTATTCCTGCAGCAAGCAATTTGAGAACCTCTTTCTTGACTACCTCCATCATAGTTGGATTTAGCCTTCTTTGAGGTTCTCTAGAGGAGGCATGATCGTCCTCAAGAATGATCTTATGCATACAAAAAGAGGGATTAATACCCTTGATATCATCAATGGTATACCCAATAACATTTCTATATTTTCTTAAAACAGCGAGAAGTTTCTCTAATTCAATGTTATTAAGCTCAGCATTAACAATAACAGGGTATGTATTTTTAGGACCAAGATATGCATATTTAAGATTAGATGGAAGGGGTTTCAACTCTACCTCGGGAGGCGTCGAACTCTCCCCAACACTCGATGTACTAAGGACTTCCTTGACTGGAGCGATGATTGGATTAGCTTTTGCGTCTTCTAGTAGCCTCGTGTACTCCCTTACTTCCCAATCTTCATCATGGATACTCCCTATCAACACCATTTCAAGAGCATCTTCCTTTTTGATCAGGGGAAGTTGTTCTTGTTGTAGATCATCGAGGACATCCACTTGACAAATAGTCTCACCCATAGACGGATTTCCCATAGCATTCAGTAATGAATACTCCATTTTCTCATCCCCTACTTCAAATGTTATTTTCCCATTCTTCATGTCAATAATTGCACCTGCAGTAGCTAAGAATGGTCTACCAAGAATAATAGGGACATGGGCATCTTCTTCCATTTCCATAACAACAAAATCACATGGAATAAAGAATTTACCAACTCGCAATGGAACATCTTCAAGTATACCGAGGGGAAATTTAACTGACCCGTCTGCAAGTTGCAGAGATATCCTTGTAGGCTTTAGCTCACCCATTTGAAGCTTTTCGCAGATGGAGAGCGGCATAAGGCTTACACTTGCACCAAGATCGCATAGCGCTCTATTGATCTCTATATCTCCGAGCTTCACTGGGATTGAATAGCTGCCTGGATCACCTAGTTTCTTAGGAAGAGTGTTTTGCAGAATGGCACTACATTCTGCAGTTAGAGAAACAGTAGCATTCTCTGCAAGCTTCTTCTTGTTAGATAGCATGTCTTTCAAAAACTTTGCATAAGAAGGCATTTCAGAAATTGCATCCAAGAACGGTATATTAATGTGAAGTTTCTTAAGGATGTCTAGAAATTTACCGTACTTTTTCTCTAACTTAGCCTGGGCTAACCTCTGTGGGAAAGGGACTCTTGGCATGTATGGGGCGAGAGGTGGGATCGGTTCCCGTGGCTTTTCTTGAACATCATTCCTTGGAATTAGGCTGTCTGGATCTCCCGCCCGGTCGGGCAGTGATTGCCCGGTCTGACCGGGCGAAGAAGAGCTGCTTATGTTCTTCTGTTTGTCTGGAATTTCTTCTTGCGCCCGATCGGGCGGACCTTGCCCGGTCTGACCGGGCGAAGAAGAAATTCGCACAGTCCCCTGTTTTTCGTCGACTGCTTCTCGCGCCCGATCGGGCGGACATTGCCCGGTCTGACCGGGCGAAGAAGAATTTTGCAAAATCCCCTGTTTTTCACTCATTCCCTCAATATCTATCGTTGATGGTTCCCTTACGGGAAGGTCTTCCAACTGTTTTCCACTCCTTAAAATTACAGCATTCATGTGCCCCTTTTGTGGTTGCTCTGTTTGGCCAGGAAACGTACCTGGTGTTTTTGAAGATTGGCCGACTTGATGAGCAAGTTGGCTTATTTGATTTTCCATGAGCTTATTCTGGGCTTGTAACTGTTGGATGGAATTATTTGTGGTGTTGATGAAGTTCTCCATCATTAGTTCGAGATTGGATTTTTGAGGGAGTGGTTGCATAGGTTGCATGGGTTGTTGTACTAGGGGTGGTCTTGGTTGAAAACCAGGTGGATTATAATTGTTGTTTCGAGGTGGGGGCGGAGGTGGATTTTGCTGAGCCTGGGTGTTTTTGTATGAGAAATTTGGGTGATTCTTCCAACCTTCATTATAAGTATTAGAATGGGGATCGTATGGTCTTTTAGGGTTGGAATTGTAGAAGGCATTGGCTTCCTCAATTGATACCTCATTCGAATTTCGTGGGCAATTAGGTGCGATGTGACCTTGAGTATTACACATTTGACAAGTTTCTAGCACATTATTAGAAGATCCAGTTTGTAATCTATCGAACTTGCTTGAAAGTGCCTGCACAGAACTAGTTAAAAGAGTTAGAGCATCAACATCTAATTTACCTCCTTTCTTGACACTATTTCGGCCGCCTGGGTGATAGTTGTCATTGGCTGACATCTTCTCAACCAGCTCCTTTGCTTCGGTTGGATTTTTAGTTAAAAGGGAGCCTCCAGATGCGGCGTCGATATAGATCCGGAATTCATGGGTTAGACCGTTATAAAAGGTTTGGATTAACATCCATTCAGGTATGCCATGATGAGGGCACTGTCTCTGTAATCTCTTGAATCTCCTCCATGCGTCATATAAGGATTCTTCATCTGATTGCCTGAAAGTGGATAGCTCGTTCCTTAATCTTGCAGTCTTTTCTTGTCCCAAGAACTTGACCAGAAAAGCTTTTACTAGTTTATCCCATGTATCAAAGGAACCAGAACCCTCATCTCTTAACCATTCCTTCGCCCTATCCCGTAATGAGAATGGAAAAAGGCGAAGTCTAAGAGCATCATCTGTAACACCATTCAGCTTCATAGTGTCACACTTTTCCAAGAAACCATCTATATGATTCACTGGGCAATCAAGAGGTGTGCCAGCAAATGAATCATTGGATATGAATTGAATAAACTGCGGTTTCAATTCAAAATTCTGAGCGGTGATAGGTGGTCTAACAATGCTAGAAAGGAGTCCGGTTGTTGTGTCAGGGATACCGTACTCCAAAAGAGACTTTGTTGCTTGGTCTTCCATATTTCTGTTACCTGCTCTTCTTCTACTTCTTCGTCTTCTTGCAGTCGCTTCAATTTCTGAATCGAGAGGCACTAAGTCGTCTGACCCTGAGCGACGTGTTTGCATACAACAAAGAACTAGGCAAAGAACATCAAAAACACAGGAGGCAATAGCCGAAGCAACAAACAACGCTTAGTAAAAACGAATCACGGAAAATCAATATGAAACCGTTAGTCCCCGGCAACGGCGCCAAAATTTGATAGGCTTATCGCGTACCTAACAAAAATAACCTAACTATTCCTTCTAACTGTGTAGTAGGGCAAGTAAGGATCGAATCCCAAGAGACTATGGTTCATTCAATTAATCAGACTCAATTAATCACTAAGCACGTCACCAATCAATAATGGATGATAATAATCAACTAATATATTAAATAACACAATTAACTAGAGGAAATATTAATCAATAAACTAAAGCATCCAAGATCAAGCATTACCACGATTATGATTGATAAACTAATAAATCTACCCCCAATATATAAATCAATTGACAAGAAGAAAAGCAATCCCTAATAATAATACCAAAGGTCTCTTCCAAGTTATCAATGGCTTCCCAAATTAACTATCAAGCCTACTTCCGTGGAATCAAGCGAATAAGGGACATTAAACACCATGCCTAGATTCCTAATTATTCAATCATCTACTTCCGTGATGATCTTCAAACCCTTAATTGGAATAACCTAATCCCGTTAATACCCAACTTCCGTTGCAATAAGAACAAAGGGATGATAACAATACTAATTATTCCTAATCTAGTATTGGCATAAACACAATCAATTAAGCATGTCAATTGGGATTATTATTGGGGATTTTAAAGATCTACTTTATACATCAATCATAATCGAGCTTAGCAAGATCCCGGATTAAGGAAACTACTCACACATCATAATAAAATCAAAATCAAGTTCAAAAACAAGAAACAGTAAAGAAAACATATTTAGAGAACAATGAATATCAGAAAAGAGTGAAGTAAGATAAATACCAATTACTCCAATTGAAAGAACTCAAATTGTTGATGAACAATTGATTAATCTGGGATTAAAAGATTGAAATTGCTTAAAGGAAATAAAACTAGGGTTCTTGAGAGTTTTCTAGGGCTTAAGGAGAAAAACTAATGAAAAACTCTCTTTAAAAGTTAATTACAAAAGGGTATTTATACCCTCAAAAGATAGAAATTCGGAAATAGCTGAAATCGCGCAATCTTGAACATCGCCCGGTCAGACCGGGCAAACCTCGCCCGATCGGGCGGAGGAAGGCTGCGTAAAATACGACAGTTTTCCTTCTTTGCCCGGTCAGACCGGGCGAACCTCGCCCGGTCGGGCGCGCGTAACACGTTTCCAGAATTGCATCTTCATAACTTGACTTCTTCATCGCCCGGTCTGACCGGGCGAAGCCTGCCCGATCGGGCGCGCGTTGCACCGTTCAGAATTGGGCTTCTTCCTGTGAACTCTTCATTGCCCGGTCTGCCCGGGCAAGCCATGCCCGGTCGGGCACTCCACATAAATTGCAGTTCTTGGCTATCAACTCTTCCGAATCTACTAAAAACACGTCCAATTGCCTAGAAACGCTTCATATTCCTGAAAAGCTTACTAAAACAATCGAATACACTAAAGAAGAGATTGTTAGCAAGAAATGGCTCCGTAGAGCTCAAAACCATATAAAATTACTAAGTAAAACCGGGGAAAACCATTGTATAAAACACGTATATCTCTCTTAGGTTCAAAATGATGTTTTGCTTAACTACTTTAAGCTCTTTTCATGATTTTGCTAAGTCTATTCAATCATTATTTATAATAGAGTTTAATCAACAATTTAACTCTTATATAAAGTGGGTGAAGAATAGCGTCATTTGACCAACTTTTGATCATAGAGATTTCCAATCACTTTCTTATATTCAATCATATTGAAGATAAGAGATTTTATTGGACTTTTATACTTGTCTTTTAGAGGGTTTGTACCTCCCATTTCATTATATCCCTTGAAACACTTTTCAAAATGAAGATGTGTTGGTAATTTACTCAAACATTTTGAATAAAGCCAACTTCAGACATATGACATGGGTTTCTAAAACTTGCTTTTTGGATCCATCTTAGCAAAATTGGAATATAGGTTTATGGATTATCTTTTAACCTTTTGAGAACGTTTCTCAACTTTATTTTCAATCGAGGAGATTATATATAATAATAAAATTAGAACGACATGTTACTTAAAAGTAAACGCAACATTCAATTATGTTTAATAAAAATTTAAAGTGCCATAAGCGAATTAAATTGGCAACTTTAAAGCATTTATTCAATTTTAATTGATCCCTATTGAATAAAATGATTCCAAGATCCTTTATTTGTGCAATAATTGACCGGACTTTGGCCCTACCATCAACCATTACATTTTCAAGGTGAGTAAACTCTTTACTGATTACAACTCTTTGTAATTCTTGGTTGAATAATTATCCATCACATGTTTAATTATTACCCTTAGCTTTAAGGTTCTAAACTCTTTAGGTAACTTTGTTGAGTATAACCAATCAAAAGTGTAAAATTTGATTTACCCCCACTCCCCTAAGATATAATATGACACCCTGCTTTGGCATGACCCATCATAAATATCAAAGGTTTCATCGGGTTTTTGATTGGAAAAGCAACCTCAATATTACCGGGACCTAGATTTATTATGTTGTGATTAAATAGTGAACTCTAGCGCATCATCACAAAACATCAATAAAATCTAATCATGCATAATAAACTGAATGCATAAACAAGACATAGCATGGCCCCTAATCTTAAGAAAACTAATAAAGCAAAAAACTACCACTTGAACCTTCATGGATCTCATCCACCTTGCTCCTTTGGGCCTTCAGTTCATGGGCTTCTTGGATTAACTGCAACCTGTAATTTTACTCTATTCTATCTACTACTTAAATAAAATGAAATAAAATTACAAAAATACATTATCGGTACGTATACCGTAATAAGATTACAAAAATATATCACGATGCGCAGATCGTATTTAGCAATCTACTGGGCCATACTAGTCATTATATAGCAATAAATAACATCATATATTATAAAATTGCCACATAATAAATCACTCATCATGCTTTCCTAAACTACAACATCGAATGTTCATAATTAAGGAAACATGGCACCAAAATATCTCATATTTTAATTAATGTAATTAGATAATATCATATATTATTCATGACCATCAATAAAATATCATATATTCTAAATTAGTCATGAGATAGAATCAAATCTTATTTTAATCTTAAAAAATAAATCATATTTATCCTCAAAGATTATCCTAACAATGTTAGGAAATTCAATCCTAATTACTAGCCAATCACAAAATTTTAAATCAATTATTATCCAAAAATAATTATGGGATAATCACATTATTTAAATCAATTATTATCCTTTTGCAATATGCTAATAATATCCTAACAAATCTTATCCAAAATTAACCACTTTAATTATGGATAATTATCAATTTAACAACTTTAAATATGGATAATATCAAATATAACAACTTTTGAAAGATTTGACTTTATCCTAAAATAAAAGATTTTATCCAAATAAAACCGAATTTATCTTTCAAAATAAAAGATCATATTTTCAAAATATTTTATCTTATCCAAAATAAATCATATTTATCTTGAAATAATTTTAAAATAATTTTTTTTTAAAACCGTGCACCAGCCACCGTGGTATGGCCAGCTAAAGCCGGCCACGGTGGCCGTACACCGTGAGGTGTACGCTGCTCTGCAGCGGTGCACAGCAGCAGCAGTGCCGCGCAACCTTTGCACGGTGCTGCTGTTGTTGCCTTTGCTGACCCGTCCTTTTGCCCCACCTCGCCCCTCCCTCCGGACCACCTGCAGCGGCAGCCGCCGTGGCTGCGCCACCCAGCCGCGGTTGCCGCTGCTAAAAACCTTTTTGTTTTTTTTTTTTAATTTTTAATTTAAATAAAACAAAATATATTTTGTAAAATTAAATTAATGTTAATGTGGTCCAATTAATTTCAAAATTAAATCACATTCAATCTTGAAATTAGGGTTCTTCATGAAATTAATCTCCAATTTAATTTAACACTTAAATTAAATAATTTGATCATGAAAAATTCATAATTTATCATGAAATCAAATAGATTAAAATCATTAATTACATAGTAAACGAATTAAATCAAAACCAAAACACAAAATTCATAATTTAGGGTTAGGGTTTCGAAATTTTCGGGTGATTAGGGGCAAAATTCGGATCTCTTCATGGCTACTTTGAGCATTATTAAATCACATTTAATCAATTCCAAGAGTTAAATCACATTTAATATAATAATTGACCCATAATTAAATTATTCTCCCTCCTAATTGAATTAAAATTGTGGACTATCAAAGAATTATAGTCAATATGCGTAAATGCAATAGGCTAACTGATACCATTGTAGGGAATTATAGGTACTACGCAGCGGAAAAACATGAATCATATTCATACAGTACCTAATCCCAAGATCTAATGCATAACACATAAAGAACATATAATCGTACCTTTGAAGCGTGATTCCACGTGCGATCGAGCAAGAACAATGGGAGATAAAGAACCCCAAGCGTGATTCCTCTACTTAGTCCACGAGCATGGATTAAACCTCCACTAATGCTAGTTAGTTGTGACTGAACACTTCAATCAACCTTCAACGGAGATTTGAGCCACGAACACACCACAACACCACCCACGCGCCACCCGGGGAGGAGGGCCGTATGGACAGGGAGGAGAGAGAGAGGGCCGAGTAGAGAGAGAGAGAGTTAGGGTTTTTGGGAAACCTGGTTGCTTGTGTGACAATTCACTGTATGTTAATTGTTGTATATTGCAACCCTAGGCATGGTTTATATTTATAGATCATATTTAAAAATAAAACCATGTCAAGTCCAAAACCCATTAGACTCTTCTAACTATCTGAGCCCAATTATCAATATGGTATGTCATGAACTCAT
The DNA here is from genome assembly GCF_001683475.1 of Chenopodium quinoa. Taxonomy (NCBI): domain Eukaryota; kingdom Viridiplantae; phylum Streptophyta; class Magnoliopsida; order Caryophyllales; family Amaranthaceae; genus Chenopodium; species Chenopodium quinoa. The sequence goes on along the minus strand of NW_018742738.1, from coordinate 10,461,256 downwards.
GAGGCCCAATAATGGGCCTCTAACTTTTTTAACCCAATACTCTTATGTGTAACCTTGTAGGATCCATTCTATAAGGCTTTGGGCCATTAAGCTAGCCCAAAGATCAATTGTCATATCAAGCACCAAACATTGACGACCCTATAGAATGAACTTATTATCTCCATAATAGTGATCCTTGATATATCTAGCAATTGCACTTATCGAAGACATAACTCCTTCAAATAGTTCTCCTAGTATCGTGAGACAAGACATAATAGTTCTTCTAGTACCGCGAGACAGGTCGGGTTTGTTGGATCTCCTTGTGCTGTGAGACAAGTTTTTTTTTATATGGCTCTAGCATGATTTTGCTCATTTGGATATGTGTTTTGTTTTGCTCTAAAATAAAACCAATAAGAAACTTGAGTGTGGATTGCTCTAAAAACCCAATATTTGATAGGAGCTTGATTTTGATCAAGAAATACCAAAATACAACGAGTTCGAGAGGAATTGCAGATTTGAAAAGAATGACGATCCTATTAAAGGCGTTCTCGTTGTAATAAAACCAATAATAAAGGTGTTCTCGTTGTAATAAAACCGTTAATGAAGCTGTTCTTGATCCTGTTTGATTGGTGATTTCGAAAAAGATGAACGCTTTCATCATTGAAAAAAAATTAAGGCGACATCACAAGAGTAGTGCATCTCAACTTCAACCAAAAGAAAAATTTTAATCGCAACGTTTACTATTGTTTATATGAATATAATATGATATATCGGAAAATATATATGTGATATATTTTCCGTATTGATCTTATTAGTAGAATAATATATTTAGGTTTGTTTATATGAATATAATATGAAAAGAATATATATTTAAGATTCATAGTTATGGTGGTAAATCTTTTAAGAAGATTGTTTTCTATCTTATGATCTAAGGTTTTGATTAAATACTCTACCTATATATTGATAAATAATAATCAAGTCATTCTATTAACTCTTTCCCCAAATTTGTCATTAGTCACTCGCTCTTTTGTTATTTTATTGTTTTTTTTTTCTATAAGAGCATAACTAAATCGATCAGTCCCTTTGATAGGAGCAATTTAATTCATCCAAAGGAATAATGGTGGAGGAAAAACCATTACATGATTTGTGGTAATAAAGCATGGGGAAGTGATTATGAGTTTTTGACTATTTAGCCATTAAATCCATCACCTGATTTCCCAACTGAAAATATGGTTAGAAAATAGACTAATTAGAGTGGTAGATCACCCTAGGGTCTTCTATTTCCACTTGATAATATCGATTGTTCGTTTCAACTTTTAAGAAATTGAGGGTACCAAAATGATATTTAATAATAACAAAACCCAAAGCTATGCTCCCATTATTTGAGTGAAGGAATTCAACATTTAGGCACCAACAAGCTAATTGCATACGTATGATATTTGTTAAAATTTTAAGTTTTTGATAAGATTATTATGATTTTAACGATTTTTTCACCACATACCCTGAGTTTTTTTTATTTATTCACCATATATACCCATGAAAATTATCAAATTCACCATGTACCCTTGAGTTGTTACAAAAATTGACCATATACCCCTAATGACAACAAGATGAGTCGAATTTGATTAATTATGCATCGACACCACCTTATATCTCTCCTTTCATCCCTGAAATTAACTACTCCTCTCCTTTGTCCAATCCCTGAAACCACTCCAAGTCTCAAAAATCATATTCGTATATTTGATTTTGATAAAGAGAAAAAGAAATTTGGGGTGGTTTTGGAGGTGAGAAAAAGAAACGTGGGTGATTTCGGAGGTAGATGAATGTAGTTAGGGTAGTTTGGGTCATAATTAACCCTAATAATTGACAAAGTTACCAATCATTAGTCATCAAGGGTATATGATGTGTTTTTGTGAAAACTCAAGGGTATAAGATGAATTTTATAAACTTCATGGGTATATGGTGAATAAACAAAAAACTCAGGGGTATATGGTGAAAATCCCATTAGAATGTGTTACCTCGTCCTCAAACATTCTAAGCTTGACTAATTATTATGTATTGGTAACGATGGAATTTACACCTTGCTTTCAATCTTAAGGTTCCTTTCCCCTTCCCCAAACCCCTCTACCTTTAGGGGGCGTTATATTAGTGTATTGTTTTGGATTGGAAACGGATTTGAATAAATCGATATCGTTACTGTGTGTTTGATTTGAAGGCATGGTAACAATTACCATTTCCTAATTAAGAGTAATGGTTACCCCTGATTTGTTATCTCTCAAAAACTTGTGAAACGCTAAACATCGCCCGCAAATTACCATATAAAGCCCACAAATATGATTTGGTGTGACCATTATGCCCATTTTCTAAAATTGAAATAATCTCGGTTTAAAATTGAAATAATCTCGGTTTCCAAATTTTATAGTGAAACGCTAAACTCCGCCAACAAATCTGCCTGATCCGCATCAGCCACAGCACAAAGTCGTTTACCCTCAACACGAATCCCCAAAATGGCCTCGACGTCATGTAACATGATCGTCATCTCACCGAACGGAAGGTGGAAAGAGTTTGTATCCGGCTGCCATCGCTCAATGAAAGCCGTGATCAGCGTACTGTCAATCTTATCGTGCATGGTGGCAGGAACGTGATTCACCCCAGTGCCCTCCAGTCGCTCGAACATCTCACTCTCCGCCAGCCAAGTCTCAGCCCATGTACGCAAAAAGCTACAAGTCTTTTCCCGGGTATGACATTTCAACAACCCCGTAACTGAAGGCCTCTCCTGGTCCTCCCAAATACGGGCATCTATGTGTCCTAGAAAGCTAGGAATCACACTCCCGTCAACAGGCCCACCGGGCACCTCACTCCTAACAACCCAAGAATCATTATCGGCCCTCGACCGTTTCCTGCTTGCCCCAGATACAGTGGACGCAGATGATGTGCCAGATCTACTAACAAACCTACCACCCCTACCCTTACGTCACCTCCACCATATGTGTCTCGTACATGTCATCAACCCTCTGACTGAATGGACCGTAATCATCATACGGTCCACTGCCATCGTCCACATCCTCATCCTCATCTGCGCCCTCCTCCTGCTCCTCCTCCTGGTCACCCTCCTCAGCATCATCATCGTCATCGTCATCCTCATCCCGACGGTGGATCCGTTCTCTACGAGCTGAGGCCGAAATACCACGGGATCTGACATGTCTATGCCCCGACCTCTCCACTGAATAGCTTCTACTAAGAAGCTCTACATTCTTCCCCGCACCATGACGACCCAGTGAATTCTACACAAAATTTTAAAATATATAAACATACAAAAATTTATACGAAAAATAGCTACCACTACCCAAATCAAATAAACTAAAAACATACAAATAATTGTAAACAAAATATAAACATAGAAAAAATACAACAAAATTGAAAAAATTTATAAAAATAAACAACAAAATATAAAAACAATTCAAAAATATATTACACAAAAAAAAAAAAAAACAATATTTTAAAACAAATATAAAAAAAAAGGGGGGGGGGGGCGCCTTGGCTGGACGCCCAGCCAGCGGTGGTGGCGCTAGCTGCAGACGCCGCCGCCAGTGGGCTGGCGCCTGGGCTGGACGCCACAGCCACGGCTGCGGCGCTTTGAATAAACGCCACAACCGTGGCTATGGCGTCCAGCCCAGGCGCCAGCCTACTGGTGGCGACGTCTGCAGCTGGCGCCACCACCGCTTGCTGGGCGTCCAGCCAGGGCGCCCCACCTCCGTCACGGCGGTTTTTCCTTTTTTTTTTTTTTTTTTTACAAATTGTACCTTGCCTCCTTGGGACCTCCTTCCCTCCGCCGCCGCCGCCAATTCCTTGCCTTGCCACCTCGACATTGCCGTTGTTTGAATTTTTTTTTTTTTAGAGAGGTTGAAAGAAGATGAGCGATGAGAGTGTGAGTGATGAGAGTGTGAGTGTTTTTTTTTTTAGGTCAAGGGCATTATTGTCAAACCAAGTGAATTTTGTGGGCTTTATGTAGTAATTTGTGGGCGATGTTTAACAAATCCCAAAAACTTAGGGTAACAAATATCCTTACCCTCCTTTGACAAATACCCTTTTCATGACTAAACCAAACAAATTAAAAGATAATAGCCAAATGATTCCTTTCCTCCCTCTTATTTGTTTCCTTTCCACTCCATTTTCATTTTCCGAACTAAATGCCCCCTTAAAGTGTAGCTTGTTAACTCATGTCAAGTTGTATAGTTTTGACCCTAGTATGGTGTTAAAAATTTATGCATTTATATCTTATCTTTATTGTGTCAATAAAATTTCCATCCTCGCCATGTTCTATTCATGCAATTAACCTAGTTCATCATTATTATGTGAAATACTTACATTTCCCAAATTAGATACTTCGTAATTGGTAAGAGATAATTTTTTAAAAAATAAACTTTATATGCATTAAAGTTATGGATGTAGACACTTGCTGTCTTGTGCAATACCACAATCTTAACAAGAAGTGGTGGGTCAAATACTCAAATCTTTTATCATCTTGACATGCACAAGAATATTGTATTAAACTAATTTTATACTACAAGGTGATCCTAATTTAGAAACTAAAGTTATACCTGTTTGATTAAGTGGTATTGATTTAGAAAGTTATACTTAGTTAGGCACCATAATACCATAATTAATCAATTCAATTCAAGCTAAAGCGTCTTTATTGTCTTTTGTAGGCCTGCCTGTACCACCATAACTTGACACATTGTTAAATAGCATGATATATATGTGCAGGTATGATTTTTTTTCCAAATGATTAATTATATATTAAGAAGGTTTTCTTAGATAGGGACTTGTTAATTTAACACATATTCCTTTATTAAATTAAAGAATTAACGTGATAAATAAGTAAAGAATCAATCTGCATTTTATTCATCTATTTTTCACTTATAGAATTTATTAGATCTTATATGAACTCATTTAAATTTACTTGAACATGTATGGACTCATATGAACTCTTATCGATTGAACCTATTAAATCTTTATATTGCTGAAGTTATAATTTGAACTTATTAGCATTAATCTCAAGATCAACTTTCTAGAAATAAATGTGCTTCTGGGAAGAGAATTCTCCTCGTTGTGTAAGGGTATTTAGGGTATGACCAATGTCTATTGTCCAAATGTAAGCGGTCTTCGCCTTGCAAGGATGTCTAAGAGCTCTGCCTGCAAGAACGATAAGGTAAGCTGCCCCGGGGTTTGACCCACAAAAACCCCCTTCAACACTCAAGTCAGTTAATGTACTTTTTAGAGAGAGAATAAGATATTAGAAAAACTTACCATCATTAATCATTGCTTGCTATTTATAAATGTACTTTCAGGTGGAAAAACCGTACATTGTTGAACAGATTAGGGGTAAATCTGCACTTTATGATGATTAAGGATGACGAGCTGGATTATGAAGGGGTGTTTTTGTCATTTCAAATATAATGGGCTTAAGAGATGGAGTAGGCCCAAACAAAATGAAAATGAGGTGAATGACCTTAAATATTTCTTCAAAAATCAAGATATTTCCTCCCTTTTTTTTAATATTGCACTACTTGTCTTTTAAGGAAGTACTCCCTCCGTTTCAATATGATAGTCTCATATGGAATCAATCACATAAAATAAGAAAAGGATAATATTTGGAATCTAACATTAAATTAAAAAACAATTCATAAATAGTTTTGCCTTATTTTATTTTTTTAGGAAAGCTTTAGTCATATTTGCACAAATCAAGGGAGTAATTTCTTTACTTAGAGTCATGTCATTAATTCACAATCAATTAATCTAACCAATCAGAATTTAATATGGATAAAATAGAAAATAAAAACTAAGTTAAAAGTGGAATACATTCAATATGGGTATATCTTTTTGAAACGCCCAAAATAGTATATGGGACTAACAAATTGAAACGGAGGGAGTATCACAAATATTGCACCATTTCTATTTTAGAAAAAGAAATACTTGTGTTCACACTACAAATACCAAATATACTCTTACTTTTCAACACTTAATTTTTTTTGTTTATGTATACCATCACATGGGCAACCTTGTATTTTTACCTCTCGCTCTCATCCTTTTTTTTACTACCAAAAATCTTGTGCCAACCTCCTATAGTGCAATAAAAAAAGAACGGAGGAAGTATTAAACATCCGTGTCTCAATTTCAATGGAGGCCCTGAGACATGACGAAAATATTGGGCCCTTAATCAATAAATTAAATGAAAATCATATTTTATTTCATTTTATTTATTGTGTGTTAAGGATGTAACTAGTTATTGGCCCGACGATGTCCCGATACATCGTAAATTTATAAGTTTGATCAAAATTAATAAAAAGGGTTAATGTTGAACAATATTAATAAGTGAGTAAAAAATAAAATAATCTATATTATCTTTCATTAATTTATGATAAAATAAGTCAAATTTAAACATGGAGGTTATGCATATGAAGAATTTTTCAAGTAAATTAAACATTATTAAAGTTACACCAATGAAGAATTTTTCAAATTAATTACACATCACTACAATTCAATGCATTAAGAAAAAGATGATACATATAGGATGACACATGACGCACATGTGGCACCAAATAATAAATAAAGGTGACATACGACGTTTAGTTTGTGAGTACTAAGAATGATAAATAATCGGAAAAAAAACCTTAGTCGTTTCCTCTCTTTTTCTTAAATTGGTATGAATGTGGGTACAAAGAATGTAGGATTTGCAACAACGATCGTAACTCTGTTGAAAGTTTTTTTTCATTTGATTCGATTGTCATGTATTTATTAGATTTAAATCTCTTTGTAGATGTCGTATGACTATTTATTTATGAATCAAACTGTGTTTAAAAAAGTACTAAGAATGATATAACTCCGTAATTGATAACTAATTAAGCCCTAATATATTTTTCTCATCTATAAAAATATAAATACTCCCTCCGTGTTTTTTTAAGTGTTACAGTTTGGCCGGCATATAGTTTTAGGCAATTTAGTTGACTTAAATAAAGTAAGAGGTAAGTGGGGTAGTTGGAGCATTAAAAAATTGTAAAAGCAAGATAGTGGAGTTAATATTTTATTGAAAATTAATGAATGTGAGAGGAAAGATATATTAAAAAAAAAGTAGTAGCAGGTTTGGGTGGGGACCATGAAAGGAGGGAGATGATATTTTAATGTAGTTTTTTTCCAAAAAAGAAAGTGTAACACTTATTCAAAATACGGCCGTTATAACACGAAGGGAGTAGCAAATAAACAATTTTTTCGTAAAATATTAAGCTTGAAGTAAAAAAAAAAAAAAAGACCTTAGTTAGGGAGGGGGACATATACACGCAAATAAATGGGTGTACATTAATTTTATTGTAAAACGGTCAATTCAAGTATAATTCTAACTATTTTTATGGTTCTGTCAAAAAAATAAAATAAAATAAAAATAAAAAATAACATAGAGTGAGAAATAACTCAAGTGGTTATGCTTCCCTCCCGGTTTCAAGAGACCATGGGATCGATTCTCACCCCCGCCCTTGTGGCTCTCTAAAACAATAAAAAAATAACCACCACCTATTTCTATGGTAATGTTAACCAATGAGGGGGTAACTTTTAATTTGTCATTGGTTTGAATTTATTTTAATGTGTGATATCTTATATATACCTGATTACATACTATAAAGACTAATATGATTAATACATTATAAGTTTTTTTTATAAGATAAAATTTATTAATAAAAAAATATTAACTTTTGTTGTATAAAGGGTAACTTTAACTACTTTAAATATAATTTTACCCCGTTTTATAATAAATTAACGCACCTCCGTGTTTTTTTTTTTTTAAGAATTTGTGCCTAATCATATCATATAACTTGCCCCCAAATCCCCAATCCATGTCCGATGTTAGACATGGTGATAGTTGGGCTTGCAATTAAACAGCTCATCAATGTAGACACCAACTCCTCAAGCAAAACGATGACTGAAATGTAAATATCACATAATTCGGTTTGAATCACGCTTAGGATAATGAATTGCATGAAGATCCGTTTAGAAATTATAAATAGCCAAACGTTAAGCATTTCAAATAGAGCCCAAAACCAAAAAGCCTGAGAATCAAATACATTTAGCCTCTAAGCCTCCAGTACAAAATGCTAACCCAAACGCAATACACTCAAATGCCCAATAAAATCACAAAAAACTAACCCAAATGTGTAAAACAAGACATGTTTAGTTTGTTGCGCCGATCCGACGTCCCAAATGATGGGAACACTATAGAGTGTGGACACATATTATTGGGAAAATTGTGATACAAAGCTTTGGATTTGTCTCAAACAACACAATCAGTGAGACGCTAAAATCATCAACAATTTTTCTATTTTCTAGTAGAAAAACCCTAGAAATTCTTTTTTTTTTTTTTTTGTAATTGGTGAGACACTAAAAATAGAAAAAACCGTTTTAAAAATGTCAACGACGGCCTTCCCTCATTCTTCTGAAATGCTGTGGTGGGATGGGTAAAATTAACAACGTAAAAACCCAAAGCAGTAGCAGTCTTATTTTGGCAACAAAAATGTTGAAGTATGGGCCTATTCCGCAGATCTAATCAAAGAGTCTAAACAAGGATGAGGATGCTGTGCTAGGCTACTCTATTTTACACCACACAAATAAGTTTGTCTTTCAGAGATTCGTTTAATCTTTTTCATTTGTTTTTGTGATACTCGTATTTGCAAGACTATTGGGTTTTGTATAATAACAATAACTAAAAGGGATTTTATCACTGGTATCCTCAAAGATTTGACTTTTATCAATGGTGCACCTCATTAAGTTTTTATTATCAGCGGTGCCCCTAATATTTTCACCTAATTGCTACAGTGATCATATGTTATTAAAACGTTAATTAAACGTTAACTGGGGTTTTTTTTGGTTGGTTTAATGGGTTAGGAAAGTGTAAATACTCAAATGCCCCTTCCCTAAAAACTCCCTCCAAAAATATGTTCTCCTTTTCCCTTCTTTTTTTTCGATTTTTCCCTCTTTCCTCTATCTCCCATTTATTTTCTCTGCTGCTTTAGAATTCCCCTCTTCTCTTCTCTTCTCTTCCTTCCTCTTATAATCTCATACATTTCAATGTCTTCTGCTGGTTCAGAAATTATGGTCCAGTCTTTCCTATTTGATTACTTGACAATGTTGTACAAATTCCAAAGAAAGTATGACCACAAGAGTTTATACAAAATAATTCACAAAATCAAGATCGAAGTTAAGTATTAACCTTAATCCGCAATTTGTCAAAGCAATTCTCCACAAATTTTGCTTCAATTAGGGCTTTCATGCGAGCTTAAGAACAGGGGAGAGAGTATGGAAGTTGGACGATCAAATTTTTTTGCCTTTTTTTTGTGATAAATGATGTTAGTTGGGCTTGGAGGGAGAGTTAATGACTGGGAGGGCATTATCGTAAACTCACTTGCTGACATATTCCACACAAAATACCCACACTTAACGTTTACTAAACGTTTAAATCAAATATGATCACTGTAGCAATTAGGTGAAAATATTAGGGGCACCGCTGATAATGAAAACTTAATGAGGTGCACCATTGATAAAAGTCAAATCATTGAGGGTACCGGTGATAAAATCCCTAACTAAAATTAATGCAAAACATACAGCTATACTAATATACTGTATAGATCACTATGTATGAATAATCCAAAAAGGGTAATAAAGAATACAAAAAATCAAATTAGAATATACTAGTATAAAAAACTTCAATACAGTTATAGCTTATTTTAAAATAGACTACGATAAATTTGTCTAACAAATATGTAAACACTACAATATGATATTCAAAGATAAGTAAACAACCAGCTACCCATGGCATAACCCAAGACATTCACCAAGTATCCATTAAAAATGCCTCATTTTTTTTTCAAAGATGTACGCAAAATCGCAAATACATGGGAAGTTAGGACTTGCGAGTTTGAGAGTTTAACAGAAAAAAGATCGAATATTTTTTTCCCCCTTCTGTTTGCTGAGTGTATGAACAATTAAGGTTCGATAAATTAAGTCCCGCGGTTATAAAGCAGGCATGCATGTACTAACCCTGATTCTAATGCAGTGCCAAACATGTACTAAAAACCCCTGATTCTGGAGCAGTGCCATGGTTCACGTTACATAATAATTTTGCTTTTTTACAGGAAAAATAAAGGGCAAAAAAAGCCTGATTAACTGAGCTACCTTCACCCTGACAATGAATGCCACAGCTTACTTTTTTTATGTAGGTTTTTGCACAAATGACAAATAACCTCCAACACTGTAAAATCGAAGCTAAACCAAGATTATCCAAGGGGCCTCGTAGCTGAACTATTAACGAGCTAAACTCTGCTTCCATTTGACTGTTCATGAAAAGCTCCAAAGCAGAGATAGACAAATGAACGAACCGTATCCCAACATCCTATGGAAATCAGTCCTCCATTTGAGTTAGAAATACTGGCACGCTTGGGAAGAGTTTAAGGTCTTAGTCAATCGATTTCCCCCTCCTCTACATCGTTTGCTGCTGAATCTGTAGCATTTTGTGGGGCCTCAACCTCCTCCTCCTCTTCATCGTCATCTTTTCTGTATAACCCAAGTTGTTCCAAGGGGTTGCTATTTCCCCTGAATCTGAAACTACCCAGACCGCCATTTTGAGAATTATTTGGGCTGGTATCGCCCATAAAACTAGACAGATCATCAGGGGGAGCAGCACTGAGCATCTCAAGATCCTCCATGAACTGACAATTTTCATTGATATCCACTGTTTTTTCCATCTGTATGATGCCAAAAAGATCATGTGATTGAACATAAAAATACAGGAATTTTCAGAGCTAAATGAATTAGAATTGGAAAATATTAAATTTTCAGTTATGACATGCTAGGCACTGTGTCATATAGTATATGCAGCAAAGACATAATGCTCTGTTTGGATACCTGAATTTCTCTCTCTCTTTTTTTTTTTCTTTTTTTTTTTTTTTTTTTTGAATAGACCTGAATTTCATTTGAAATTCTGGAATTGGGTTAATTATAGTGTTTGGATGAGTTGGAATTTGAAATCTGAATTTAGCCCAAATTCTGAAATATTTAAGAAAACTTCATAAAACTAAAAATTTGAAATAATGAGTCAAAACATGTCATTTGGAATTCCCAACCTAACCCAGCCCCAATACTCAAACACCTATTGTATATACTTAATACTAGTTCATCCCTTTCATCAAATCCTTTCCTTCATGATGATGAAAATATTTATGTTCGTCAAAAGCTCGTCAAGTTCGTCAAACATTTATCGCACTATCATCAACTTTCTTTCTCTCTCCTCCATTGAGCAGTCTCTATCTTTCCTCCACCACCTTCGCCTTTAATGACGGCGGCTTCGACGACGGGTTAATGAAATCGTCAGATCCTATGTATATCAGTGGGTTTGGGGCTACAAAATCTCAAGTCTGGATATGATTAACCATTTTTTTGGATAAGAAGTGAGTAGAAGATTTTCGGAATTGATGATGATGAAGGTTATTGTTTTGATTATTGAAAAATTGAGGAGTTTTACACACTAGTTATTAGTTAAATTTATTTGTTATTAAAATTCTAAAGTATTGCCAAACACAATGGATACTTTGAAATTCTGGATTTAAAATTATTGTTTTCCCAAAAAAGTAATTTGGAATTGAAAGCAAGGATTTAAATTTCCAGAATTGAAATATAGAATTTGAAATGAAATTATTGTTTCCAAACACTGCCTAAGAGATTTCACAATTGTAAGCATAAGATATCTACTGCAGGTCAATATTTAATCAGACATGACAACTATGCAAACCCTTAATGGTGATAAGCCTCCAACAAAACAGGATGTAGGAAGTAGAACTTTTTCAAGTGATTCAAGTTCTTTTGGTCCACAACTAAATGCATCAAAGCATAAATTTTCAACATGCTACCATGTACCATATGATCATCGTACCTTCTGCAAAGCAAGACGTGCAGCCTCCCTCTCCAATTCCCTCTTCCTTTTGGCTTCCGCCGCAGCTTCTGCTTCAGCCTTCTTTCTTGCCTCTTCTGCAGCCCTGGCTTCTGCTTGTAGTCTAGCCTTTTCTGATTGACATAAACAAGACAGTTACCTATCATGACATAATTAAGACTGAAAGGCCACAGGCCCAAAGCTAGATAAAACCAGTAAGGCAAGCTCAAAATATAAGGAATAGTGTCAAACCTTCTCTTTGCCTTCTCTCAAGCTCTTCCCTTTCCAACCGCAATTTCTCTGGATCACGCTTTTCACCCTGTATAAAGTAGCATATCACAATATATGACACCAAGCACAACAGAACCACAAAAAAATAAACTAAAGCAAAGCATTCATGGCACCTTTTCAAGAGTCTTCTCTTGAGCTTTGAGGATTGTATCAGCAAATCGGCTCCTCAGTAAAGCAGCACGGTATAGCTTATCCGGGGAGACTTGCCTCTCAGATGGAGCACTCTCCCCTAACACGTTACAGCTCAAGGGGTAAGACAGCAACTCAAACTAACAGCACACTCTTCTGATCATGATTTATTTTCATGCTTACCCTCTTTATGACCATCCACCTCAATTGACAGAGGCTTAGTCTGGGAACTTTGTTCAACTTGGCTCAAGCTGCTCCTAGATTCTGTACCACATAAAATCAAGACTTCAGAATAAGATAAAAATAAGAGCTGAATAAAAATTAAAAAAAAATTGTAATGCACAATTAACTCAAAGGGCATCATATCCATAAGCTTGTACTCTATTTCTATCAAAGGAACATATGCAAGCTTGTAGAAACTCACGGTTTATCCCAGCTTCTTGATCAATGTCACTTCGATTCTGGTCTGCATTTTCGTTGGCATTCGCAGTTGGCTACCAATGATGCAAATAGACATAAGTACACCAAAACATATTTCACTACAATTTCCCTTTTGTTTTTTTTTTTTTTTTGGGGGGGGGGGGGTGTTGTATTTTATGACATTAAGAAATATGATGACAAGGAATTGATGATATAAGAAGAAACAATCACAGAACTCATCATAACATACAAGAATAGTTGTTACAAATGTACCTGCAGCTTGTTACCCGGAGGTAAAGCTTTTGCGCCTTCAGATTCACTACTAGAACTGCCTGAATCTGAATCTGAAAATCAATGAAGCAAACACATTAACGTGGGCGAGAGTATCATATACAAACAATTTTATCACTTAAGTAAAAAGGGTAAAGTGCCAAAAGCAAAATTTTGACAGTAAGTTAAAAGATAGAATACGCTAAGAATGACAATAGCTAACAGAAGCAAAATATCAGTTTCCCACACAATAGTAGAAGCTAAAAATATGGGTCGCTCATTGCATCATATTCACCAGTTCTCAACAAATCATGAAGCACCAATAGATATGGTTGTGAGCTTGTGACTGCCCCCACTACATGTGAGTTTTCTTAACGATATAGAAGGCTTTACAAATTACTGAAACCATATAGTCTCTTAACTTGAACATACACAAGAGAGCCACCCAAGAGCAGCTACCATATAAAAATAAAATCACCAATAAAACTTGCTGCCAAACAATATATCAGAAATGAATTTTGGAAAAAGACTAAGCACAAGTTGGGCAACAACTTCACCTTGTTGAGTGCTTATATAAAAAGAATTTAGAATTAGCTGGTGTCTGTATGCTTCTAAAACAGGAATACACAATGCTTCTTTTGACAGAGATTTCACCAGCAAGGTCCTTCATAATTTGCTTTTATAAAAATCATATATATAATTCCTCTCATCAATTATATTTTAGAACCATAAGAGTTTTTTAGGAAAAGCTCCGGGTTTCTTAAATTGAACAACTGAATCTTAAGAAACCAAACAACAGCACAACCACTGGTGAGAAAGCTAGGCCTATAAAAGGCCTAACTATTTTTCTTAGGCTACATCTCTCACAAATCAATAATACCTCTCATTATTAATCAGATATGACTATATGAGACTTAGCAGCATTACACTTGTCTCTCATTCCTCAAACCCAAGCCAAAGCTGGTCTTGTTTTCTCCACCAGATAATAATCTGAGTCCAGTGTATGTCACTAAAAATTCAATCTTTAGAACACGAAAAAAGCTTATACCTGGTTCTGTTGAAAATTTGGAAAGCATTGAATAAAAATATCAATTGTGTGCAATTACACATTAACTAAAAGGCAATAGACATCTACAAAGAGGGTGCCCTAGCTTGGACATATCTCTTGGAAGGAGGAGCATGAAGTTCATAATTATGGATATATTCAATACTCCCAAATAAAAATAAAAAAGCTCATAATTATGGATGTATTCAATACTCCCAAATAAAAAATTAAAAAAAAAATTGAAATAAAAGAAAAAAGAAACTATCCATGGTCAATTTCATGACAAAAAAATAATGATTTCAGGATAAATCCATCAGTGAATACTAATATAAAACTATGAACTTTACGTAACTTTCTCAATTCCGTACTCCTCGGGCAAGGTCTCTGGCTTAATCCCATATTATCAAGAATGGTCCAGTAAAACTTCAAAAAAAAAAAAAAAAAAAAAAAAAAAAAAAAAAAAAAAGAAGAAGAAGAAAATAGAAAGAAAAAAACCAACCCTTCCTCATCCTTAGGTGTGTGTCCTTTTTCTCTTGTCTCATATGTAAGCCCTAGGATCCCACCGTCTTAAAGAACTTCAACTCTTTCAAAACACACGAGTTAGGTCTCATGAGGAAGCTTGCTAGACTGTTTCCCGTATAGTACGGAATACGGATGGAAAAAAGTGTGGGTACAATTTCTCAAAGGCAAAGAGAGACGTGTACAAAGGAACCACTTAACATGATATCAATCCAAAGGAAATCCATACACACCAGGCACAAGACAAAGCTTAGAAGTCAGAAGTACACATAAACTCACCAACACAACCATATTTCAAATTTTGAAACTTGAAAGTAAAGCTAGGAGCACAAATTTAACTCGTTCTTCGAAGAGAGATACATAAGCTATCTCCTTCCACAATCAACAACAGTTACGACGTACTAAAAAATAGATATGCTTCCCGAACAATGATTGATTAACCCTATCACAATTGCACATGATAACTCAATTGATGGGCCGGTATTTCACAACCCATTAATTATTCAAGGTTTATTGCCAAAATTATCCACAGCAGCTTTCTGCTTCAGAAAATCAGAACCCACAGGACATGGGTCAAGCTAATTTAAAGTTCATCAGCAAGCCAATTCAAAAATTCCAGCAATAGAAAATTCAGGATTGTACATCCCTATTAGATCAAGAAGAAATCTGTAGGGTAAACTGCTAAAGTACTTCACAGATTGTCAATGTCATCGCATTCAACAACCAAATAAAAGTAACCATCCAATTAACGTCAGTCAAACTTAACCATCATTGTGTCCATGTCAAAACATGGTATCTCCCAGCATGATCATTAAATCAAGAGTACAAGTCGGGAAGATTAGCGTATGTTCTGTTTCACTGGTCTAATAATGAGTTAATGACAGGGTATTTCTGCTAAAAATGACAATCCAAAACAAAATGCATCCATACGTTCCATGGTACATGAGTCAGCACTTTCAGCTATGGTCAATTAGTGGTTCTAATGTTAAACATCATACTAAAATGTTAGCAGGATAGCAACAAAGAGCTAATTATTAGTTTCTACTATTGCTTAGGAATAACATAAACATAAAGTTAAAACAATAACCCTCCCAACCCCCCAAAAAACACACACACACATCACACCTTTCTAATCTTCCACCCAACACTCACTAGATCCATCAGCATTAGTCATTCCAACAAAATCCAGATAAATCTACTCATATCTAGAAGCAATATTGATACACCAACCACACTTCACATCTCATTGCTCTTCCTTAATTGCCTTTAATTCTGATGCTTCCCCAAAACTACCGCAGATTTTTCTATACAAAGTCCACTGCAAGCTTGAGGGACATTAACCAAACCAAACTCTCAAAAGGTTGATAAGAAATTAAGAATAAAATGGAGTGCTATGCTGATACCAAAAATCCTAATCGTGGCTTATCACAATTGAAATCATATAAATTCCTCAAATAAGATATCAGATAGAAAAATCTAGACTTTGAATCTACTGAGGCTCTATCCTAATTACTGTGGTCCCAATTCAGCATTTGTACCTAATTAAAATTAAACTAGACATATTTAGCAGTTACATATGCACAGAGCCAAACACAACAAAATAGTACAAAAACATGCTCAGATCAGAAGAAATATATTAGTTTCCACACATATCACTTAGGCATTGCCCATTCGATACATGAACAAATACAAACACAGTACAATTTCTTGAAGAAGATCACTGGCCAGCAACATCCACAATGGCATATAATGATAAGCAAATTGAAAGCGTTTCTTGTTGAGAGATTTTAACAATGTACAGAAGGTAAACATTGATCAACTCATATACCAGTAATTCAGTAACCTGCACATCTGATAAAAGCTTCTAAATCATTGCCACACTGGCACAGTGACCCTCCTAGATTTCCAAGGAAGTAATGATAAATGCAAAGAAGCTACCAGCATGAATTTTGAAGATAACTGCCCAACACATGAAACATATTAAACGGGTATTTGGTTTAAGTGATTGACACATTGGAATAGAGCAGGCACCATTCTAATAATTAAATGATTGATTGAGCAGTATCTGCCATGGAACCTCATAGCAGTGGTATCAAACTCCATTCCAACCCCCTACAATCATACCCACCTCACCCCTATGACTCTAAATCCATTCCACTCTAAGTATAATCCCATTTAAGTTTCAAACCAAACAATTTAGCAAGGTAAGTATTAGTTCCCAATCTATTCCATTCCAGAACCAAATGAAACCATCACAAGGCAACAATATCTAGATATAACTCCACTCTTCCCCCACACTACATCCCCACATACTCACATAGACACAGTGACATGAAAACATTCCCAAAAAGAAGGAATAAGGTGGACAAAAGATGTGCATTAAATTATGGAATGCAAAGCAAGCATTAGCAATGACAAAAATGAGTCCACCTCACACATGGATATATAAATATCACATTCCCATATTCAGAATATAGTACAATTATTTTAGTATCCTATAACTAAGTCCAAATTATACTAACTCTTTTCTGAAATATTTTGGAACTTTATGTTACTAAGTCCAAATTATACTACCTCCTTTCTGAAAGATTTTGAACTACGTTTTTTGTCCATTTCAAAAAAAAATTAACATTTTAACTTTATTCCAATCTTGGCAAACCCCTTTTAGGTTTTATTCTTTTCACCTCATTCTTATTACTTGTTCATATAATCGGACCACACCTAGAAAAATCCAAATCAAATCAAACAATATCATAAACATTATAACTCTGACCGAAGACGAGACCAAACTAGAACTTTAAAAATTCAAATAAGGACCCCTTAAATATGGTGAAGAGAACAAATCCTCATTACCTTAACCCTTTTAACCTATAATATTTACATTGTTTCACTCATTCTCTCTTACTTCACCGACCTTTTTTGTATACCCACTCACCTTTTAGATCATACACCATTTTTCTTTCACCCATTTACCACATCAACTTTTCTTTCCAATTGCATTAATTATTATGCAAACAATAAATGTAAATTTTTTTTAGAATAGGAGGTAGTATTATGTTTACCCGTAAATTAGAAGCTAGAATTATACATAATCAAGAAAAGCCATCCTACTACTTTTGTTGATAAGCATTTCATATACTCATACATCTTAAGGTTATCATTCCTCTAAGACATAGTCATTTGCAATCACTAAATTTTTAGATAAAATTTTGTTTGTTTGGTCGGAAGCTGACCTACCTTGGACCCTAAATAGCTACATCCGCAAATTCCAAGTGTAAGAAAACAATGACTTAAGAGAGAGGATTTAGAGAAGAATAATTAAATTTTGTACAAAAGCAATAATTAAAAGTGAGCAATTCCTAGCAACATTAGCATTAAACTAAATCAAAATGAATTGAAGAAGGTATCAATGGTAACATAATAGATCTCCAACTGCCCTAGACTCATCTTCTACAATGCCATTTTAAGATTTCCCAATTTTATCTTCTACTAACCTACTTTGGAAAAAGGCTCCCCATACCCCTGCTAATATAAAGTGTATCCTAATTTCTCTTACTAGTTCTCTCTCCATCACATCAACCAGTTTCTCCCAAAATTCCAACACGTTTTCTTACTACCTTTTATCACTCTGTACATCTTGTCATTTAGCACACATTTAACTACTTTAAAGGCCACCTGACTAGTTTTCTTAATGTATGTGGAAAAGCCTAAAATAAATAAATTAGATTTAGAAAAAAGGATGGAGTAGGTCAAGAATATGGTTATAAATACAATGCAAGCATAAACAAAGCCATGAAGGTTTGCTGGTTTTAGCCAAATAATTCTATGGGCATATGGGATAGTACATCCTTTCATATCTGTCAATAATATACAATAAAGAGCTCTTGCAAAGGAATCAAAGCAAAAAAAGTTAACTAAAGGACCAACCACTAGATGATGAACCTGAGTCACTGCTGGAACTGGTTGGACTACTGCATCTATTGTTCTTATTGGCTGTATCTTTCTCTGTCTCTACTGGAGGGATGCTTGAAATAGGATGATCACTACCTCCAATATCAATTTCCTCATCAACTGCATCATTGCCTGAGACATGAACCATCCAGAGCAACAAATAAAGTAATTAAATAGTTAAACAAAGGACTCACTCCTATATTAGCATTTTATCCAAGTATCCTTCTAAATAAATCAGAAATACCTTTTCCAGCTTGAATAGATGAATTGCTAAACCCGGATTCATTATGTAACTGTAACAAAGAGAGGAAATCAAGAAAGAAATCATATAAACATCGCAGTTGTTACACAGAATGCACAAAAAGTCACAGTGTTTTAATCAGATGCTCATAACTGTCATAAGTCACAAACACATGACAGGGGGAGACAAACTAGGAGTAAGCTCTTTCCAAAAAAAGAAAAAAATAGTAAATAAAGAATTTGAACCCATAAATAGGATACAGCATAAAGAAGTACCTCCATTTCGCAGGGCTCAGCCCTTGCCTCGATCTTCTTTTTCTCCAACAGGAAGTCATCTAACAATTTTCGTAGCTTAAATAGCACATCATCACTGAGAGCATCAATATCAATCTCAATCTCCTCCTCACCATCTTGCCCATCAGCAGAACTATTTGCTTTCAAGAATTCGATTATAGTATCTGGCAATTCAGTAATTAATGCCTCTAATTCCGTGCTCAATTTATGTTTCTCATCAACTGTAATGACCTTCTTAATAGGCTCTGGCTTCCCTACATATCCCACAGGAGCAACCTTCTTTTTCTTAGAAGGTGGAATATGATGGGCTGTTGGTTCATTCCGTATGGGGGCATTTAAGTGAGAAGGCAATACCTGAGCATCTGTATTGGTTGGGACCTTTTTCTCAATTGCTCTCCACCTCTGCTCAAAAGATTTACTAAGTGCATTGGCCATGAAATTAACATCATTTCCAGGTGGATTGTATGTCAACGCATTTGAAAAAGTAAGCCTAACATCTGATGCAAAGCCCAATGGATTAGTGTATTCCCCTCTAGATAACTTGTTTTTGATTGTACTAAAATCCATGGGATGCTTTATCACAGTATAATAATCAGGAATATTTAGCTTGACAACATCAACAGGTTCATTAAAAACCCAACCATACTGATGTCCCATCAACCAACTCAAGAGGTTTTCGCATCGCTTCATCAGCATAGGGTTAGCTGTACTTACTGATGTGACTTGCTTTGGAGGATCAATTTGTTTAGAAAACCCCTTTTTCACACGAGCCCCATTACGACCTACAGACTGTTTCTTCCCCTGAACTGGATGCTCAGGTCGTCTCAGAGGATTCTCGAGTGGAGGCCTCTTCTGCCCATCACTACAACTACGAATGTCACTCGCTGGTGATAAAACAGCAGCACCCGTACTAAACGATGCAACTCTCCTCTGTAAAATCCGAATCTCTTCAAGCTCCCTCCTCAACCGAACCTCCAAATCCTTCCTTTCTAATCTCGACATCTTTGAAAATGACAAAACTTGCATAGGAACCCCAAACTGATCATGACTATCCCCATTTAAACTGATACGCTTCCTCTTTGGAGAACACGAATCCTCAGAAAGCGTCATCTCCGTGTCTACCCGACCCGAACTCCCAAAACCCTCCGACTCGGCCGTGGTTTCCACAGCATGCCGATACTCAGGACCGTCCCCAATCCAGGGCATGACGGGCGGGCGCCCTGGACCCATGGAAAACATGTCCATTTTCATTTTTTTCATAATTTTGACCTAACATTAAAGGGTTATATAATCAAAATCCTGCAACACATTAGCAACCAGATTTGACTCAAATTATCAAATTCGGCTCGAAAATCGCCCTAAATTCTTCTCGCTTAAATTCATATCAAAATTCTAGCAACGAAATCAATCATTACAATTTTTAATAACTTCACCAATCATAATCAATAGTTCAATTATTCACCTTGGAAGAACCCTAAATTGACTATACTGAAAAATTAAATTGAAATAAAATTCAAGATTGTGAATTTATAAATATTCAATTAATAATGAAAAGAAAAAAGAGAAATCTTACCTCAGAAGCTGCTTCAATGGAGGAAATAGAGCTCAGAAGCCGCTTCAATGGAGAATTCAGAGTTCGCTTCAATGGTGGAGAGAGAGAAAGGGGAGAGGGGTGTAGCGAAAACTAGCGACGCAGCGGAAAACGGAGTCGTTTTTATTCAATAACAGTTGTTATACTCTTCACAAATAATAGGGGTATTTTCGTAATAAAGGAGTGAAATTTATTAGCAAGTGAAAAAGAAAAAAGAAAAAAGTAAAGGAAAAAAATAGGTAGAGAAAATTAAGGAAAGACAGTGTTAAATTTGGTTTTGAAGTAGGGAAACTAATCGATGAAGATGGAAAATTTCTTTTCGATTAAAAATTTTTGACTCTTTGTGATATGTTAAATACCCTCTCATACGACATAATTGATGAAATTTCACTTTCACTGAAAGACAACGACAATTAACATTCCAACTTTACTTAGAATTTATTTGAATATTTTTGAACAAGATAAAAAGGTTGGATAGATTTGGTAGGTTAAAGAGTTATTTAAGAGTTTTATTTTCAATAAAATTTGGATAGATTTATTTAGTAGGATAAAAAAGTTATTTTAGAGTTTTATTTTCGATAAAACTTTTGATTTAGAATTTTATTTTCTATAAGGTACCAATATTTTCTATAATCATGCTACTTGCGTCACTTTCAATACCAACCCAAACTCTTTCTTAAAACCACCCACATCTTTAAGAGCGGTATTACTAGATTTTTAATTTTACAAGTATGATTGTCAAGTGATTATTATTCCATGGGTAGATTTGAAATACCAAATATATTTTAGATAAAAAAAAAAAGTATTAAAGTTCAGTAAACAACTCGAGCATTGTACGGGACACAAAACCAGTTTCTTATAAATTCGTAATTACATATTATAAAGGCTTATATGATTAACTTAATACATTATAAGTTTTTTTGTAAAATAAAATTTATTATTAGAAAAATAACATATGTAGTATAAAGAGTAAGGCCTTGCATTGTTTAGTTCACCTTATTTTTACTTATTTTAGAAAAAATAAGATCAGATCAGATTAGAAAAAATAAGTTTAGACTAGATTAGATTAGAAAAAATAAGTTCATAATAGATCATCGTTTTATGTGTAGTGTGTATCGCTATTTATCTTTCATTCTGTAATGAAAAGAGTTATGAAAATTGCATAATAATAAAATACACGTTATTACGAATCTAACAAGACCCCACTTGATATATTTTTTCCTAATAGATTATCGTACACTTAAGGTCAAAGTTTTATCAAATCAGGCAATCAGATCATATCACACCAGACCAAATCACATAAGATCACATCAGACAGACCAAATCAGATAAGCAAAAATAAGGTGAACCAAACAATAAGGCCTAAATTTAAACATTTTTTTTTATAACTTTAACCTATCTTACTGTAAATTAATGTACATCCGATCCGCCTAGAGAATTTGTGTTTCACTTTCTACACAAGTTCAATAGTTTTTTTTTTTCTTTTAACAAAAGTTCAATAACTAAACCTAGATAGCTCTTACACTCATCAATTAACAAACATTCATTCAAAATTGATTTTTTTTAGGAAAATTTGAGTTTTGCTACCACCAAAATACCTTGTTTTGACTTTTGTTTCCTATCTAAAACTTATTTTATTTTGCTACCTCCAAAAGTTACAAAATATAGGTTTTACTTAGGGGTGTAAATGAAGTGAGCCAATCAATAATCTACTCGGGTTCGAGCTCAGTTGAAGCTCGTCCATGTCTGTTTACCTGATAAACTAGGTTAAAATCCTGTGCAATCATGGTTATTAAATATTTTTGGCAATAATATTACAAAATATAAAGTATAAAAGATATTCAAAAATATTTCATTTGGATATAGATGGAATAAGATTGTCAAACTGAAAAGAAAATACATAAGGTATAAATAGTTTACTTTAAGATTTTGCAAAAAAAAAAAAAAAAAAAAAAAAAAAAAAAAAAAAACAAACAAATTTCACAAGGTAATGACAAGTGTCATGGAAAGATTTGCTTTTAGTATATAGGTTATGAGCCAAGTTTGAACAAATTTTAAAACTCGTTTATTGAACACGAACATGGATATGCTTTGCTCGTTCAGAATCTTCAAATAAGTTCATGAACTCATTTATTTATGTTCATGAACATCTCATTTTATTTATGTTTCATGAATTATTGATTTATTCACATCTGTTAATTTAATTCTTAAGTTTATAATTAAGATTTAATTATTATGCTACTTTTGAGATTTTCAAATTGTCAAAAGTACAACTAAAGCTCGTTTATTATTAAGTTCGTTCATGAAACACTCGTCTCAACTCATTTAACAAAAGAGTTGTTCGTGAACATATATTGTACTATATGAACCAAGCTTGAACATATTTTTGAGCTCGCTTGAAAGCTCAAGATTATGCTCGGACTCGGCTAAGTTAAATGAACTTAACATAAACAAGGTATGTAGTACCATTTAACAAAATCCATTAGGGTTCCGTTAAGTGGGGCTCATAATTATCTCATCAAATAATGATTTAATTTATTAAGAAAAAAAAAGGGAAAACTTGCCTAGAATAATCAAACCTTTGCCTCATTCGCCCAAAATAATCCCACATTTCGACTATTTTATAATGATCCGACCTTTATATCTCTTCCACTTTAAATGGTCCTAATCGGTCATCTAATCTGTTATTACAAGTTACTAGACACGTGTCAACCTACTGTAAAAAAAATTAAAAATAAATAAATAAAGATAAAATAAATTAATAAAAACAGAAAAATAAAATAATATAAAAAATAAAAAAAAACCCCAAACCCATATTCTGGCAGCCCCTGCCACCGACCCCGACTCAATTCCGGCCACCATCTCCCTTCTCCTCCCCTTTTTGATTCCGGCCACTCCCTCCCCTACCCGACCCACCCACCGAAACCACCTCCTTCTTTAAACTCCACATTATTTTCTCTCTTTATTATAATTCTCCCTTCACTCGGTCATTTCATCAAAAACCTTCGTGCAACTCGACTAATCATGTAATACCCCATATTTTCATACGTATTTTCTATTTAATTAATTAAGAATTATTTTATAAAAAGGGTATTATAGTAAAATCATTATTTGGAGCCAAAATAATATTTGAATTTTGGCATCAAATATAAGTATTTAATCATTTGAATAATTAATTATTTTCGGATTTCTAAATTAATAATATAGTTTAATTATCTTTTTTTAAGGTCGGTTCGTACTTTATTATACTAACTATTTCAAGAGAAATATCTAATATACACTATTGTATTTAACTAATTTTGATATTATCTAAAATATTTATTTATTCAATTATTTTATTATGATTTTCGTTTTTATTTAAAAATAAATAAATAAATAAAATAGTTGTGAACGTTAGTTATCATGTTTTTAAGAGTGATTTTATCACCTTAGTTTGTTAATAATTATATAACTTAACCTCTAATTCTATATCTCATTTTGTTCCTATCTTCCTTCTCCCAATCATATGTGTATCCATTTAATTTTTCTTATCTTTTAACCAACCTACTAATTTAGACCAAATGTTACTCAAATTCATTCAACAAACGTAAATTTATCATGTTCTTATTCTAATCTCATTCCACCTTAAGCTCTATCCTTTCTACACCCTCAACACTATAAATAGACCCTTAATTCTTCCCACTTATTCACACCAATTCTCTACTTTTCTTCTCCTCTTTTTACACAAATCATCCCGTTTATCTTTGAAGCCAATTTTCGGGTATTTCTGGTCAGTTTTGGGGTATTTACGTTTCATAAAATATTGTTCTTCGCAAAAAATCCTTGAGGTTAGGCTCAAGAATCACACAATTCGGAGTTATATCAAAGGAGTTATAGCCTCTGCAAGTTCTGCCTATTCTTTCCAACGCAAATCCAATTCTTCTCTTTTCCTTGGTTTCTTATATTTTCTTATTCTCTTCTCTTATTCAACTATTATTATTATTATGGGGGATTTATAAATAATTATTATGAATAGTTTTAATTATATAAAATCAGATTTTTAATAATATTTATGTTGAAAGGTTCATGAACATATAGTTGGGAGGTTTTAATTTAATTATTTGTGATTATTTGTTAACCTTATATTGATTAAGGTTACATTTATTTGTAGGGTGTGTTCAATCAAGGTTCTTGAGGTTCTTTTTGTGTGAAGGATCAAGGTACGTTTAGGTGCCTAGATACCTTTGAAAGTAATTGGTTTGAATAACATGTTTTACATGATTTAATTGGTGATTGAATTAAATTGATTTTGAAATAAATTATGTTTGAAAGTATTTATTTTAATAAAAGTATTTGAATGATTGATTTTTAAATCATGTTTTGAATGGTTTGTGTTTCGGGGTTTTCTGATGTCCTGCGGGAGAGTTACAATTCCGAGACTGGAACCGGACGTCTGTACCTGCAAAATAACGGAGACTCCTGAGAGCTCCGCCTCCAACGGTCAAGTTAGTACCTGATTAAGGAGTAATCAATACAGAAAGTAAAGTAATGAGATCTCTCTAGGTGAGAGTGCTTAGTGTTGGTAACCTGCGTCGTTAGCGAGATTAGCCGGTTGTTAATAAGTCTGTTCTTCTCTGCTTGATCTCTTAATTATTCGGTTGTTTTTTTGTTGTTTTTTGATTAATGAGGATTAATCGAGTATTTATAGCCTTGGGAAGCGTGCAACTCTCTAGGTTTAAGGTAAACCTAGGGCTGATCGGGCCTCTAGACTGAAATGGGCCTTGATGGCCGGTTGTCCCACTTGGCATGGGTGGACACGTGGCGTGTCTTAAGTGGTCCGTGGAGGACGTATCTGTGACTGACACGTGGCAAGCTCCTGTTGGCCTTCGTGAAGGACACGTGGCGGAACCTGGTTGGTCCACTTGTCAGACGGTGATTGGTGGATAAAAATCCCCTAATCATTTGCCCCTCACAGGTGGCACGCGACTGGTCACGTGTCGCCTGTGACAGGTGTCGCACGGTGACAGGCGACGGCCCGTTACAGGTGTCACCTTGCAGACGGCCGAGAGATTTTCCCGCCCAAATTTGAATTTGGAAGCGACCCTTCGCCTTCTCATTTTGCCTATAAAAGGAAGTGCTGACTTCGGTCATTTTCACATTTGAGAACTTTTGCGAGAACATTCGGACCCCTGAACTTGCTCTGACATTTTCGGACTTTTTCTGCCTACCGCCTGTTCTGACAAGCCGACTGACCCGAACTTCCAGGACTTCATCAACCGTCACCCGTTCAGGTAACTCAGTTCTCTTACTCTTAATTTTCTTTTTATTTTTTGAAATGGCACCATGGAAGCACACGACACGCCCTAAGTTAGTGATCAGCCGGTCACCGGGGACGGCTGAATCTAGGACTAGGAGTGCCGCCTGCCCTTTTCTGGACCCATCTTTGCCCTTTATACAAAGTCCGACTGAATCTGTGTCTATGCAGAACGTGATGGCCAGAACAAAAAAGACTGCTATGATATCAAACTCAGACGGCTCCTCCCAAAGGGTGCTCCTTAGCGAAACATCTGACCAGGCGCCAGATGTAGAACGAGGCGACTGTCAAGCTGACAGTGCTGAGAGAGGGACCAAGGTGTTCCCTTCTCATCTAACCGTGGACATGTCTAATTTTCCTTCTGCTCCTTCTAAGGGAGAGGAGGCGGGCCCCTCTAGGAGAGGGGAGGAGTCGTCCTCTTCGGACTCGTCAGGGGACGAGTCCGAATCCAGCTCTTCTGACCATAGTTCTTCTGGCTCAGAAGAAAAACATAGCCGCCTACAAGAGGCGAGAAGTTCTCATGCAGTGGAGAAGGGGGATAATTGGGCAGAGCCGTCCGCCTCTTACAGAGAGGAAAACGCCCCCTACTACTGCAGGGTGCCCCGGGGCCGGATTGCAACCATGCGAGACAACGTGGCGAGCTTTATTGCTAACCACAAAATGGGCCCGGAGTATTTACTGTTTGTGCCGGATCCAGAAGATACTGTCGTCTGGCCGGCTGGTACCAGCTATGGTGACGGCTGCTTTGGCTGCTATGTGGCGGCCATCAAAGCTGGACTGCGCTTCCCATTACATCCGGCTGTTCAGCGGATTTTAGATGGGTATGATCTGGGGTTATGGCAGTTAGCCCCCAACTCTTGGGTAAACGTACTCGGCTATGTGGCCGGGTGCGAACTGAACGGGGTGGAGCCAAGTTTTGAGGCTTTCGCCCACATGAACTATCTCAGCCGGACCCCCAAGTCGGGAGGTACCGGCTGGTATCAATTGACAAGCCATAGGGGTTACCTCATGACGAGAGGTAAGGCAAACAAATGGAAGGATTGGCGGAACACCTTCCTTATTATCGAGAGTTCAGACACGGAGCTGAACAAACGTTTTAATAAGTGGAACAGGGATCCACCTCTTCTCGCAGGCGGCCGCAGCATGCCGCCTGTTCCCCCAAAGGCTAAAAAAGAGATCCTAGACAAAGGACTCTTCAAAGTAGAGACTAGGGTGAACTCTACTTCAGGGGTACGAGAGCAAGTACCCCTAAATTGCGTCCCGAGCTTCAAGTGGCTCTATGACGAGTACTTCTTGGCCGCCTGTGGCCTCGGCAGTCGGTGCTCTAGAGGTAGCCGGCCTGACGAATACTCTGTTTTTTCACGCCTTGTTTACTTGGAATTTTTACTAACTTTGCTGTTTATTTCTTTCAGCCGACGCCATGAGTAAAATAACAGCATCTAAGACTGCGGCGGCCATGCTGCGGGTCTCACTAATGAAGCAGTCGTATGTCGACTCCCCCAGCAAGGAGGCACCCTTGGTAAGCTTTGAAAACTCCTCCTTTTAGTTGTATTATGCATATACTAACTCTTTTTGTTTTCAGTCTGGCACTCCAAGGGCTTCTTCCTCGCAACAGCCGGACCCCAAGGCCCGGAGGACGACTGTTGCAAGCTCTCCTGGGTCTTCCAGGAAAACAGTGGCGGCTGAGAAGCAGCCGGCCACTTCTTCAAAAACCCAGGCGGGGCCGCCTAGATGTATGGACACTTGCTTGTAAAAACTCACCCTTGCTTCCTTCTTGATTAGGTCTAACTTGTTTTTTCCTTTCGCTTAATGCAGCCGGCCCCCAGGGACTTGACTTGGTTGAGGTAGCCAAGTCAATGGTTAAAATAGTTCCTCCATCTGACAGGGAGGCGGTCAAGGGTGCCGGCACCCTTGACCTCGATGGAATTTCGGGGATCCTAGCTGAGGTATACTTAGCACCTTTTTGAGCTTTTGAGTTCCAGGACGCCTGTTAACTCTTTTGATTGGAAACTGACGCCTGTTTTTCTTTGTACTTAGGCCCTGCTCCGAGTCAACAGCCTTCGCAAGCCGATTGATCGGAAAAACAAAGAGGTAAAGGCCGCAAAGGCTATGGCCGCCTCCAGCTGTGATAAGGCAATGTTTCAAATTGCCCAAAATGAAGTACTGACCCTTGATCTTCTTTATTATCAGGCGCAGGCGACCGCCGCTGTTCGGGCTCAGCTAGAGACGGCCCAAAAGAAGGTTGACGAGCTGGAGGGGACCGTCACCAAACTTAAAACCGAGCTGAAACCCCTTCGCCAAAAAATGCACTCTTACGAAGCCATGGAGAAATCTTTGGCTAACGTAAAAGAACGCCTGGTGAACCAGGAGAAGAGTCTTACCCAAGAGCTCTCGGACAAGGCCGAGCAAGAGAAACAAGAGCTCGTCCGGGAGATGGTGGAAGACTCCGCCCAAATCCAACGCATGACCTGGGAACGACTGTTCCCCAGTGCCGACTTTGCCTCATGGGAAAGAACGTACCGCCAGTGTTCGGAAATATATAATCAACAGATCCTGGCGGCTGCTGAAGAAGAGGCGATGGACGTTGCGTTGGAGGAGGAAGAGCCGGTTGTGGCGCTTGTGCCACTTGGGGGTAAGGCATCAAAAAATGATGCAGCTAAGGCCGAGTCCAGCAAGAAGAGTGCTGACCAGGCGGCTGCTGCTGATACTGAACTGCCCCCTTCTTAAGCTTTAAGTATATTTTTTTCTTTTCACGGCCTGCGTGCCGTTTGCTTTGTAATTACCCGGCCAGGGGGCCGGGGTTTTGAATATTCTGCTGGTCTTTTATGGCCGGCTCATTTTAATCAAATATTTTGTTTTTGTTCAAATTTGTCTAAGTATTTGAAGTTTGCTCACTTGACCGACTGTTGTGTATGGCCAAACGTTTAGACAGGTAAGTATGCCGCCTATGCCCCTGGACGACTGGTTGTCTGTTTCCAGGATAGATGATCAGTCGGCCATTTAATCAATCGGTATTCGAACTCTTTATTCAATTTGACCAAGTAAATAGAATTACCTAGTAGCCAAGGAATTTAAGTAGGAAAACAAGCGGCGGGTACCGGTTGTTTCCCTTTATTGCCAATGTTGGCTTTAAACTCGTTATTTTTTAACCTAGCAAGAGTATTGGTTGAGAGCCTTTGTTTATTAAAAACAAGTGGACGACTCATACCTTTTAGGCTTCATACTAAGTTTGAGTGACTATTAAGGTAACATAGGAGTTACTTAGTCTTTGTCACAATCTTGATTGAGTAGTAGAGGTATCAGGCGGCGTAGGCCGGCTAGACCCCTTGATTCACCAATGTAAGCTATTAACTTAATAGGTTATCCAGTAGGAATAGGGGTTCGAGTGCCCTTGTTTGTTTAAAACAGGCGGACGACTCAAACCTTTTAGGTTCCATACCAAATTTGAAGGAGTGACTATGAGTTAACTTTGGAGTTACTCAGTCGCCGTCACTTTGTTTGAGAAGTAGAGGTACCAGGCGGCGTAGGCCGGCTAGACCCCTTGATTCGCCAATGTTTGTTGGCTATTAACTCAATAGGTACCCCCTGCATTTATCCCAAGTAATACAGGCGGTCATCTGACTCAGATGTCAACTGCTACCACTGGTTTGGTTAGTGATAGAGTTATCCTTGTCTCAAAAACGGCTACGTGGTTGCCCTTTGGGACAGTCGTATAGGTGCCGTGTAATTAGTTTATAGAACAATGTTCCACCCAAAAGGGAGCTGCTCTCTGCGACGAATTTCATCCGGAGGGATGCCGTCGGACGCCTGCTATGATGTTGGGACAGGTCGAATTAGTTTTTTAGTTTTGATCAGGTGGATTGGCGCCTGGTCTGATCATTCGGCCGATGGCCTTGGTAAGTTCTTGGTGAACGTAGGTGCTAAGTAAAAGAAGGGTAGCCGCCTGTAAGGTACAGGATCGGCCAGGCCCTTATCTTTTTAGCTAAGTATTGTGAGTAAAATACTCGATGGAGAGTAGCCGACTGTAAAGGAACAGACGGCATGCCCCTCTAAAGATAGTGAAACTCAATGGAGAGTAGCCGACTGTAAAGGTACAGACGGCATGCCCCTCGTAATACAATATTGAATAGTAAGTGCAAACTTTATTAAGTAGCTCTTTACTTTACATCATTCAGAAGAAATATTTTTTAAGGTTATCTACATTCCAGGTTCGAGGCAACGGTTGTCCGTCTGGTGTTTCCAGACGGTAGGTACCGTCCCTGACTTCCGCATAGATTCGGTAGGGTCCTTCCCAGTTGGGAGTTAGTTTTCCAGACTCATTGGCCCTACCAACTGCTTCCATTTTTCTAAGTACAAAGTCCCCTACTTTGAGTGGGCGCCTGTGTACTTTCTTGTTGTATGATCTAGTCATTCTTAGGCGATAGATCTCATGGCGCAAAACAGCATTGCCCCTTTTTTCAGGAAGTGAGTCTAATGCCAGGCGCATAGCTTCCCAGTTTGCCTCTTCATCATATAGCATTACTCGAAGAGTCGGCTCGTAGTGTTCTATTGGAAGAACAGCTTCTGCACCATAAGTTAGGAGGAAGGGAGTTTCTCCAGTCGCCCCTTTTTCAGTCGTCCTAATGGCCCAAAGAACATGTGGTAGTTCATCTGCCCATAGGCCGCCTGCTCGTTCAATCTTTTTCTTGAGACCGTCTGAGATGATTTTATTAAAGGCTTCTACCTGGCCGTTTGCTTGTGGACGGCCGACAGATGCAAAGTAATGTGCAATTCCTTGGTCTCCCAACCAGCTTTTGAGAACAGGCGTCTCAAATTGGGGGCCATTATCAAAAACCATAGACATGGGAACCCCGAACCGAGTGATGACGTTTTTCCAAATGAATGAAATTACATCTTTCGTCTTGATTCCCTTTACAGCCTCCGCCTCTACCCATTTAGTGAAGTAGTCAACGGCAACAAGTATGTACCTTCTGCCGCCTGTAGCAGGCGTATATGGCCCCAGAATGTCCATGCCCCACTTAGCAAACGGTAGTGGGCTGTGAATGGTAGTGAGGTCAGTAGCCGGACGGTGAATTAATTTGCCAAACCTTTGGCACTTGTCACATTTTTTCCCCATCTCCATTGCATCTGCTTCCAAAGTAGGCCAAAAGTAACCCTGCCGCCTTGTCCTTTGAGCAAGCATCCTACCACCTATGTGGGAAGCACAGAAACCAGAGTGAAGATCATCTAGTATCTCTCGTCCCTTTTCAGGAGTAACACACTTTAAAAAGGGTTGAAGGTGCCCCCTCTTGTGAAGTTCTCCCTGTATAATTTCAAAACAGGAGGCTCGTTTTTTCAGTGCTGCCGCCTGTTGAGGATCATCCGGCAGTGTACCGTTTGTCAGATATGCCCTGATTGAATCCATCCAGGTTGAGCTTCTGTCTAGAATTCCAATAGGATTTTCCTCGATGCTTCTCTTCTCCATTACTTCCCAAAACACAGTCCGAGGAGTATCGGAGGAGGCGGATGATGCTAATTTCGAAAGTGCATCTGCCTGGTTGTTTTCTGATCTCGGCACTTGGATCAGATGGAAATCCTCAAGGGAGCCGACTGCTTGTCGGACCGCCTGTAAATACTTGATCATGGCCGGATGTGTTGCTTCGTATTCGCCATTGTACTGACTCACTATCAGTTGTGAATCAGAACAGGCGTCTATTTTCCTTGCCCCTGCCGCCTTACACATGCGGATCCCGGCTAGTAAAGCTTCATATTCTGCCTCATTGTTTGAAGCCTGGAAACTGAAGCGTAGAGCATACTCGAACCTGTTGCCCTCTGGAGATTGACATACGACGCCTGCTCCACAACCGTTTGAAGTAGAGCTTCCGTCCACATATACCTTCCAGACTTGGTCTGGAACTTGAGAGTCAGGAGGACGAGTCATCTCTACGATAAAGTCAGCAAAGGCTTGCCCCTTCACTGCTTTTCTAGGCTCGAAAGTAACTTCGAGACTCTGCATTTCTATGGCCCATTTGATCATTCGTCCGGAGGACTCCATGGTGGTAAGGGGCCGCTTGATCGGTTGGTCGGTATACACGACGACTGCATGTGCCAGAAAGTAGGGCTTCAATTTTTTAACAGCCATGAAGAGTGCAAGACCAAATTTCTCCACTAGGGGATACCTCAACTCGGCATTTTTCAGTACGTGACTGACAAAGTAGACCGGGAGTTGACAGCCGTCCCTTTCAGCAAGGAGCACCGCGCTTAACGCATGATCAGAGATCTAGGGGATACCTCAACTCGGCATTTTTCAGTACGTGACTGACAAAGTAGACCGGGAGTTGACAGCCGTCCCTTTCAGCAAGGAGCACCGCGCTTAACGCATGATCAGAGACGGCCAGGTACATGTAGAGATTTTCTTTGGGCAAAGGGCTAACCAGCCTCGGCAAGGAATGCAAGTGAACCTTTAATTTCTGGAAGGCGGCCTCAGCATCCGGCCCCCATTCAAACCTTGCCTTCTTCTTAATTGCCTGGAAAAAGTATAGGCATTTGTCGCCTGATCGGCTTAGGAATCTTCCCAAGGCCGCCAGACAACCTGTTAACTTCTGAACCTCTCGAACGGTACGAGGCGACTGCATGTCAATGACCGCCTGTACCTTCTCGGGGTTCGCCTCTATTCCTCTCTGGTTGATAAGGAATCCGAGAAATTTCCCAGACTCAACTCCAAATACACATTTCTTGGGATTGAGCATGACATGGTGCCGCCTGAGTGTGGCGAAAGTCTCTCGGAGGTCCGTCAGATGATCTTTCTGAAGTTTAGTCTTGACAATCATATCATCAATGTATGCCTCGACGTTTCTCCCAATCTGATCAAAGAACACTGTGTTTATCATTCGTTGGAAGGTAGCCGGAGCATTCTTAAGACCAAACGGCATGACCGTGTAACAGTATAATCCCTGATCAGTGACGAAGGCCGTCTTCTCCTGATCTTTCTTCCACAAAGGAATTTGATGAAAACCAGAATAGGCGTCCATAAAACTCATCAAGGCATGGCCGGCTGTTGAGTCGACCAGGTTATCAATTTTAGGCAGAGGGTAACTGTCTTTGGGGCACGCCTTGTTCAAGTCTGTGTAGTCTACACACATTCGCCAGGTGCCATTCGGCTTTTTAACAAGTACCACATTTGCAACCCAATCTGGGAAGTAACATTGCCGAATGAACCCTGCATCAAGTAATTTTTTGACTTCGGCGGCTGCCGCCTGACCTCTCTCTTCACCATGGTTCCGCTTCTTTTGCCGTACCGGCTTCTTTTTCGGATCCACAGCGAGTTTGTGTACTGCCAGATCAGGACTAATGCCTGGCATTTCATGGACTTCAAATGCAAAGATGTCCTTGTATTCTTTCAACAAGTTGTGAAAGTCGGCACCAAGGTTTCTTAGAGCAGCCGTCCCTACTTTGACTGTTCGGTCAGGATGGGAGTCGTCTAATATCAGGTCCGCATGCTCACCAGCCGGCTGAGGGCGGAACTCATCCGGCCGGTCCTCTGCCAATGATTGCTATTTTCTTGCTTTTCTTGCGGACTCAGTCTGGAGTGCCTTTCTCTTTTTGTCGCCTGTTTCTTGAACAGGCGCACTTTCCTTGACATTGTCAAGGTCTGTTTTTTCTCCACTTGACCCAGTGGCCATAACAGTGGGCTTGACATCCGAGAGATAGCACTCTCGGGCCATCCTCTGATCTCCCCTAAGGGAGCCGACTGTTCCATTGTCCCTTTCAAACTTAAGCAGCATAAGTGACGGGATTATAACAGCCTTGGAATTATTCAGGGTTGGTCGACCCAGAATCATGTTGTAGGCAGAGAGTTCCTCTACCACTAGGAACCGGACTACCATGTGTCGTCCTTCCCCTTTTTCGCCCAGGCGGATGGGTAGATCTACTCGTCCCAGTGGGTGGACGACTCCTCCCCCAAACCCTATTAAAGGGTGGGAGGCCGGATGTATGCAGTCCGTCTGATATTTCAGTTTTGATAGACATTTGCTGCTGATGAGATCTGAAGAGCTCCCGGTATCTATGAGGATTCGACCAACTCTCTGGTTGGCCACTTTACATTCAATAACGAGAGGGTCGTCATGCGGCCCCCTTATTCCTCCTAGATCCTCTTCAGTGATGACAATCTCAGGAAATGTATATTTGGACGGTCGTTCTTGGTGAACGGAATTTACATCTAACCGCCTTATATTATCTTTGTTACCCCTAATAGAGGGGCCGCCTCCTGAGAAGCCGCCTGCAATGGTGTAGACGACTGCATCATCTGTATCAGAACTGTCGGCCTGCTGATTCTTTTTGGCCGACTGCTTTTTTGAGGAAGTGTTTCCCGCAGATTTCTTGACATAAGTGTCAAGATCACCTTGATCAGCCAATCGGTCTAGGTACCGCATGAGACTGATGCAGTCATTGGTGTGATGACCAATGTCATCATGATAAGCACAGATTTTGTCTTGGTTCCGGTTGCTCGCAGAACCCTTCATGGGGAGCGGCTTCTCAATTGAGAGCCGTCCCTTTATTTCTTTTAGGATAAACTGGTTATCCTTGTTAAACACATATTTTGGGGAGTATGGTTTGAATTCTTTTTTCTTTTTCTGGGCCGGCTGTTTAGAGGAATCAGCCGCCCAGACCCCTTTTCTTTTTTCATCCTTGTTGGACGACTGTTTCTGTCGTCCCTCTCTATTGTCGAACCTCTTCCCGTCCGACTGTTTCATCGTACACAGATCAGTCGCCTGTATATAGGCTTCTGCTTCAATCAAGGCCTCTTGAAGAGTCGCCACCCTTTTTCGAACTAAATCAAATTTGAAGGTAGACCCGTCTTTGAGACCTCTAAAAAAGTCAGTATAAGCTACCTCATCCGGTAACCCTTGAATCTGTATTCTCATCAGGTTGAACCGCCTGATGTAGGAACGAAGCCCCTCCTTTTCACCCTGCTGAATTGTTCCCAAATCAAGGGTCGTTTTCTTCGCAGGGATGTTCATTGCGAAGTTGGAGGCAAATAAGTAAGCAAGCGTCCTGAAGCTGTTTACACAACCAGTCGGCAGGTTGCCGAACCATTGCTGTGCAATTCCCTTGAGAGTCGCTGGGAAACACTTGCACCAAGTGGGATCATCCAACCCTTGAAGGTACATCAGGTTGGTGAATGCCATCAGATGGTCTTCCGGGTTAGTAGTGCCATCATAGGCGCCTACTAAAACATTTTTTACTTTGGCCGGCTGAGCGGCTTCAGTAATTTCCTTGGAGAAGGCCGACGGCTGTTCACCAAGTCTAAGCAGCCGTAGCTGCCAGTCCATAGGTTGGACGTTTTTTGCTGCAGGTCCACCAAATGGAGGTGGCTGCATAAAATACTGTTGTTGCGGCACAAATGGTAAGTTTGGTACCGCCTGGGCACTATGAAAGTCGGACTGACGGGAGGTGCCGCCTGACTGACTCTCATGGTACGACTGAGTTGGCCTCATCGAGGCGTTTCGCAAACTGTCCTGAAAATTTGAAGTAGAAGCCGACTCTGATAATCGGTCACTCTTCTTCTGCTCTAGCAGGTGCCGAGCATCTGTGAACGTTTGCTTTGACCCGTCCGCCTGAATATGACGAACCGGTTTCCTATTTCCCGTAGGGTAACGGAATTTTGTGAAATCAAGAGCAGACGGTTCCCGCTTCTTGGATTTAGGATGGGGAGTCGCCTCTCGCCCTTGAACTGGCTTCCTCCTCAGTGAAGTGGAAGGTTTCTTGGCCGACTGCTCTTTGACTGAAGCAGGCGGTTTTTTGTTGATCAACTCTTGGATCTCTCCCTTGAAGTCCCTCATGAAGGTCATGAGTTCGTTCCTTGTGATGGGAGCAGACCCATCAGTCGGCTGTTGCCGAGCAAGCGGTGCGCCTGCTGGCTCGCTTCCTGTTTGAAGATACTCCCGTTCCCTTATTTCAGTATGACGGGTACGGCGGGCCCTTAGGGTCCCGTCTGGAGCTGTATGAGTTTCAACTTCAAATTCACTTTCGGTATCATGGTCCGACTGAACTTGAGGGTCGTCTAGGGGACGCCTCTCTTCTGGAGTCGGTACAGACTTGGATGCCATCTCTGAAGTACTCTCCCCACAGACGGCGCCAAATGTTTCGGGGTTTTCTGATGTCCTGCGGGAGAGTTACAATTCCGAGACTGGAACCGGACGTCTGTACCTGCAAAATAACGGAGACTCCTGAGAGCTCCGCCTCCAACGGTCAAGTTAGTACCTGATTAAGGAGTAATCAATACAGAAAGTAAAGTAATGAGATCTCTCTAGGTGAGAGTGCTTAGTGTTGGTAATCTGCGTCGTTAGCGAGATTAGCCGGTTGTTAATAAGTCTGTTCTTCTCTGCTTGATCTCTTA
The DNA here is from genome assembly GCF_001683475.1 of Chenopodium quinoa. Classification (NCBI taxonomy): domain Eukaryota; kingdom Viridiplantae; phylum Streptophyta; class Magnoliopsida; order Caryophyllales; family Amaranthaceae; genus Chenopodium; species Chenopodium quinoa. The sequence continues at coordinate 10,424,888 of NW_018742738.1, read as the reverse complement.
ATTATTCGGTTGTTTTTTTGTTGTTTTTTGATTAATGAGGATTAATCGAGTATTTATAGCCTTGGGAAGCGTGCAACTCTCTAGGTTTAAGGTAAACCTAGGGCTGATCGGGCCTCTAGACTGAAATGGGCCTTGATGGCCGGTTGTCCCACTTGGCATGGGTGGACACGTGGCGTGTCTTAAGTGGTCCGTGGAGGACGTATCTGTGACTGACACGTGGCAAGCTCCTGTTGGCCTTCGTGAAGGACACGTGGCGGAACCTGGTTGGTCCACTTGTCAGACGGTGATTGGTGGATAAAAATCCCCTAATCAGTTTGGATTACTTTTTGTGTTTAAATAATATTGGGAACTATTGGATATTAAAAGGATTTATTGAACCATTGAATTATTAGTAATGCTTTATAAGCATGTTAGTAATCCCACTATGCGGATTTGGTTTATTGATAAGGCCTTGGACTTTGTATGACCGGGTCTTTCCTCAAGAATAGCCTTGTAATATAAGGAGACTAGCTTGGGGGTGTGCACACTTGGGTGAGGAATTGGATTAAAAGGAATTGGTTCTTAATAAATGAATGGTTTTAATAACTATTATTTTGAATATTGAATCATTGGAATCGGTTTTGGAATAATGAGTTTTGAATTTATTGGATTAATTATTGGAATTGGTTTTAAAAGCATGTTTGCAAATAAATTGAGTTTACACTATCTTGCACTTATCGTACTTAGCATATTTTGCTAATTCGTATTTCTTATTTGTTTTGGTTCGCCCTGTTTACCGTAATGGTAAGCAGTGTTGACTATTTTCAGGTGGAGTCATGAATGAGCATATAGGAGTCCAGGGATTTGCTTCACCTAGTTTAGGAATGTTGGTCTTGTCTTTATTTTTGAGCACTCATAACAATGTTACTATTTTTTTTATAAATATTAATAAAAGAAAATTGAGTTTCCGCTGCAAGTTTTGTAGTTGAGTTAAGTACTTTGAGTAGCCTTGCATAATCACGCGGCAGTAATACGCCCAAGTCTATCTCTACGGTATAATTATATGTATTATGCTAGTATTTCCGTAGAGGAAGATTGAGGGTGTTACAAATCAACTTTGTTTACCTTACATCAATGACGAACTTCACCTTCAACTCAAAACCACAACTAATGATACACCACCTTCAACTTCATCTTCTCAATTTCTTTTTGGGATAACTCAATCCTTATCCCAAATCAACAACAAAACGAAAGAGAGAAAAATAACAAAGACCCAATTTACAGAGGAGTAAGAAAACGAGAATGGGTATCCAAAAAACGAGAACCCGGAAAAAAAAATCTCGAATATGGCTTGGTATGTACATTCAACACATCAGAAACGGTGGCGCGTGCTCACGACGTTGTTGTACTTTGCATATATCAAAGTTGACTCAACAATTCTCCACTTCCCTAAACTCCCTAACTCATTCTCTTGACGTGTTTGTGTCGAAATCACCGGGTGATGTTCAAGTTGTTGTCGCTTTAGACGCCTGGATAGAGTGATGGTTTCGGTGGGTGGGCTAGGTAGGGAAGGTGGTTTCGATGGTGGGTCTGCCGGAGAAGGGTGGCCGGGGTTTTTTTTTCAATATTTTTTTAATTATCTTTGATTAATTTTTCTATAATTTTTTTTTTAAAATATTTTGACCAATGGCGTGATGACACGTTGGGAAACAATCTCATGGTAACCTATTTACCCGGTTTCAAGTTACTTGGAACCATTGAGAGCGGATTGGATATAAAGGTCGGATTATTATAAAATAATCGAAATGTGTGATTATTTTGAGCGGATAAGGCAAAGGTCAGTTTATTCCGGGCAATTGTGTTTTTTAAAATGAAAATTTTAAATTTCCAACCACTACTCCCCCTCCTTATCAGCCACCCCCTCTCCCCATGCCGACTGTTGAGGCCCGAGCAATCACCCGGTGCAAGTGACCCATATTGCCCCTTGGCTGCCCCCACGTTACTGCAATTGAAATTTTTTCCTCTTTTCAAAACCCTAATCACTTCAATTGTGATTCAGCTTTAATCAAAATCTTCCAATTTCCAATGATTTGCTTCGATTCCACAATTCCGATCACCAAAAAAATTAATGAAATAGGAGAATATTGTAGGTTCAAGCTCAATGTTTTTTACCAAATGGTAGCTGCTTCTCATATAATAGTATGGATCGGAGTAGGAGTACTACGTATTAAAAGGTCCAATCTCTCTCCATATTTTCCCCTGTTTCTTTTTCTTTAGTAAATTAATTACAGAACATATGGCTACTAGTGAAAGTCTTCAAGCTAAAGGAAATGGAAATTAATACAAAAATAAATTGGGTAGGGGATGGGGTCACCAGCGTTGGGGGATTGTTTGGGCGCTGGCAGTCGGCACTGTTGCACGACTGTCGAGGAGGGGTGGCTGATATATAGGGAGGGGGAGAAGTGACTGGGATTTTTTTAATTAATTTTTGTAAGTTTTTTTTAATAAATTAATTATTATTTAATGAGATAATGACCACACTTAACGAAACTTTAACAATTCTGTTTTAGCAATTAATAAATATATATACACACACTAGTTTGTGCCGTGTGCGATACCAAATTTTGATGTGCTTTTGTGATGATTTCCTATCGAGTAGGAATGTAATGACTAATAATATTGGTGAAAATTTTCGATTTAATATATTAAAAAAAATTAGCAAAAATACGGTGGCGTTAACCCCTAGCTTGAACCCCACTGTGATCATACACTAAAGTAAGGTGGCGTCCAAAAGGGAAAAAGATAGAGCAAAAGAGTCGCCAACAAGTTTTAAGAACTTGTAAATCGTTCACAGGGTGAAAGTTACACCCCTTAACGATCTAAGAGATCGTCAACTCCATAAGGTCTTGAAACAAATAAGGGTTCGGGGATGAAGGTATAAATCCAACCTAAAAGAGATTGAACCTGCCCTAATAATAGGTGTTGGGAATAAATTTCAAGCTTTAAACCCCTAGCTTGAACCCCACTGTGATCATACACTAAAGTACGGTGGCGTCCAAAAGGGAAGAAGATAGAGCAAAAGAGTCGCCAACAAGTTTTAAGAACTTGTAAACCGTTCACGAGGTGAAGGTTACACCCCTTAACGATCCAAGAGATCGTCAACTCCATAAGGTCTTGAACCAAATAAGGTTCGAGGATGAAGGTACAAATCCAACCTAAAAGAGATTGAACATGCCCTAATAATAGGCCTCTACTTTATTCTGATCGTATTCATGTGCGCTTTCTGATTAACATGCAATCAATAGGATTAACCCTAAACCTGTTTATCTATGTTGGTTGAATATTAATGCACAAATAAATCTATTATTGGCGATCACTTGAAATTATAATCATATTAACCCTAAACAAGATTATTAATTATCTTATTAAGCGTGATTACAAGTACAAATTCCCTTAAACATGCATAAAAGGTGTGATCAAGCAATAAATATACTAACAATCATAAATATTAGGAAGAGAATAAAAGGCATCGCAGGAATCATATTTAATATTAAAAATACCCTAGACATGATACTAGGAATATCATAATAACAATATAAACATGATTTCTACATCATAATAAATCAATTAAAATACTTACTTTGATGCCTCGTACTTCTTTCTAATAACAAAATACACACGTTAGTAACTTCAAGGAAAATAATAAACAAAGCAATTAAATTAAATAATTGAAATAGAGATTTGGGACCAAACCCTCAGAAATTAAAACCTCGTCTAGGGCGAAGGCAACTTCGAATATGACTAGGTGTTTCTAGATCTTGTGAATGCGGAATTTTGTATGTAAAAAGCTAGTTTAGAAAAGAGAGAGAAAGAGATGAATGAATTAAGAGAGAATTAGAGAATTAATGATTGCGAATGAAAACTGATTGTAGGTGAATGTAGATGATTGATCGTGAGAATTGGTGAATGAAAACAGAGTTTTTAGTACGATATTTATAGAGAAAATCAGCCAAAAAGATAAAATAAACAAAACAGAGCCTGACGCACAAAAAACAGAGCTGGCGCCAACCCTGGCTAACTGGCGCCAGGCACCAACACTAGCGCTAGGCGCAATGGCTAGCGCCAGGCGCCAAGCCTGGTTCTAGGCGCCAAAGCCTGGGGTTAGGCGCCAAGCCTAATTTTAACGCGTTTTCGAAAATCAGATAAGTTTGCCGTACTGGAGGATAAAATCATATAAAAATGCTATTTGATTTTGATTAAAACTCTGAAAAGTCAACAAAAGTCAATTTATCAATGCTAATTGAATTAGGAATGAAAAGAACCTTCTAGAAGACTAAAACCATTCCTAATTGCATTAGGAATGATAAATCATATTAGGCCCTCCCCTAGATCATTGGGCCATACATAAAGCTCAAACCGGGCCCAGTTTGGTAAATTGGTCATAACTTCCTCAATATTTATCGGAATTGGGCTTATAATATATCGTTGGAAAGCTCTTGTCAAGCCCCATCTAACTATACTACTATTAGACCCATATCATGGACCAACCAAACTGGATTGGCTATTTTCTTAAAATAAGTTTTCAAAAACATAGGGAAGAGAAAAGAAATTAAAACTATCCGCAACACTAGACTTTCCACACTTTCACTTCATTCGATTATGATTCGACGTGAAAGGTACTCATCACTGGGTTTGGTTTTGGGGAGACACAAATGGGTGTCTACAATAGGCCTCTACTTTATTCTGATCGTATTCATGTGCGCTTTTTAATTAACATGCAATCAATAAGACTAACCCTAAACCTGTTTATCTATGTTGGTTGAATATTAATGCACAAATAAATCTATTATTTGCGATCACTTGAATTATAATCATATTAAACCTAACAAGATTATTAATTATTTTATTAAACGTGATTACAAGTACAAATTCCCTTTAAAACATGCATAGAAGGCGTGATCAAGCAATAACAATATATATCAAGCAACATAATCATAATCATAATCATAATAAATAATAATTATAATATTAATAATAAATAAAATAATTATCATAAATTATAACAATTATAATCATAATCATGTCCTTGTTAATATTAAAGCATAATAATAGCAAGATCCTAGGCATGATACTAACAAGATTAATAACAAACCCTAGCATGTCACTAAGCAATAAAAATCAAATCTTTAACCCTAACATGATACTAACAATCATAAATATTAGGAAGAACATAGGAAGCATCGCAGGAATCATAATAAGCATATTTGATATTATAACCTTTTCCCTAAACATGATACTAGGAATATCATAATAACAATATAAACATGATTTCTACATCATAATATCAATTAAAAACCATTAAAGCACTTACATTGATGCTTCGTACCTCTTTCTAATAACAAAATACACACGTTAGTAACTTCAAGGAAAATAATAAAACAATTAAATTAAATAATTGAAAGAGTGATTTGGGACCAAACCCTCAGAAATTAAACCTTTCATGTCTAGGGCGAAGGAAACTTCGAATATGGCTAGGTGTTTCTAGATCTAATGAATGCGGAATTTTGTATGTAAAAAGCAAGTTTAGAAAAACAGAGAGAGAGAGAGATGGTGAAATAATTAAAGAAAACTTGATGAGAATTAGCGAATGATTAAAGAGAATAAGAGAAAATTGAAAACTGATTGTAGGTGAACGAAAACGGAGTTTTTACGTCGTTATTTATAGAGAAAATCAGCCAAAAAGATAAAATTAACAAAGCAGAGTATTGGCGCAACTGAAACAGAGCTGGCGCCAACCCTGGCTAACTGGCGCCAGGCGCCAATGCCTGGAGTCAGGCGCCAAGCTTGTTTTCGACGCGCTTTCTCAAATCAGATAAGTTTTGCCGTATAGGAGGATAAAATCGTATATTTTCCTCAAAAATGCTTTTTGATTTTAATTAAAACTCTGAAAAGTCAACAAAAGTCAATTTATCAATGCTAATTGAATTAGGAATGAAAAGAACCTTCTAGAAGACTAAAACCATTCATAATTGCATTAGGAATGATAAATCTATATTAGGCCCTCCCCTAGATCATTGGGCCGCAAATAAGGCTCAAACCGGGCCCAGTTCAGTAAATTGGCCATAACTTCCTCAATATTCATCGGAATTGGGCTTATAATATATCGTTGGAAAGGTCTTGTCAAGTCCCATCCAACTACACTACTATTGGACCCATATCATGGACCAACCAAACTGGATTGGTTGTTTTCTTAAAATAAGTTTTCAAAAACAGAGAGAAGAGAAAAGAAATTAAAATTATTCGCAACACTAAACTTTCCACACTTTCACTTCATTCGATTATGATTCGTCGCGAAAGGTACTCATCACTGGGTTTGGTTTTGGGGAGACACAAATGGGTGTCTACAATTATAATCTAATAATTTTTTTTGAATAAAATTATAATTCAATTACATTTGAAATATTGGTATTTTATCGATAATAAAACTCTAAACTAATCGTTTTATCCTAAAATTCTATCCAAATAGAATTCTAAACTAACTTATGAACCCTACTTAAATTTATCCAATGTGGCGTGACACTTGGCGAAAAGTTGAAACGCCAAGTGTCGCAATGTCGTTATATAGAAAACTTTGGCACCTTTTTATTATTACGCTTACCAACACATGTTTTTAACGCTTAGGGTGTGTTCTATTCACCTGATTTTTACTTATCTTAACTTATTTTTCCCGAACTTATCTTATTTGAAATTATTAACCCTTATCTGAACTTATTTTAACTTATTAACCCTGAAATAAGTGAAAATAAGGTGAACAGAACAAGGCCTTAATACCTCTAATTGTCAACATTATAAAATTATAAAAAGTGGATATTAATAAAATATACATTGAGAAGATTCAAACAAGATTACACATGACTATATTAGTATATTTTATCGTACCTATTAGACAGTAGTGTATGAATAGTGTAGAAAATCAAATGGTGTCAACTAAAAAAATGGAGGTAATACTCTCTCCGTACCAGGCCATAATATAGAATATGTTTGTATTTTTTACGGTATTTAATAAATAGGAGGAAAAAGTAGACGCAGTACATTAATAAAAATGAAAAGTATAAGGAAATTTTGACTTTTGCTACCTGTCAAATAGGTCGATTTAACTTTTGCTACCTATGAAAACTTTTATTTTATTTTACTACCTATCAAATCCCGTTTTTTCAATTTCGCTACCAGTTAACGGAATTCGTTAATAATCCGTTAATGAGATCCAGCCACCCTCATTACCACCTTCCGACCACCACTCCCTCCTTAGCCACCCCTACCACCCCTCCCCTCAACTGCCACCTCCCTCCACCACCCTCATCCATCACTGCCCACCTCAAGCCAGCCACCCACGTCCCTCCACCACCCTTCATCCATCACTGCTCACCTCAAGCCACCCACCCACCTCCCTCCACCACCCTCATCCATCACTGCCCACGAAACCCTCGAAAGCACCCAGCCACCCACCCACGAAACCCTCGAAAGCACCCAGCCACCCACCCACGAAATAGCCTATAAATGCCCAGCTCACGAACCCACATGCGAGACCACTCCGTCGCAACAACACCCCATCGCGACCCAATCCACCTGCGACCCAACCCACCCGCGACCCACCTGTGGCACCTCCCAGCCACTCGAACCCCCTTAACGAAGCCCCTAAATTTTGAAATCAAATTGGGGGAAAAATTAGGGTTTTTAATTTTTTCGAATCAAACTCATTGGTTTCAAAACGAAAACAACAATTAAATACATGATTTTGCAATTCAAATGTAAACAAACAAAAGCCCTAAAACAATTTCGACAATATTGTTCGAATTATGCCCAAAGTCGAACCAATTTCGAAAGAGGGAGGTGGGTGGGTGGCTTGAGGTGGGCAGTGATGGATGAAGGGGAAAGGGGGGTTTTTGGTTCGGGATGGGGTCGGGGTTGCGTAGGGAAAGGGGGGTCAGGGCTGCGTAGGGAGTGGGGGAAAGGGGGCTGCGTAGGGAGGGGTGGGTTTGCGCACCGGCGCCGGCCGAAACTCTGGGTGCCAGCCGCCGGCAGGGGGGAGAGAAGGGGTGGCGGTTGAGGGGTGGCTGTTTATTTATTTATTTTTTATTAATTTTTTAATTTTTAATGTATTATTATTTTTTAAAAAAAATAATAAACTTAACGGAACCCTAATAGATTTCATTAACGGGTAGCAAAATTTTAAAAAAGTACATATGTTAGGTAGTAAAATAAAATAAAAGTTTTGGTGGGTAGCAAAATTGAAATCGAGTTGTTTCACAGGTAGCAAAAGTCAAAAAATCCAAAGTATAATCATAGATATAAGTTGGAACAGTGGGTTTCTGGTGCGGCTGGCCGCACCATGCGGCAGGTTGTCAAATCAGCAAATGACAAAGTAACTCCCCGACAAAGTAACCCCAAGACAAAAGTAACCCCTCACTGACTTAGTAACCCTTGACCTAGTACCCCTGGCCGACCTAGTAACCCCTAATCGACCTAGTAACCTCCGACCTAGTAACCCCAAGTAACCCCTAACCGACCTGGTAACCCTCGACCTAGTAACCCCAAACCGACCTCGTAACCCCCGACCTAGTAACCCCTATCCGACCTGGTAACCCCTGACCTAATAACCCCTAGTAACCCCTAACCGACCTAGTAACCCCCAACCTAGTAACCCCCAACCTAGTAACCCCAAGTAACCCCTAACCGACCTAGTAACCCCCGACCTATTAACCCCAAGTAACCCCTGGCCGCCGATCTAGTAATTAACCCGAAGTAACCCCTAACCGACCTAGTAACCTCCGACCTAGTAACCCCTGACCTCCGACCTAGTAACCCCTAACCGGACCACCTAGTAACCCCTAAACGGATCTGGTAACCCCTTACCCACCACCAACAAAAAAACTACCACCAACAACCACCACCAACGAACCACTACCAACCTAAACGCCTTGCGACTAGCCCCTAACCCACAAACAAACCCCTATCCAACCAAACCATTAAAAAAAAATCAAATCAAACAAATACCTTAAAATGTTAACAATGGTTTTGAATATCACTTCAAATATGGCTAAAAAGGCCATATTCGACCATGAAAATTCTAGATCTAGAGTTTTCACGGCCGAATTTGGCCTTACAAACTTTGAACTTGTTTTCCGACGGCGGAGTCACCAAACCACCACTACCCTCCCAGTGAAACCACTACTTCCGACGAACGAACCACCGACGAACGAACCATGAAGACGACTATTGATGACGATTGCGAAATTTGTGTTACGTTCTCTGAGAAAATGAGATCTGGCTTGAAGAAGAAGAAAAGAGGAGAGAGAAAGAGAATAGAGAGAAGAGAGAAATAATTTTTTAAAAATAAAAAAATTTGTGGCTGGCCACACCGTGTGGCCAGCCACATATGAAACTTTGTAAAGTTGGAAAGAGAAAGTGAAAAAAAGTACAAAACATGTGCAAAAGTCAAGAGTAAATTAAAAAGTACAATAAATAAAGTTAAAAAAATAAGGGTATAATGGTATTTATATACGGAGTACTATCCAAAAATAGATAGAGAAACAACATTTTGAATCTCCAAAATAGGAAAATTGGAACTATATTATGACACAGACAAAGTATACTAGATGTAGCCCATGCGATGCACGGTTTGTTTAATTTTTTTTTTAAAAAAATAAGTATAAATATATTTATGTGCTAAAATTTCTTTTATATTTAGATAAAATTCCTGATATCAAAAGATAATATTTTATATTTAATTAATTTAAACTGGGAAACCTCATTCGCCAATTATGCTTACGTGTCATTTAAATTATTTAATTCTAAAAGAAATTAATAATCTCGTATTTAATTGGCTACCACTAAAATTCCTGATATCAAAAGATCATATTTTATATTTAATTAATTTAAACTGGGAAACCCCATTCGTCAATTATGCTTACGTGTCATTTAAATTATTTAATTCTAAAAGAAATTAATAATCTCGTATTTAATTGGGTACCACTAAAATTGTTTATCTTACGTGGCGCGCTAAAAAAATTAAATCCTATGTAGCTCTCTATAAACTCGAGAAAAAACTCCCCTTTATATATATACTAGTTTTGTGCCTCGTGCGATGCTCGGGTTGTTTATTGAATATAAAATTTTAATCTATATGTCAAAATTTTAATTTTATCATTGATACAAAATTAGTTAGGAATTGATGTGCTTTTATGACGATTTGATATATTTAATCGAAAATTTTTAACAAAATTATAATTCAATTTATACCTCTGAAATATTGGTATTTTATTGAAAATAAAACTCTAAACTAACATTTTTATGCTAAAATTATATCCAAATAGAATTTTAAATTAACTTTTAAAACGTCTGTTTAAATCTATCCAACATGGCGCGACACTTGGCGAAAAGTTAAAACGCCAAGTGTCGATGCCTCGTGACCTGGCTAAAAGTTTAACTTTATATATTAGTTATTATATGATATGATATGATACAAGTATTAGATTTTTAGCGCTTTGTAAAAAAAAAAAAAAAAACCGACGGAGTTTCCCAAGCATAGAAATGACCACCCAAAGATAGTGAGCAACTAAACCAAACATATCAGCAAACGAGTTTCCACCCAAACACACTCCTTCATTCTCTCTGCATATTGTGGCGACTCTCACTCGATTATCCTTCGTTCTCCGTGACAGATTCTCCATGGCTACCGCTGCCGCAGCAGCTGCAACCTCAATCGCCAAGCTCGACACTTCTACCTTAGCCTCGCCTTTCCGACGCCCGATCTCTCAACTCCGCCTTCCTACTCCTTCACTTCGCCTCTCTCAATTTCGACCCTTGACCTCCTCCAATCCTTCTGGTATTCTTTCTTTTCTCTCTTTCGATCTCAATCGTTTTATTATTTTTTCTTTGTTTTTGAATTGTGATTACTGTACTTTATTATTCAGTTGATAGTGCCGTTATAGTTTCATTGATTTTAGAATTATAAGGCATTGTTATTTGATTTTGAATTGTATTCATCGTACTTGTTATTTCAGTTACATAGAACATATATGTATCGAATTTGCCTAATTCATAAAATTGTATAGTTGGAATGTTTGTTTATTTGACAATTTCAAGATTGCTGATGTCGTTTTGCACTTCTGAGTATGAGGAGTGTAGGTGCTTTGTGACTTCCATTGTGAAATGCGAATGCGCCACATTTTGGTTAACTTAATGGAATGAAGTTGGTTTGTTTACGAAATCTTAATGTTGGAAATCATGTTCATATTATTCGATTGTTACAATATCCGTGTTGAACTCTTTAATATGCCGTTTTGCCCTATGTATAATGAGTAAAGTTTGTAGATTTGTGACCTTTTGAGTCTTCTTTGGGTGATGGAAGTATATGCTTTAATGCTAAGCTGTTACCAATGTGATCTTCCAGCAAAAAGATAATGCAATGTGAAGAAATAGAATTGTAATGTGTGCATCATCTATAAGTAAAAATAATTTAATTACGCTTTTTAACTTGTGTCAAAAAGTTTAATGGAGGTTTGTTGGAAAACACATCGATAATTCAGGTGCATACATCTTGATATGGTGCTATTGTTGGCTTGTTGCTTGGAAATTAGTACCAATTTGGACTTAATACCTTAAAACACAAGAGTTTGTGTAATGGACCCGGTACCAGGAGCAACACTAGGAGACAAAATTAATTAAAGAAGCACTAGGGTGAAAATTTTTGGGCCTCTGCTCTCTGTTTTGTTTGGCAGCAGTAGATGACAAGAGCAATTAATATTAGGTTAATGATTTGTAATGTGGCTTTAGTAAATAAAGTGTTGTAGTGAAGGCAATAGGACATTATGTAAATTGTGAGGAAACATGTTAAGCGTAGTAACCTCAAGTTGTTTGTAGAGTGATAAACTGATAACCTAGAGTTATCAAGAGAGTAATAGCATCAAGCTATTAACCTATCCTTTTGTAACCTTTCAGCCATTACCTATCAAAATATAACCTATCCTTAGTTTATATACTACTTGCAATCAGAAAATCAGTATATTACAGCTTGTGTCCAGAATTTATTAATCTGATATGCTTTTGATCTTGTCACTATTATCTAGAAATTAATTATGCATTATATTATTCAAAGTCGCTAAAAATTAAAGAATGTAATGTTTGTGCAGGTATATGATATAAGGCTTATAGTTAAAGAACATTTTGAGCTATTTTAAATGTTTAAACTTTAAAGGACTATAATGTTTCAAATATTGCAAAAATTATAAAAGTACTTAGTTTACATTTTAACTATCATTAGGTCTATATTGAATTATATTCATACATTTGGAACTCCCTAAACCTTGCCATGGGCAAATTCTTGCTGGGCGGTGGTGGTTGTTTGCAAGCCTTACTTTTTCTTGTTTGAAACAAGGGAGAGCTGTGTTATGATGATTTAATCGTTGCTATTAGCCTGAAATCCCTTTTGCTAAACATTGTCTAGTTTGCATTAGTTTTATTGTCGGTGTTTGCTTTAGCATGGACTGTAGTCATTGCACTCTCTTTTTTTTTTTTTTTTTCTTCCATAGATATTTCTTTTAATATCATGGACAATACAACACTGGACTAATCTTCCGTGATGGACCCAGGGGTGCTGATGTTATGCTGATGTTTTCATTAAACTTATACTTAGGTATTAAAGCCCAGGTTGCAACTGCTGAACAAGCTGCTGTCGATGCGGTGCAACAAGTTGAATCCCCTGTTGTTGTTGTCACTGGAGCTTCTAGAGGAATTGGGAGAGCTGTTGCATTAACGTTGGGAAAGGCTGGCTGTAAGGTTTGTAGCTAACACATATTGGGTAATTTAGTGTAGCTAATCTCAAATTGAAGCTCCTACGGAACTTGATTTTGTTTCTTCCTAATTCTGTAAATTGTCTGAGTTGATAATCTTTACCCTAACTGAAAAAGGCTTGAAAGTAGTAAGGAGAAATGCTAATATTGAATTAAATATAACCTTTAAATCAGCCCCTACGAGTCCTAACCATTTGAGTGTGAAAGTTTTGGGTTTTGAAATGAAATTTACTTAAAGTTGGGAAAATTTGATGTTGTGGTAAAAGAGAAATAATGAGATTGCAAAATATATTAAGACAATGTAACTTTTTTTTTTCCTTCTGAGATTGCTGGAGGGTTTTCACTAAACTGGGTTTCATATCAATCTAAGCATGACATCTCCATATTGTTTATTAAACTTGAATTGGATGTATTGCTACAGGTCCTTGTAAATTATGCGAGGTCATCAAAAGAGGCGGAAGAAGTATCTAAAGAGGTCAATATTTGTCTATTAAATTTTTTTGGACTTGTGAACTCAGAATTTAGATTTTAAAATCATTGTTGCTTCATTTCTTACTAAAATATGTTTTGCTGTTAGTGCATTTGTTCCATGTCATCATTAATTTTTCTGTACTCATAGGTCCTTGACCATTTGCTTTTGTTTGTCTAAGGGCTGTATGAGTCTCCGTTGTGTTCCTATGTCACTAGAATTATATGAGTTTGTAAGTAACTTTCTGAGAGTTACGAGACCTAATGGTCTAGCTATCTAGATTGTTGTTGATTTCACTTGGATACAGTTTTAGGCTGTTATGTTAAAATACCATTGTGATGACCTGGAAGTCAGAAACCCTTGCTCAATATTAATATATTATGAAATACGTTTGCATAAATATAATATCAGAGATGAATGTTTTGCAAATCAAGTTCTCTTAGTTAATAATCTTTCTCTGAGACCATTTTCTCGTTTTCTTATTTGTTGGTTATTGGTTTGAGTTTTACTATAATACTTCCTCTGCTCCCAGAATATTGCACCATACCAGATTTTAGGTATTGGGAACGGAAGGAGAGAGAGGCAAAATCATTAATTTGCCTTTGTAATTGAATTCAGTAACTAAAGCAACACGTGTAGGAGATATTTGTTTTCCTAAAATTGGGTATGGTGCAATATTTGTGAAATTTCCTTAAAATGTAAATGATGCAATAATCAGTGAACAGAGAAAGTACATATAGTGTCAGTGAGCTAGTTCCGGTCATTAAAAAACAAACTCTTCTCTTAATGCTGTTGAACGGTATTGTTTCTGAAGTTTGAGTAATAAAGAGCAGTAATTGGCATAAAAGCAACATTGTTCCTGTTGTTGAAGCTTTGGTGATATAAATGCACATTTATTATTTTATTTCAGATCTCTTCCTTTTCTTTTAGTTTTATGAATATTTTTTGTTTTAATATGCTCTCAGATTGAGTCATATGGAGGTCAAGCTCTTACATTTGGGGGTGATGTATCAAAAGAAGAAGATGTAGAATCAATGATAAAGACTGTGAGCTTCCTTGCTCTGTAATAAACTTCAATAATTCTACAAACACAATTTCTATCTGAATATTTCTATTTAACCATCAGAGGAAATTTATTGATGGACCTTATCTAAATTGCATTTGCAGGCTGTAGATGCATGGGGAACTGTTGATGTATTGGTGAATAATGCAGGTTAAATCATTTATCTCTATGACCCTAATTTGTTCTCCTGAATATTATGAGTTGATAGATCTCATCTGCTATAGACTTTAAGTTTTTTTCTCAATTGAGAATTTCACAACCATAATGTTCCATGCTGTTTAGGTATTACACGAGATGGCTTATTGATGAGAATGAAAAAATCACAGTGGCAAGACGTCATTGATTTAAATCTCACAGGGGTTTTTCTTTGCACTCAGGTTTGTGCAATCATCTATACTTTGCGGTGTGTGGTCTATTGATTATTAAGTTTGTAAGTATGAGGAGTTGTTTCCTTGTTGCAGGCTGCTTCAAAAGTTATGATGAAGAAGAGAAAGGTATTTGTAAATATTGCTTTTGAAGATTAAGCATGTTGAAAATTGAATAACCTGAAACTAAGAAGTATTAATATGATGTTAATCAAATGATGCTTATATGATTTTTGCTTTTTCTGAATTTTCCGTGACTCATTTACTTCTGGATGTTATTTGACTATATATACAGGGGAGAATCATAAATGTAGCTTCAGTGGTTGGTCTTATGGGCAATGCTGGGCAGGCAAACTATAGTGCTGCAAAAGCCGGTGTTATTGGTTTCACAAAATCTGTAGCGAAGGAGTATGCCAGCAGGAATATTAAGGCAAGTATTTAAATTCTTAATCATCATATAAGCTCAAAGTATATATGCAGTAAGAAAATTACGGGACATAGTCCCCCCCCCCCCCTTTTTATTCTCTCCCTTTGATATCATTATATTGAGTATTGTGGTAACTGGGCATTTGGCTCACTGGTTTTGAGTAACAGTATCTAATATTTTGGGAGGGGAGAGGGGGGGGGGGGGAACTTAAACCTAAGCCCATGGAGTCAGATTTATTGTCCAGAATTAAATCAATACCATTATTGCGGCTACCGCCTACCACTCATTGTTATTTTACCATCATCTCCCTCCCTCACTGTTGCGGCCCCTCTCCTCCCTCCCTTTTTCTCCACTGCCATTGCAATCAGATTAGGGGTTTACTGTATGTTGTGAAGTTTAACAACACTACAAACATTTGGGGATAAAGTGCCCCAGATCTAAGTATTGATTTGATCTGATTAGCACTTCTAGAATGCTAGGCGCTAGCATTTGGGGATCTCGTTGGCATTACTTCAGATTGAAGTTGCCCAGTGGTAGGAGTAAAGAGGGAAAGTAGGTAGGAGGAAGAGAATTGGTTGTGTGTGTGACACTGTTAGCACCAAAAATGGAGAAGTTGGGAGGAGAGAGGGGAGGAGGGAGCAATAACATGTACAAGGGCAGTTCTGAAATTTTATTTAAAGTGAACCAAACACCCAGGGCTTAAGGTATATGTGTTTTAAGTATCACTGTACAACTATATCTCGGACCAGATTTTTATATGCCTTTAGTGTTCTTATTCACTGTAACTGACTGGCAATGTTCTATAGGTTAATGCTATTGCCCCAGGATTCATTGCCTCTGATATGACAGCCAAGCTTGGAGATGACATTGAGAAGAAAATTCTGGAGAATATCCCCCTTGGTGAGTCATGAGTAGCTGGATTTTTTTTAAGAAGGGTGGTTTAACTATTTATACTTACAGTATATAATACAAAGGTGATTCTAATGTCTTGGAAAATATTTACAGGACGATATGGTCAACCCGAGGAAGTTGCTGGACTAGTGGAATTTTTGGCACTTAACCCTGCCGCAAGTTATATCACTGGACAGGTATTGCCGCTACTTTGTAATTTTGCATTTGATATGTTCAGTTGTTGCGAACATATTGATTCAATATCTTGAGTGCAGGTTTTGACAATTGACGGGGGCATGGTGATGTAAGAGGTTCACTGGTATCAGATTAGCTAGTATTCATTTGGATTTACGGCCTGGATTGTGGTTATTGAATAGAGACTGAGATATCAGATATGGAAGGAAACTAGAACTCTTGTCGGTTTTTTCCTATCACTCTATGGCTCTATAGCTGGTAACCTTGACAGAAAGACTAATCAATATCAGATTGTATTGGTTTGCCTTGGAGCAGGCATGTGCAAGATTAATCCAGATTCATGTTCCTAAAATTTTCCCTTCAAAAACATAGTTTTCCTCTAGGTTATGTTGTTTCAATTGAGAACGTTGTGAAATGAATTCTAATATTCCTTGAAAGTGATTAATCTTTCCACTGGAAGAAAACTGTCAAAGAATTCTGGAAAATGTTTTCCTTGAGTAGACAGCCAGCTGAAAGCATTTTTTATTAAGATATATCAGTGTTGTAACAGTTGAATTAAATGAACCCTGATGTTTTTAGAGTTTTGCATTATGCGTAATATTATGCTATCTATATCTTACAAATGCATAACGAGTGTTGTAGATTATTTTGCTGCCTTGGGGGCCTTACTGGTTACCGCAATTTCTTTGCACAGAAAGACTCCCCCTGTCCCCCCAGATAGAGCAAACTTGCTTGTTTACTCTCGGCCTGGTCCCAACCAAGAAACTGTGTTTTCTCCTTGGGCAACGCCAGATTGCCCTGGGCAAATTCATTGTTTACTCTCGGCCTGGTCCCAACCAAGAGTAATCTGTCATATACTTGTATACGTAGTATATAAGTAGTTTCAACATGTTTTAATTTGATTGTCGCAGAATTAATTTATGCATAATGTGTGTTGCATATTCTTCAAATCTGACTAAATTCTTGATCATCTTTAACATTGCCTTCCCAGATCCTATGCAATATCACCAATATGACTGTTGAAGTAATGTTATGCCAATGGAAGCAGCAGTGGGTGGTTGTCTTAGTGGTTACCATTAGCAGGGAGGTGTGCAACTAGTTTCGTTTAATGGTAGTTTCGTTTAATGGATGGTATAGGCTAGTAGCCCTAACCTTTATTAGAACTTATCTAAACCTCTTTGAACTTATTTTTATTGAGCTCAAAAAAAGTGAATATAAGGTGATAGGTGAACCAAACAAACCTTTTATTAGTAGTAAATTTTCTCACCTTCATTCCAAATTATATTTAGGCAAATTATGGTGAAAAGACACGTATAATGGCAAAACTGAGATAAGAGCAAAAAATTAATCTGAATTTCAATCCACTTACAAAGCAAACATAAGCCAAAATCATGCTCAAAAATATTCATTTCTATTCGATCTGTACAAAAGCCCATATCCTTGAGTTTAGAGATAGACATCTTATTATAACACATAATAAATTTTATAAATACTCGATACCCCTCAAAATGCTTTCACACTATTGGAAGTGTGAACTAATTTTTCCTACTTTCCTAATAAAATATTTACTGTACAACTGACAGATTTTTCTTCTGACTCATTGCAAAGTTGCAAACTAATCTTCGAACATACCCTCATCTGATATGCTGGGTGATTCTGTCCCATTCACATGAGGTTGGCTAGCATACTCAGCACTCAAGTCGCTTAGAATGCTGTAGTCAAAATCATCATCACTATCATCATCTAAACCTAAATCTTCGTCTGTCTGCCTCTCTGCAGTGTCCTTTGGTTGGGCTTCCCTATGCTTCATTTCCTCAATTGCGTCTCCATAAGACATTTCATACCAAACATTCCCCTTTCCAACAATAGATTTGTTGTGAGCATCTGTCATCCGCTCCTGTTTACTCTTCTCTGAGTTCTTTGGCTCTCCCCAATAGTCATAGCGATACAAGGGGTGAGAAGGGTCATATTGATCTTTGCCAAGAATACTGGGATCAACATATCTCCCTGGTTCTTGAAGTGGTAGGCCAAGAGCTCGGCGACTGCAATAAATTCGAGTCTTAGTACTAAGCAATCTAAGGACATGTTCAACACCAGAACAAAACTTTAAAGCACTTAGTTTGTTAAATATAATTTACATTAATGTCATTTCTCAAAACCCTAGTATAAGTTGGCTTTCTTCGTATGATGACTGCATCCAAATTGTCATATTGTCCATAACTTTAAATTCCAATAATTGAAGAAACACCAGGCTTTATATTCTTTTAGTCTTTGTTACCCACAGTCAGTTTGCTCTTACCCAGTTCTTTTCTGGGATGCAGGTGAGGAGGATCATACAGGTCAAAGGCCCGAAATAAGAAAAAAGTTTGTGGCTAATGCACCTAAGAGTAGTGAAAATACCAGCTTATATCTCGCAGAAGAGCTTCTCTTTCCTCAAACGAACGACGCCAGTGGATTAAATCATACTCATCCATCTCTAAGTTTCGTCTTAGTTTGTGAACTTTGTAGTTCTCCCCTCTTTCTTCTGCTTCCTTTTGAAGTCTATTGTGAAGCTGAAGAAAAGGAAAACATGTATAAGCAAAGCACTAAGATAATGCACACAAATGATAACATCTCCTTGGTAATTAGGTAACAAAACTGTGCCAAAACTTGCTGTCTTCTACATTATGTTTTCATTCATAGTGGTGGTATAAACTGATTATCAATGACCATAGGCAACTAAAATATGTCAATTTGTTAAGTAGTCCAATAATTCCTTTTCCCTCTGCGCATTCTCTTTTTTTTTTTTTTGTTTTTTTCCCTTCCCTTTTAAAACGGAGGGGTAGAGAAAATGAAACATCTAAAAAGAGGAGCAAGTGATCAACCTGACGCTCAGCAAAAGCTGATTCCAAATCAAGTTCCTTGACACTTGTTTTCTGTCAACCACATGAAGAACATCAGTAGTAGTACTGCCAAACACGCCAACTCAAAACTATAATTAGTGATTTGGCAGACAAATTATGCTTACCAATATTGTTTTTGGCAACAGTGAGTTTTTATAATAAACTTTTGTGTATTCCACACTATTTTTCTCATCAAACTCTTCTTCATCAGTCAGTTCTGACAGTTTCTTCCCTTTATATTTGTCAGGATTAGCCTCCATATCATCCAAGATCATCTGCTCAGCTACATTAATCTGCCACAGCTGCATGATATGGAAAAAGTAAATGGTTAAAGAACTTAGTCTTGCAAGCAGGTTTGACAATTAATGGGGGCATGGTGATGTAAGAGGTTCACTTTCTTCTAAATTTCTCTCTTTCTAGATACGTTTCTGATTTATGTCAAAATTATCTAATCTACATTCCACACTACTTGCAGTGGCTCTTCACTTCAACAAAATCAGTGCATAGACTGTTGTTTGTTCCCTATAAACAGAATAGTTATACAACTAACTGACTACGCTATGTACTGTTTCTTCAAGATACAAAGTTTATCTTTTCATTGAATAACGATTAAAATATTTAAGATGTAAACATAAGATAGTGAAAGAGTCTGGAAAATCAGCATCAACCTTGTTTTTACCTTGTCAACATATGGATGATCAGACAAAAGAGACTCTTCTTCTACTTTGATTCCTAGATCTTTTCTGGGAACAGGAGGCCTTCTACAATCACGCTGAATACAAAGCAGCTTCAATTTAGAGTACAAACAGGAAAATCTTTCAAATAAGATATGACACAATCACCTAGTCACCTACTCGCTTATATCTATTAAAATCACCGCATGCAAATGTGATTTGTTTGAGAACAGCTTTAGACCATTTAAAATTTGAAATCAAACCAAACTCCAACTTTCAGCGGGGGAATTAACAACTTGAACAATGGATCCAACTTCTTTTCTTATAAACCAATGAAAAACAAAGCCGAAGGTTAAGATTGGAATGAAGACGTACCCTTCACGATTAATAACTGCTAGCCGGAATTAGGTTGGTCATTAATTAGTAATTGGGACGATATCCTAGATGCCAAAGAAAAGTCTGGAGAGTGGATAGGTTCATAGGCAAGTCAAAAGCGATTAATAACTTCAAAATGACTGTTATATATATATATATATATATATATATATATATATATATATATATATATATATATATATATATATATATATATATATATATATATATATATATATATATATATATATATAGGTCTATGCTGGATTGCGGCTAGAGAAAAGTTCGCCAGACATTGCTTTAGTTTTTCAGATCAAGGATTGAACTGTAAGGTCTGTAACAACCTCTCTGCAATCATAGACTTTTGGCTTCTTTACTACTGACATAAGCTACGGAAGGGGGTAAAAAGCCTTGGAGAAACAATGGGTCAAAGAGTTAGGATACATCGCCAAGACGCCAAATGTATAGTGTGAGACTGTGAGCAAAGTAGCAAACATTGCAAATAAGCATCGATGTTTCTTGGTATATAAAACACGGCAAGCTATGGAGAGAAGTAATATACTTACTCGTAATTCATCAAGATTTGTATCATCATCACGATGAAATATTGGTGGATATTCAAACCTTTGAAAGCTGCAAAATGGAGACCAATGTTTTGAGCAAGGAGAATTCAAGCATCAAATTATTGACAAGCAATTGACAATAAAATAATAGAGTACTAAAATTTTGAGGAAATTAATGAGGAAGGGAACTGCTTACATAAGATGATCAATGTTTGGGTCGACAAAACGTAATTCAAGAGGAAATCTATACCGATAAGGATCTCTCTTAGCCTGAAATGCAAAGTAACATGTCAGACACAAAGCCATTAATATGTCCAGTTACTAGCAAGATAAAAGCACACTGGAACATGCAAATATACAAATTTGAAGACTAATTGACAATCTGTTTATGTATCTGAAGTCTTTAATCTCCCTTGCAAATTTCTATGAAGTATTTAGTATCCTTAGATTTAGAAAGGAACATAAACAGCGCAACAGTTTACAGCATCAGAACATGAGGAACTTCTGACCAATTTGCATCATAAGCAGATGTATTATAACAGAAATTAGAAAAAGACTTTGATAATGGGTCTCTTGATTCAAGTTCAGGTGCTGCTTACAGAACAACACAAACACACAAGTGCGAATATAACACACACAGACTACACACACACACACCCCAGAATAAATTATGATGCATGAAGTTGAGGATAGAATGGATAAATAATAGTCCCACGCACACATACCCACACCCACGTGCGCGTGCGCGCACACACACACACCGGGATAAATTATGATGCATGAAGTTGAGGATAGAATGGATAAATACAAGTTTGACTGCTCATGAGTTCATGCCACAAGTCCTGTAACTATCTCAAAATTCTGTTGCAACTCCATATGAATTTAGAGCAAAGTTAATAAGGCAAGCTTATAACTTGTTATAAAAAATGAGGGGCAATATTGATAGGAGTGCTCAAAAGTCAAAATGTGTGGGTCCTCAGTTCTTCAAAGAGGAGGGTTAAACAAAAAGAAGCAATGCACAAACAAATATTTGAATTACTCACCAAAATCTCAACCATAACATGCATACCAACTTTTATGTGCTGGCGAATCCAGTACCAATCATTGTTTTTTATAGGAACCCACCTGAAACGGATGGTGCACAAAAGCATATTAGTAGGGAAACTCTCAGACAAAGGTTAGATGCTATAACTAACAAAGGCAAGTATTTGCTAAGAATCAACTTAGCTTCAGACAGATTCAAAGATCAAATATAGAGATTAAGTGAAGAAGAATAGAAGATGAACATTGGTGGATCATATCTAAAAAACAGCAGTAGATTAGTTTGGTTATATGCTTTCGAGAGGCTTGCTCTCTCCCAAATCATAAAATACCTAACAGAAAACCCTCAATTATGTTTAGCATATATCCTTCCTCTCTCTAATCTGGCTTATTTTATGAGTTTCTACCTTACCTAATTAGTTAATCCCTTTCTCTAAGCCAGTTGTTAACCATGGAACCAGTTCTTAGAAATGGCAGGGGTTATCCATTGGGGATGTCCTGCTGCCAATTTACAGCACCTAAGGTTTCTTACTGACTTTCAGCATAACACATAAGTGCACTGTGCTCAAGGAGGAGAAGATAATAGAGCAATCAGTTTCCTTTGGTATCATGTTGGTGAGTTTTCTGGACAGGTGATTGAATCTTTAGATCTGGGGTCTTGTGATTTTATTTTGCGGGAGAGAGTAGCTTCTTACCGGTGGGATTACCTATAACCAAGAATTCTTTTCTTATATGTACAATGACTGCAGTGCTGTTTTTCTTTTTTCTTTGACCCAGGAGGATTGTTGGCCCTCCCTCTGCACGCCTCTCATTTCCATGTTATAAAAATTTACATTATGAAGAATAGTGCATGCAATTTCAATATTCATATAACTGATGTAAGAGCCACAAAAATCATATAGATAAAGAAAAGTGTTATTTATGAATGATACTGCGTAAAATCAGAAAATTGTTTGTTTGAATAGGCTGCTTGAGTATGTAAAGTGTAGGAACAATTCACATTGGACATACTATGCTTAGGATAACGAGTAGCCGGGATGAAGGTTAATTTTATCAATTATAAGAAAACAGATTTTTTTTTATCCTTCCTAGATGTATCATTTTTCCGGTTGCACAATAAGTATCAACTAATCAACAGATTTTACCCAAACCACAATAAATTGGGGAAAAACACATTTCTCTCACACTGAAGCACAATTATAATACAACTATATTACTTGTTTAAAACTCCAATATAATGGGTAAATAGTTGCATTTCTTTGTTTTTCCATCTCATACATAATGCACCAATATTTTTCTCTATTATGATGAGATGACAATAAGTCAACGAGTATAAAGAATAGGGAGAACCAATCGTGTTGGGTTAAGTATTCAAGTGGAGATTGGAAGAAGCGGAGATTGGAGTAAGGATAGTTGAGGGTTGAGGCAAGGGGATCTTTATAAGAAGAAAGGGAAGACCAATAATGTCTTGGATGGAATGAGTTTAAGGACATGGAGAAGTTGGGTTTGTAGAAGCGTATAACATTGGACAGAAAGGAATAAAAGGAGAGGATCATGGTTGGCGAGTTCTGAAAATAAAATCTTGGCTCATGCCGTTGACACCATCTTTGGGATTGAGGATTTGCTTGTGTTATTGTATTAATGAGATGACAATACTACAATAGTGACAATTAACAACTATATTCTCCTAACTAATAAATTAATGATGTATACCAAGCATAAAATTGCAAAGGGAATATTAGAAGATGATACTAAAACTATGATAATAGTTACATATGGCCAACACACACACAAAAAAAAAAAAAAAAAAAAAGTTTCTCAGTTTTCACAAAGTGGCCCAAAGGAACTGAAAAAAAAAAACTCCAAAGATTTGAAAGTGTTCTAATTGGCGAGTAAACTAATCATACAGACAAGGAAAAAAAATCTTATTGCAAATGAAACAAGAAGATAGGGGTATTCAGTTTTGTAAACTAGGGAGCGAGGGTAGAAGCTTAATTATTTAAGGAAGAATTGACAATCATGCAGTAGACTACATACAACAACAACAACAAAACATTAGTCCCAGAATGATTTGGGGTCGGCTAACATGAACCGTCATAAGGAATTTTATTTTCCAACAAAACTAGAGAAACAAATAAACTAAAAAGGTTGGATTGTGTTCTTTTCAATGCTATCTCAGATTTAAGAAAAGGGAGTAAAAAGCAATATAGAAAGAAGGAAAGAAGACCAAGAAGATGGATAGATTACCCTTCATACACTCCTCCAATGTCCACAAATGCTCCTTGATATAGGTGTAACGTAGTCACCTGGCCAAAACAGATCTGCATCCAAAGATATAGTGTCAAGTGTGATCTGTTACGTGAGTGCAATTGCAGGCAGTCATCAATTAGCCAAGAAAAAAAACCAGTAAGAGATGGATGGATGAATGTAACATCCACATTTGATCAGGAGACAGAGAGCATCTCACTCAAACCAGTAAAAATCTAGAGATTGGTGGTCCAGCAGATACCAGTAAAGAAATGCAAGCCATACTTCTAATTAGAAAGCTTCATCTACAGTTATAGCCAACTACTCAAGAGAGTCCAGAATAACTTACTTGTCCAGGATAATAGAACGGTAGTTCATACTGCAAAAATGGAAATTGATGATCAATCAAGGGCTCTGCATGTCATGTAACAACATATAAGTTATAATTAGTCAATAAACAACAACCTACCATTCCCTCCACATAATCTTTTCCTCGTTTCCTTCTTCCTGGGTGATAATCTTGATCATGCTGCATAAACATTGATAATTTCAAGACTTAAGCAATATGAATGAGTGAATCATTCTTATTAGTTACAACTCACAAACAATAGCAAAACCATAGCATTAACAATTACAATATACCAACCAAACAACACGTTACACAAACTGAAGCCTAAACAGCATAAATCAATAGGCAACTTCTAAAGATCTAATCTAATTTCATCAAAAGATGCCACACAAAACTAACACATTACGACAACACTCCCTAATTCATCTACAAATTGGCGTGGTAGATATAGAAGCACACAACCTTATCCTTAGAATTGTTAATGTTTCACTACTCTAGCATGATATCAACACAATCTAAATTGGGTCAATCATAATCTAAAAACTAAGGAGCAAAATTCCAATTATAGAATCATTCAAATGCCTTGAAAAAGAATATAATTTTGGGTTCTCATTAGCCAAATGTAACACATCAATAAACACAAATTCATGGCAATAATGCTCAATTTATTGCTAGAAAAACAAGAGAAAGTGAGAGAAAAACAACCTCATAAGACTCTTCTTCCAATCTATCCTTGTTATACTCAACCCACTCCTGGTATTGCTTAAGAAACATTTTATACCTATCCATAGACATCCCTTCTTTTTCCCTAATAACATTATCCAAATCCTTGATATCAACCCTTTCAGCCATCATCTTATGACCTTCCCTAATAAACTCCAGCTCCTTCCTATCAACCTCCCAACCCCGAGGCGGCCAATCGCGAGGCGCAACGTGGCGAACAACCAAGGGGCCATCCCAGTAAGTCTTCAAAGGCTCCAAAATCTCACCCTTAATATCAAACTGTTTAGCAAAATAGTCATCCTCAGTCAACCCCATTTCCTCCATCTTCTTCTTCCTGTAACTGGGTTTCAACATCTTGAATGCCTCAATTGTTTCAGGGTCTTTCAATGCAACTTCTTCCCCTTCATTGAGTGATTTTCTGGCGAAATCGGCTTCAGGAGAGAGAATCTCCTCCCATGGCGCCCAACCCCGCTCAACCCAGTTCCGCTTTCGGGCTTCTTCCTCGGTTTCCGAGTCTTTCGGCCCGAATTGCTCGAGGAATGTCTCGTCAACTGGGACTTCATCGGGAGCATAGGCATTTGGGGGTTTGGGAAGAAGAGAAGAGGTTGAAGAAGAAGAGAGAAGAGAGAAATTGGGGAAGAAATTAGGGTTTTGGAGATTGGAAATTGAGGGTTTAAAGGGGGTTTTAGAGAGGAGAGAGAGTGGGAGGAATTGAGAGGTTTGAAGGATATGCATGTTTTAGTGCAGAAGTGAGTGAAGAAGAAATGCTTCACTCATGAAGATGGAGTAAGGTTGGTGCTAATGGATAGAGTTGGTTTAAATCGTTGCGCGGGTTTAACATGCATGAGGTGTTAATTCGGGTCGGGTTAGGTCGAGTTCAGTTGGGTCTATTTGGGTCGAATTTAGTTCGAGTTTGAGTTATCACGTTAAATTATTGTGTCTAAGACATTCAAGTCGAGTTTAGTCGGGTCGGGTCAGATTTAACACCTCTGTTTTAATACAATTATTTATTATGTTTTGTTATGACCTTACTACCTTAGGTGTTAATATTTGTGTACTCCGTACCATATAAGAAAGTTTCAAATATGATTAAACATTTAAACCATATTATTATTAAATCATTGGCATGCTTGGGTCCATAACCCCAAATATAGGGGCTCTGAGGCAGCCCTAAGGATATGAAGAGGCTGCCCCGCTTCACCCTTCCTAACCCACACTTTAAATTAAATTGCTCAATGAGTACAAAACTATAAGCTCTTGTAAAGATTACTAGTGATAAATAGTGATAAAGAGAGAAATATATTGGTGTCAATTTGGGTAGCTAAGTCAAATTCGATTGAGTCGGGTCGGAATAAATCTAGTTCGAATTTGAATCATGTTAAATTATTGTGCCTACATAAACAAGTCAAAACTGGATTGAATTACCTTCGGATTGGATCGAGTTGGGTCAGTTTTTGACACCTTGACATTACTACTCCGTACTACAACCAAAACTTGCGTAGTTGCGTTAATCTAACGTTTGAACATGAAAGGCCATAGTGATCACGGTATAATAACAAACCAATTAAGAAAAACTCCCCTTGTAATGTGAAACCTTGGGGAGAGGCGATTAAATTAGTACTACAAGAATTCGCTGTTACACATCAGGTTGCCTATAAACCAATTTTCCTACATAACTACGTCAAATTAAACATTAGTGCATCATTACATATTAACCACAAGATGATCCGCTAAAAAAAAGTAGCCGGATCCAAACAGAGAAGTGGTTAAGGCTTAAGAGAAGAATCTATAAGTTTTGAATTGAACTATGATATCCCTTACAGCTCCAATGGGAGATAATATTGTCAAGGACACGCCGAAAACAATGCAGAACTGCAATAATAAATGATAAAGTTTATAAGACTCAATTGAAAATATAAACAAATACCCCGTAACTGTATAAAGATAGAGCTTGGAGCTGAGAACTAACCCAATTACAAAACCAGGATAAACTGTATCTCTTGGGTTTGCATATTATTAGCCATATAATACAAGGAAGCTGCAAGTCAAGTAAAATGATAATGTGTGATCAACTTCGCAAATTTGATAGCATTAGTATATGGTGTAGTGATAGAGACTCACATAATATGAAGTGGGTGCGAAGGCTATTCCTCCTAAGACGCTTAGAAGCGAGCCAAAGAATGGAAATATTATCCCAATGAACATGGTTACGGCTGCATGAAAGAGTACAAAAATTGTTATCAACAACTCTAATGTTTTATATACTTATTTTGTCATGAATTAGTAGGACATAGTAGTGAAAGAACTACATTTTGTGTTTTAAATCATGTTTTCTAATACAAGTATATATTTATGATTAAATTTCTAGATATCTCGTCAGTAATTAAGCAATGAATAAAATATTAACTTGATCCAATTATGATCATTTATAAGGCCTTCTTTGTAAGATCAAGAAGTACTCTTGCACAATGATGGTGTATTTTTATTACCAAGAAACAATATTGGGTGGAAATTTTGAAAGTGGATATAAATATACTACATACCAACAAATGAAGAGCGAGTTAGAATGCGAAGTGTGCTACTAGGTTTACACTTCATCCTCAGCACAAGAAATGACTCGAGCATGTCAAATATTGGCATTGCAAATACCTACAAATAGGAGTAAACTATAGTAAGAAGAATGAAATGATTCTCAAATATAAGACATGCTAACAATTAAAAACCATAGTTTCGAATTTTGTACCTGATAACTACCGATTACATGAATAACAACAAATATATTGGCAGAGGCGATAAGCCAACCTGGCTTCTCAAGCGAGATGAGGATGTTATCTTCAACTTTGTTACCAAACACAAGGTAACCAACAAAAGCAATTGGAAAATAACATAGAGCCACAACTATAGAAGCAAGGAGAGATCCTTTCCACATAGGTATTTTTGATGGAATCTCCGAAGTTGAAGGGATAGTTGCTTGAATCTCCAAAACAACACTATGTCCTGAAAATGCAAATGCTACTGTTCCTAATCCACTTAAAAAACCAAATATATTCCCTGCACTCGAGTGATACCTGCTACCATAATCCGTGTCTGGTTGTACTCCTCTTAGTGCCGAAGCTACCCAAGCAATGGCCGAATAACTGAAATAATCATGATGATACAAATTAAAAATTAAGTTTAGGGTGCATCGTATATGCAGAAAATCTTGCGTAGACCTGGTCCATAATAATATTATTATGGACCTAAGGTTTATACACACGTAACTGACATTATATTCAACATATAGTGACCTCTAATTTTAATATAGTAACCTTAGTTTTAACATAGTGACCTTTTTAAAAACTTGTGTGACCTTTAATGCTATGATGAACTTAAATTACGACATTATGTTGAATATTGACCTAATTTTAACATAATGATCTTTATTATTCATATTGACCATTATATTAAAAATTTCATTTACAAAATTAACCTCTTATAGCTTTTATAATGTCACACTAACTTTTATTTCACATAATCACCTTTATTTTAATATAGTCATCTTTTTATTTTATTAATAAAACAATCCTATTGTCTCTAATGTTGGTGGTCCATAATAAATTAGTGTGAACCTAGTTCATTTAAGAATTTGTATCCTACATGACCCTCTAAGAGCCCTAATAAGGTTAAAAAAAAGCATGTCTTCTTTTAAGGGTGAATAAAGCTTCATTTTACAATTTTACATTATAGTTCCCAATAATATGATCAGCATATCCAAAATTTCCAAGTCACAATTTTCAAAAAAGTAATTAGATATTGTAATAATAATTAAATTGCATCATCTTATTGATTATTGAAATATCAAAATCCACCTTTTGCAATGAATCCTTGAAAATTAAACAGTACAATACTCACGTAATAAAAAAAAAATTGGCTTGTTTAACCTTTTGAGCTATTTAATTTTTAATCAGAGGTTTTTCAGTGCGGCAAGTCACATGGTGCGGCAGAGGTTACTTGTAAGGTGTTACTTGTATTTTAGGGTTACTTGTATTCTAAGGTTACTTGTATTTAATTTTGGGGTTACTTGTATGAGTTACTTGTTTGGTGTTACTTGTAACCCCTGACCGAAACCAGTAACACCCATACAAGTAACACCTACAAGTAACCCCTGACAAAACCAGTAACACCCTACAAGTAACCCCTGACAAAACCAGTAACACCCTGCAAGTAACCCCTGACCAAAACCAGTAACACCCATATAAGTAACCCTAAAATACAAGTAACACCCCCTGACAAAACCAGTAACACCCTACAAGTAACACTTGCCGCACCATGTGACCAGCTGCATACAAAAAATTGTATTTTTTAATTTATACCGTATTTTTATACACCATTGTCACCCTAACACCATACCATTGCATACTAAACTAAAATTAACCTCAAATATTATGTTATTTTTTGTTAAATAATAAATAGCTAGTAATAAAATATATTTCATAATACCAAATTTTTATAAATTTTAGTAATGTAATTTCCATTTAGTAATGTTCAAAGTTATGCATGGATATGAGTTCTTGGCTAAAACATGTCAATTATTTTGAGAGAGTACAAATTAGGCCTCTAATTAATTAATTAATTAATTATTATTATTATTATTATTATTATTATTATTATTATTATTATTATTATTATTATTATTATTATTATTATTATTATTATTATTATTATTATTATTATTATTATTATTATTATTATTATACCATGAGCCTATAAATGTCATCATTAAACCCTCAATTCCATAAATAACATGAATAAACAATCTACCTGAGGGACATGATAGCAGCAGCAAAGGAAACACCAGCGATGGAGTTGAAGTTAGGTAGGTTAGACAAGAAGAATTGAACGACAGCAAACATCATGATGAAGTATGTGAGCTTGATGGGTTTGCAGTCAGGACAACTAATGTTGTAGAACTTCATAAGTGATCTTCCTGCTGTTACCATGTAGATGACGTCACAACCTGCTTGAACAATCACTTGTTGAGGCACCACAAGCCAAAGCCCCACCTTGTCTCCAAATGCGTATTGTCCTAACTCATGATACCTATCAAACCTTTTTCCCGGTACTATTTCATGCATTTCCACCATTTGCCATAATGTATATAACGTTACCATCCATGACAATACTAATATTGTCACACCCGGACCCCTGAAACACATACAACAATTATCCATGTTTTGTTCGTCGATCATCATATTTCACTAATAAGATCATTAAATTAAAAATTCAGGTGTCTTATTATCGTGCATCTTAATTAATTCTAAAATTTCGATTTTCAAAAGTTTAGGTGCAATGTAAGGCAAAAACAAAAATAGGATGTTTAATTTACTAGGTCGGTTTATTTATTTATTTTTTCTAAAAATATTTTAAAAGAAAAAAGCAAATTTTCCCTTTCACAAAGTTAAAAGTGTAACGAAATATAAACATGTATGCATTCTAATTTTTGGACTTACAGATCGCACCAGGCCACTAGGGGAACATGAGATGATCCACCACTTTAGATCGCCTGATCATGAGTTGTAGGACAAACAACTCAAATCTTTAGAACAATACATATGCAGAAATAACAATTTCGTCTTCTTGTAAGAATTAATCATGGTATACTTTTAATTAATTAATTGTCTATTTGATCATTAGATTAGTTTTAAGAACAATAGTAAATAACCACCACTAAAATCACCTAAAATTAATTTGCCCACTCTTTTAAATTTGTTTATTTAAAACCACCCGTAAAAAACTTAGAATCACTAGTAATAATAATATGATTGGTAAAAGAAACTTGTGAAATTATGACGATCCCAATAAACAAATGTGATCATATAATTAAAAGGTGATTTTTCAAAGCATAAATGAATTGAAGCTAGATTTATATACACGCAAATGTGAATTACCTAGCAATCGAACATAAAATGGGGATTGGAAACGAAAAACGTACCATCCAAGTTGAGACATGGCATAAGGAAGTCCTAGGATACCAGCGCCAACCATACAAGTAATATTGTGGATAGCGGAATACCACCATTTTGCCGTCCGATTCGACGTTATCGGAAGCCAATCGTTGATATTATTATCATGTTCTGCGTTTTCCCTATCATTAACCACCATTATTGATGTTGTTTATGTTAATATTATAGATCCTTAATTCTTGCTGCATCTACTTATTTGTTTCAAATGTCACAACATTTTTTTTTTTTATGAAAATTTTAATCTATTTTTGAGTTTATATATATGGATTTTAGCCATTGCTAAGACGTGTGTTTATTAATTAACTTCCTTAAAGTTTTCTGTTTTTAAGACACGTTTATTGAGGTGTCTTCTAACTAATATTTTGTTTGGAGTTTCCTTCATGTAACAATCTGAGGTCGAAACAATTTTTTGATTATTACGAAGTATATAAAAATAATTTTTTGTTAAAAACACAAGGTTATCTAAGCTGAATAAATCTAAGCACTCCATATTTAGTATGCTGTTACTATAGTATAGTACTGCTTTTGTCCATTTAAAAAAAAATAGTACTGCTTTTGTCCGTAATAAAAATTTAACTTGTCTTTAAACACATTTTTAGTATGGTTAAATAACAAAAATTTGGATAGCGAGATTTATTTGTTTGATAATTTGTGAACTATAAAAAAAGGTGCTTTAAATTCAACTATTTTTAAAGATTATGTACAAAATTATTATAATAGAGACATAATTAAAACAATATTTTTTTTTTTGTGTTTAGAGAGCCACAAGGGCGGGGGTGAGAATTGATCTAGGACCTCCTAGAATCGGAAGGAAGCTCTAACCACTTGAGCTATTCCACACTCTAATTAAAACAAAATTATTTGATTGTGAATAAATAATTTATGGAAAAAAGTGAATAAAAAAATGGTGAATAAAAAATTCTGGAAAAAATTATCATTCATTGTTTATCGAACACAATACACATATTAGAAAATAAAGTAGTGTATCATTATTTCCTAAATATACGAAGTAGATAATCCCCTAAAAAAATCGGTGGGATTGAAATTTTTTAATGTCCTATTATCCCTAACTAAAATCTAACATTGATCAAGAAAAAAATTTATACGATCCAGCTTGCATTATGATATCTCTTATAGCTCCAATGGGGGCTAAGATCGTCAGTGATGCGCCAAACATAATACAGAACTGCAAGGTAAAAAAAATAATTAAAAATTAGAATAAGTACTTGTATAAAAATAGGAACATAAGTGAAAAAAAAAATATTTTAATGAAATTTGAAGTTAAAAACTTACCCAGTTGCAAAACCAAGATAAGCTGTATCTTTTGGGTTTGCATATTATCAACCACATTATGCAAGGTAACTGTAAAACATATACAATGTATTAGTAAAATATAATATCAGACACATTAAAAAAAAAAAAAAACAATATATGAAAATGATGAAAGATTTGAAAATATAAACTTACATAGTACGCTAAGAAGAGAACCAAAAAATGGAAACGCTATTCCCACAAACATAGTAATTCCTGCAAAAGGTATCATATAATAATTTTATTATTGTTATTGTATTACAATGAATTATAATGTAAAAGTATTCCATCTTAAAAATTGACAATTAATACTATTATAAAAGTTAATTTTTCTTAAAATGAATATGATTTACGATTATTTAGTGGTTTTCATTTGTATTTTATTTTTTATTTTTACAAGCATTACCTACTTGATAAAATGAATATATGAAAAGAAAATAAAAAAAAACAAAAACAACTTACTGACATAGATAGAACGGGTTACTAGGCGAAGCATGTTACTTAATTTGCGTTGCATTTTTTGCGCTATAAAAGATTCGAGCATGTCGAACATTGGCATTGCATAAACCTAATAATAGAAATTTATTAGGTTTTTTTTTAATGAAAGATTTGAAAAAAAAAATAATAAAGTAATTTATATTTCAAAATACCTGATAACTCCCAATGACGTGTAGAACAACAAAGATATTGGCAATAAGAGCAACTCCAATGGTTGAAAAAAGGGACTAGCTTGCAAATATTAAAATTCTTAAACTAATAGCTATACCATTGTTGCACATCTTGCTGATTAGCTTTGGCAAGCAAATTAGCTTTGTAGAGCTAATTAGCTTGGTAGATATTTATTAGATAAAAAATATTTTAAATTTAAAAATAAATTAATTTATAACTAGTTTAACCATTGGAGCAACAAATAGCTAGAATTATTGTAGCTTACAAAGATGATTTGACATAACAAGCTATTATATGAATTAGCCAACCATTGTAGTTGCTCTAACAATGAGCCAATCAGGTTTATCGAGTGATATCATAATGTTGTCTTCCACCACTCTTCCAAATACAAGATAGCCAACAATGGCTACCGGAAAATAACATAGCATCACCATTATGTAGGCAGCTAATGAGCCTTTCCACATGGATAATTTGGAAGGTTTTTCTGGAGTAGAAGGAAGCGTAGCTTGAATCTCCAATACTACATTATGCCCAGAAAAGGCAAATGCAATTGTTCCCAACCCGCTCAGAAATCCAAAGATTTGAGCTGCATTAGTGCTATACCTACTCGAATAACTTGTATCCAATTGCACTCCTTTTATAGATGAAGCTATCCAAGCGATGGCAGAATAGCTAGATTTAATGAAAAATATTTAGTCAATATCCAACACAAAATATTTTAAATAATCTTTAACAAATTAAAATATCTACTCTCTCTTAAAATAACATAGACATTTTAACTAGCTATAAATTTAAAATTCTGGAGTAAAACATATTAAATTCAATTGATAAATTGAAATCCATTAATATTTGGTTAAAGTTAAATTTACTTATATGTATACGTATTTCCAAAATTACAAAATCATTAAATAAATAAATAAACTGTTGACAATTTTCTTTAAAAAAAACATGCTAATGAGAATTTCAAAACTCAAAATCCCGTTCGAAAAAAAAAAAAAACTCAAACTCAAGTTCCAATCCATTAATAATATGGTGTTAAAATTTCAAAACTCAAAACTTACAAGACAAATAAAAAACTCAAGTTAGAATCAATGCAATTAAAAGATGTGAAAACTCACCTAAGAGACATAATAGCCGCAATGAAGGAGATTCCGGTGATTGAATTAAAATTTGGTAGGTTGGATAGAAAAAATTGAATTAAAGCGTATAACATGATAAAGTAGGTACGCTTAATTGGGGTTCCATTTGGTACTAGAATATTGTAAACTTTTATAGGGAAGTTCCTCCCGTTATCATATACACAATATTACAACCAACCTGAACCATAATTTGTTGTGGGACTATAAACCATAATCCAAAATTTTCCCCAAAAGCATGTTGTCCCAATTCATAATATCTGTCAAATATCTTTCCAGGCTCAATTTCATGCATTTGCACCATTTGTCAGAGTGTGTACAATGTTACAATCCATGAAAGTATTAAAATTGTCACACCAGGACCCCTGAAATACAAACATTCATTCAATGTCATTTGTTTTATTATTATAGAAACTAATCATACGAGTACACAATCTCCTAAACTATATTTTACTTATGTTTATATATTTTTATTATAATAAAATCAAATTCCTCCGTATCATATAATGATATTCAATCTTATTACATTACTAATTTATAACAATATTGAATTTGTCAAAAATAAATACAGATTGATCAATTAGTATCCAAAATGAAAAGGTTGCTAATTCATATTTTATTGGATCACTTATGAGTCATAGACATAATATTATATGTTCGTTCTGAATACTCATATATCTTCATATTTTTATTATACCGCGAAAAAGAAAAAACACAAGTATACCGCGAGAAATTAAAGAAAATCTTCTTAGGGAAAGAGAATGAAAATCGTGTAGAGACAAATTCCCAAAATCATTGCTTAATCGTTTTAATTTGTAGTGCAACAATAATTGTGATTGATATTGCATTATTTTGTTGCATTAAAAAAAAAACATGGCAGAGGAAAGAAAAATCATACCATCCAAGTTGAGACATGGCATAAGGTAAACTGAGAATACCCGCACCAACCATGGCGGTAACATTGTGAATGGCAGCGTACCACCACTTCCCCTTTCGGTTCGAGGTTGCCGGAAGCTCGTTGTTAACATTATTATCATGTCCGGCGTTTTCATTCTTATCTCCAACGATAATATTGCTATCAATAATCACGTTTTGGTTCTTTTCTCCTCCACTTTCTATGTCGAAGCTAGTGTTTTCGCTCTTCTCTACTCCCTCCATGATTAATTATATTGACTTTTTTAGTTTTTTTTGTAGTATGATTTTTGCAAGTGCTCTCTAGTTTTTAATATTCTACTTTGTATGATGACAATATGATTTTTACGAGTTCAATTCCTGGGTTTATATAGACAGAAGTAGTTGATGCTTGATGGGTGTCCTAATCGTTCAGAATTGTTGTCTAAATTTTTATAAGATTATTGAATTATTTCCATATTTGCATTTTGGATAATGTCGTATATATAATTCTAATTATATTTAGACTAGGCTTTTCTAATTGCTGACATGTTAGCATAATAATTCAGCACAAATTGAAAACTAAAAGTAAATTATACGGATTTTACCTTGTTTAATTAGTATTTTTCAACCATAAATATATATTTTTGGTAAGAAATTTTCTCTAATTTCCATAGAAACAAACTTTCTTTCAAATAGAGAGTAATGAATCTCGGGGTAATGCTTCATCCTCTCTCCTCTTCGACCTCTTGTAATTGCAGATCTATGAAATTCATCCATTCATGAAGTGTGCATGCAATATTTGCTGATTTTATTATAAGATTGGGTAATAATTTATGTTTATCAATTCATTGCAGATTTTAGTGCTTAATTTATTTTTATTTTTTTTATTTTTGTTTTGCAGATTTTTTTTTTGATTGAATAATTGTTTCTCAGAACTTAGTAGTACCTATATTATTCAATTGCTAGTAAAAATCATGGTTGTATTGCTGAATTATACGATTTTAGTGATCCATTTAAAAAAAATTAAGTTTTTTTTTAGTGATTATTTATTTGTTGATGAAAAAAAATGCAAGTGTCTGTCAAAAACAAGTTACGGTATGAAAGATTGAAAGGGTCTGTCAAAAAAAAAAAAAAAAAAAAAAAGAAAGAAAGAAAGAAGGAAAGATTGAAAGGGGTTACGGAGTAATAATAATGGGATTGATTTCATGTTTGTTAATCAGACTTTTATTTGTTTTTTTTTAAAAAAAAAACTGACTTTTATTTCATGATATTTTTTTAAATTTGGAAATTATTTCATGATTTTATTGGGTTAATTATTTTTAATGATTTTTTCATGTTGTAACTGAATTGCTTCATAATTTTTGGAATTAATTTCCTGCTTGTTGTGTATATTATATTTGACGGTTTGATTTGTTCGAAATTAGTCCCTCTTAATTGTTACCTCCTTAAATTAGTCCACCCTAATAATTTCCCTCTTAATCATTACCCCCTAAAAGCTCCTCTCAATCCAGGCAATAGGCTCAAGATCTTCCTTTGTGAACTAATTAACTCCAATTCTTCTGATGTATGTCATTACTTATCATCTGATTTTTTTGTGCAATCGATTATTGATGATTCTTGTAGTTTTGATATTTGTGGTATCGGAACGACTGAAGCATGTATAATGTATCTGAATTTCAATTGCATTTTATCAATTTATTTTATGAAATTTGTGGTACGTGTATATTTGAATCTTCCATATCAATCTAGAATTTAGTTTAGATCATACTTTATTGTTACATGTTTTCATAGTGGTTTAATTTCTTATTTTTTGAACTAAAAATAAAAATAATTACAGTGGTTATGCAACTTCTCCATTTACATCTCCTTGATTTTCTATTTGAATTTCAATCATCTCATTCAAATTACCTCACTGGACTATGATTCTATCGATTTAATATAATTACTTTGTTAGAAGTTAGAAGATTTGTAGCCCTTGATTTCTCATACCAAGTATTATGCAATTAATTTTAAATTTACTGTTGCTTGCTTTTGAATTAATTTTTATTACTAGGAGCGTGTGAGCTTTTTATACGTATCAAATGCTACACTTTGAGTCTTCAATTCTCAAATTCTTTCATTTTTTATAAAAAAATTTGTGGGTCTGTTAATGATATTTTTGATATTTTCCTGCGCGCGGGTGATATAACTTTAAATGTTGCAATTATATAATGAAACAAGGATCATTGTCCCATGGTTTTACTTTGTTATTTGTTCATCGTATTTGTGTTATTGGTTGTGGGTTCTATTTTAAACATGTCTTTTAAACTTTCTTTAAACTTTCAACATACTCTGTATTTTGTTGTTGGAATAATCTGTTTGGTCATTAATCATTATATGAGAGTTAGGTTGTCTATTGACATGGATCACGTATACAATTTTTAGGGGTGAACAAACAATTTAATGACGAGCAAATTATATTAAATTATTTAGAGTTCAGGAATTTATTTGGATGGTACTAAGGTTTTAATCTAATATATATATATATATATATATATATATATATATATATATATATATATATATATATATATATATATATATGTTTTTTCCCGAGTTTTTAGAGAGCCACGTAGGATTTAATTTTTTTAGCGCGCCAAATAAAATAATAAATTTTAGTGGTAGCCAATTAAATACGAGATTATTAATTTCTTTTAGAATTAAATAATTTAAATGACACGTAAGCAAAATTGACGAATGAGGTTTCCCAGTTTAAATTAATTAAATATAAAATATTATCTTTGTTGTGAAATAAAGGGAATAAGAGAAGAATTGAGGAGAGAATAAATCTGTGTATCTTATTCCATATGATAAGGTGTATATATACATACAATATATTAGGGTTTGATTGGATAACCCTAGATCTAGATTGTTCCGGAATGATACAAAGGAGGATAATGGATATCCACAAATATTTCATAACACTCCCCCTTGGATGTCCATTATCGAAGACTGTGCCTCATTAAAACCTTACTAAGAAAAACCCTGTGAGATAAAAACATAGTGAAGGAAAAAGAGTACATCATTCTTCGTAATACGCTCGAGATGCCGCCTCATTAAAAACCTTACCAGGAAAACCCAATTTGGGACAAAACCATGGTCAAGGGAAAAAGAGTGCAGCGCGTATTTTCTTCCCCTATTGAATACAACTGTACTTGAGTCTAATATGTAGTAAGTAAAGTATCATTCCTTGATCTTCGACTCTCCTAAGTTGAAGTTGCATCTTCAATTCTTCAGGTTTTCACGTGAACATGTGAAGTGTCTTCATTTCACCATACTTGTGTTTATATCTAAAAATTAAACTTATGCAGTTATGACTTCTTCTGGAAGTCGTTAATAATAGAAATTGATAATTATTATTTGATTAAACATTCATTAATAGACAAAACTTGACATTATTAATGTCGTTCTTCAATCTCATATGAATTATAATATAACATATGCAATTATATACATTAATCATGATTCTTCTGGACCATAAGAAACAGTCTCACGCATAAGTATCCCGTTTCTTTAGAAGTTTCATAATTAACTACACGATAATTTTTCTGCGTATAGAAATAGTAAATCTCACTAACTCTTATATACCCAAACTTCAGGTTGAGATGTCAATGATGTAGTCACATAAAATTTTCAAGAGTTTGATAATTGTAATATTCAAAAATTTGTAGAGTTGATTATTTAAAAACGTCGTATATAAGTTTTTCAAGAACTCTTCTTACATGATTCACAACATGTTATTAAATCGACGTTTTCAATATTTTCATCACAAGTATAAGCCCATAGGAACATAAGTATTTCTTTCTAATTTTCCATCAAAGTTGTAAATATGTCTTACTATACTTTGAATGAACATTGACATACACCACAATTATTATATAGAAAATAAAGCATGCAATATGATATATAAAAATATGATAAACAACTTATACAATGAGTAATGCATTTACAACTTCGAACATATGCAATGAATAATCCAAAAACCTAAGACTCACGCATGCATATGAACATAAATAAGACTCGAAATAATGCAAGACACTGTACAGTGTGGATTTTAAAAATCCATATTTCTTTGGACTTCTGGTCCATGATAAACTTTTATTATTATCATCATGTCGACATTAAAATGGACATATATTTCAGATCCCTTATTCACTAGTCCATTATATCATGCATATGCATTATTTATCGGTTCCATCATATACCGGTATCATCATATAATTCCTCAAGGTACAATTTTAATTTGCATGCTATTTTGACAATGATATCTGAATACATTTTTCATTGGTACCATCATAATTTTTCTTACATCATAGGCCATCTATAATAATAATTCAGATATCTATACCACTTTTAGGGTATTTCATTCACTTTGGTATTTATATACTATTACACTATTAGTGTTAACTGCACTATCTTGCCAAATATCATATCTATTAAACATATCTTTATTTTGGAACCGATCATATACAACCTACACTTCAGGTGTAGTGATTCAAGTACAATTGGCAAGATTTTATCTCAATGTATACACATAATTAATATGACCAAAATGTATCTTCAACGCTATGCAACATGAGTCATAACTGAATACAAATCAAATCATAAATGTGCAACATATCTTGATAGCATATGGACGAAAGTTGGCTAGAAAACATTTTAAATTACCATTATTTATATAGGGATCATCATTTTAATTAATTTTTGCCAACTTACTCCAATTCTCCCCCTAAGTTGGTAAAATATCTCATATATAGGGGCATCACAGTTTTTCACCAACTTAGTATACAAATTTACAATAAAATTCATTTCATGGGAGGACATAATCAACAAAATTTATCTCTCAGAATAATTATATTAAAACAATTTTTTTATCTCTTCTAGGGAGCAATTTTAAATTATTTCTTCATTAACTATACATTGCATAATACATATGTATTTATTATTAAATCTTTCACAATTTGTTCTCTTCAGGAGATCAATAATTCAACATCAATGGGGAGACATATGTTGTGCAGTTGAATTTCCTTCTTTTCTATTTCTTATGTGCTGACATACAATAGCCCCAATCAAGAGAATTGTTATACAAATATAAACTTTTTTTTTTTGTAATTTCACTAGGTGGTGATCTTCGGGATCAGTAGAAACATTGATAGTAACACTAGTTACTTAAAATTTTCACATATAATTTGTACGTGGTGAGCTTTTGGTCACCTATTATTTGTCAACATATAAATTATTCTAGTGAACTTCTGGTCACCAATTATTCAGATTGACCAATATATTATCTCTTGAACTTTTCTTTTTACACAAACTATTAAAAATCACAATCTAAATATAGCTCAATCTCAATGTTATGTCTTGCCATTCAATTTATTTCATATATTTAACATGAGAGAGCGTCAACACATTATTTCTTTCATATCAAATGAAACTTTAGGTTTTCATAACGGGAATTTATTAAACCCCGGATGGCCTAATTATTAATTATCACATCCAATCACTTTTGCTTTAGTATTTAAATTATGATCAGTTTTATAATATTGGTGATCACCTTATTAGAGATACTTTATGAATGGCCATGAAAATGATGTGATATAAGTACACCAGTGTGTTTCTTTCTACAATTGGCAAGACAATTAACTAATACTCATACTCCACTGAAGCATTGATTGTAATCTTGATATATGTTAACCTTGTTGGACAATATTCTATACTCTTCTAGAGTACTTTATATAATCATATCACATTTTAATGTATTAGAAATGATCTCTTCAGGATATACATAAAATGTGTCACTTAGCTTTCTCAAATTTGTCATTGTCAATTAGTGCTTCTTTCCTGTTCCAAGGATTCTTATCGTTGTAGCCTTTTGCATTACCACACTTCAGGTGTGCTAGTTCAATAGCAACTGATCTTGTCCACCTAGGACATCAACTTAATATGTACATTTATAGCTATTATATAGGTAATGACATTTATTCATATCCATCTTCAGGATAGTATCATGCTAAATATTTGATTATCATGTGGCCACCTCTATTAAATAAATTATTGATGTTTAGGCTAGTGTATGTACCAAACTGACCATTAACATATTTAATTATTCATGTGCAAGGATTACATAAAAACAGTGGAATAAACACTATCTCCCCCTACTCCTTGCATATGGGGGTATAAAACTAGTCTAACAATCTTTAAATCCATCTTCTTCTCAAGCCATAAATTCTTTTAGCAATGCATGTATCAAACAAAGCAAAGTTATTATTTTTCTCTAGCCCAATTATATTAATCATATTAATCTCTTATAAGTGTGGACATAATAAATATACTTTTAAATAAGTTGCTCACAAGTAATGTCGTGGATTAATTTCTTGAACTCATAACACTATTTCTTGCTCAAATAGCTAATATATGTAATCGTTTTGGTAATTCTCATGAATTTTCAATGAATTATATCAAAATAACATCATGCAAACATGCTTATATTATTATTATTATTGTTTCAATCTTGAGATTGCTCATTCACTTCTGGGAATGAGCTAATAGTCTAGTTGGGATCAAGGATCTCCACTTTTAACCCAAAGTTGGAATAAAGGATATCCACTCAAAGACCATATAATAATATATCGATTGTTCAAAGTATTTGTTTATGTATTTATTTTCACTTTATGGTTTTGCTTACGGAGGATAATATAGCCAACAACATACCTTAGAAACTATTGTTGGAAATTTGTAAGTCATCATGTACATGTATGTTTTCATATTATACTTAAGGAAATAAAATTACTAGTAATACACTCCTTGTCTTATTATCCACTTCAAAGTAAATCATAAGTATCTCATATAATAGCGGTGTTATGGTTATTAACCATTATAATTAATTATCATATATAAGAATCTGATGTCATATATAAGAAACATCATATAATAACTTAATCATTCTTATAAAACCATCTATTCCGCAAACAATATACTTGCTCAATTTTATTTATCTATTTTTTTTTCCAATCATTTCTTTCTCTCCAATCACATAATCATGAATGAAAGTAATAGGTTTAATAGAGTACTATAAGTATAATGCTACTGCATACATGGTAAAATTATAAACAAATCGAATAATTAACCACATCAGGTACATAAGATCATGAGAGCAATGCTAAGTAGCCATAAGTAGCCATCACGAGTCATTAGACATAGAATAAAATTGACACATAATGACATCCATAAAGGATTAATAATTGCAACAATGTTAGGGATATAGTTCATGATACATGTGTGTGAATTAAAGAATAATCAAGTACGAGCAACATAGGATACAAGTGTAGAGAATGTTTTATTGATGATTTCCTTCATAAAGCTTGAGAATATAAGTCAACGTCAATCTAGGGAGTAATGGTAGCAACAATATATGTACATCTAGTTTATAGGAGATAATTAAGGAGGATAATAAAAAGATATTATCACTAAGATTATGTCAATCCTATCATCAAAATCATGACATGATTTGAAAGATACCAAACAAATACAGTAAATAAACATTGTCTAATATGAGGCTAAAGGCAAGCGACACGGACTATATATATATATATATATATATATATATATATATATATATATATATATATATATATATATATATATATATATATAAACTATTTAATCTTAAACATGGGTCCAATTAGATATAGTAGATGAAATTTGTGCTTAACTAAATAATATACTATGGCAAAACGAAACAACAAACATACATAGATTATGAGGAGGCGTAATGGTCATTATTATTAATTATGCAATTTGAATGGATGAAAACCATTGTCAGCATATAATATTGCCCAAATTAAATCTGATCCAAAATTTTATCTTCAAGGATACTATCACTCAAGAAATTATTATCAATCAAGAAATTATTCAGAACAAATTAATTGATGAAATAATAAATCATATGTGGACCTTTGACTATCAGATCTAATACTCTAGGTAATCCATTCAATCGATTAATCATCAATAATATAATTCTAAATTCTAATTGTGGCTTACATACAAAAGGTGTATAACTACTAGAGTATGATTTTAGCATGTCGTCAAAAACAGAAATAAGCGTACCTTTGTCAGCATTAATATTTGCGGTTAATCAATCAAACGAGTCCATCGTATTGAATTTTACGGTTACTTTGATTGCCAATATCGAGATTAACAATCTAAGACTTCCCTTGATATTATGCTCATTTGGTTAGATTTGGTGCTGATAACGTGTTGTGAAATAAAGGGAATAAGAGAAGAATTGAGGAGAGAATAAATCTGTGTATCTTATTCCATATGATAAGGTGTATATATACATACAATA
The DNA here is from genome assembly GCF_001683475.1 of Chenopodium quinoa. Lineage (NCBI taxonomy): Eukaryota > Viridiplantae > Streptophyta > Magnoliopsida > Caryophyllales > Amaranthaceae > Chenopodium > Chenopodium quinoa. The sequence continues at coordinate 10,381,396 of NW_018742738.1, read as the reverse complement.
TATTAGGGTTTGATTGGATAACCCTAGATCTAGATTGTTCCGGAATGATACAAAGGAGGATAATGGATATCCACAAATATTTCATAACAATCTTTTGATATCAGGAATTTTCTAAATATATAAAAAAATTTAGCACATAAATATATAAATATAATTTTTTTTTTTAAAAAAAAATTAAACAAACCGTGCATCGCACGAGCTTCATCTAGTTTATATATATACTAGTTTTGTGCCCGTGCGATGCCCGGGTTATTTATTGAATAAGATAAATTTTTAATCTATATGTCAAATTTTAAAACATATCATTGATACAAAATTAGTTAGGAATTGATGTGTTTTTGTGATGATTTAAACTATATAGTAGGCATGTAATAACTAATAATAATAACATTGGGGAAAAACATTTCTTGACCCGTAACCTGAAATAATGACCTTGTCCGAAATGACTCGTGACCCGACCCGATTGACAGGTCTACACACAGTAATAAAATTATATTAGATTGTAAAGTATATTGTTTTAATTGATTAGAATATATTATAAATAATGGATGTGGTGCATTTTGAGTTAGTTCCTTCGCTCCAAAAAAAATAATATGATTAATAAAATTATAATTTAATTTGTACATATGAAATATTGGTATTTTATCGAAAATAAAATTCTAAATTAAAATTTTATCCTAAAATTTTATCCAAATTTGATTGAAAATAGAATTCTAAAATTAACTTTTTATCCTACAAATTGAATTCTATATAACTCTATTCTACGTGGCGCGACACTTGGCGAAAAATTGGAACGTCAAGTGTCGCTATCTCGTCGCCTGGCTAAAAGTTTAGCTTTATATATTAGTTATATGATATGATATATATATATATATATATATATATATATATGTATATATATATATATATATATATATATATATATATATATATGTATATCTTTTTTAGAGATGAGCCAACTACTTAGGGGAGAGCAATTTATTTAAGAGGGAAGTAATTGTATATGATTTTTTAGGGGTGAACAATTTTTTGTAGGGATAAGCAAATTATTTAGTTAGCAGTTCATTAAGAGTAAGGTTATTTGCATATGATTTTAGGGGCTAACAAATTCTTATGGCCTTGAATTTTAAGGGTGAGCTTTTTTTAGGGGTAAACAATTTTTTGTTAGAATGCGGTAATTGTATATGATTTTTAAGAGCGCACGAATTCTGTAGAGGTTAACAAATTATTTTAGGATGTGGTCATTTATACGTAGTATTTGATTTTAGGAGTCAGAAAATTCTTTAGAGTATTATGCAAGGCTCAATGACATTTAAACTTAAATATTCAAATACAATTGTAGCCCAAATAACATCATAACCCTAAATCTTTTACTAGTATAACATCCCATATATATAGTTGTGGCCAAAAAAAAAAAAAAGCCAAATAATGATGTCCCTAGGCTAGAATCCACCAAAGTACAAAACCTATACAATTTTATTTCATAGAAACAATAAATCTACGCAGAAAGACACAATATAAAAAAAAATTTAGACTTGATCGACAACTTCATTATATATATATATATGACCAAAACAATAAAAGGCTTAATTCTATAACAATCAATACTATCTATAATAATATTTAATAACAGGAAAATTTAAAGGCCATATAAAGTGTCATGTAGGATTTATTTTTTTATTTTTATTTTTTGGTAGTTTTTCCACTTCCAATAATGCTTTCATATAATTTAATTTCACTAACTATGCTTTCGATCATTAATGACACTATTTCCCTAAGGACGTGTTCGGCTTTTGCTTTTGAGTAGCTTTTGAGTAGCTTTTTAGGTAGTTTTTAGTGGTTTGACTTATTCAAACCATTACATAGAAAAAATTGTGAGTGTTTGGAATTGTAGTGGTTGGGGTAGAGTTTAGTGGTTGAAGAAGCTTTGTGAAAAGTTAACATTGGGCGTGTTCGGCAAAATATAGATGTGAAGTTAGTTGTAGTTGTGGAGCTAGCTGTTAGCTGTGTAGGTAGCTGTTAGCTGTCAACAAGCTGTTAGCTGTGAAGATAAATAATTTAGATATGAGTGTTCGGTAAAGTAGTGGTTGACTAGTTGTTACATATAAAAATCAATATTTTATTTTTAAAACTATAGATTAAATTTTCAACAGCTACTTGAAAAACTACCTCTAATTTCAAAAACTAATATTTCTAACTTTTCTCAAAAACTACCTCCACCACTAAAAGCTACCCTAAACACTACTTTGCCAAACACTCACATTTTTTGTTGAGTAGTGGTTTGACCAAGTCAAACCACTAAAAGCTACCTAAAAACTACTCAAAAGCTAACGCCGAACACGCCCATTATTAATTTTTGTTAAAAACTAGGTAGCTGTTGATTTTTCTTCTATTTTTTTTTAGAATTTTACATCTAACAGCTAGTTTACCAAACACTTGTGTTGAATTATTTATTTTCATAGCTAACAGCTACCAGCTAGTTGACAACTAACAACTACCATCACAGCTAACAACTACCTCTACAGATACATTTTGCCGAACATGCCCTAATGTTTCTCTACTTAATATTTACATATAAAATAATCTATACTAATATATTAAAAGGCGTTACAAAAAAACGTATGTACGCCATGTAGCCTCCCTCATTTCGCCACGTCACTTACTCAATTTCTTATTATGTCACGTCATTGATAAGTCTATTTTAAATATATTTTTATTTTTATTCCCTAACCCACGGTCATATTTGTGCTTATTTGAGCTATACGTAGCTATTTTTATTACTAATATACGTTTTCTAGTGTTTTTGTAGAGTTGATATTATTTTGTAGGAATTTGCAGAATTGTGATAATTCCCGAGCTTATTGAGCCACTACAAAGATATTGGAGTTATATCGTATTTTATGACCGTAATATTTAAAGTCCAAGACCGAGTTAAATAAATTTAGTTTGGTGAATAAGGGCTTGATTGGTGAAGAAGTCCAAGTTTTACAAGCTAGTATTACGGACTAAGTAATGAGGCCAGGATTCATAAAACAACAAAGATTAAGTTATAGGCCCAAGTGCAAAAAAAAGCACAAAGCTAATAATCGGATCTGCTGGATGTAAAAGAGCGGGCAGCCCAACGACCAATCATGACCCTTGATTCCGCTAATTTGATGTTGGTTGATGGGAATTATAAATGCCCAATTAGTGATTTAGTGGACTGTTTATAGGGGTAGCTTATTGAGTAAGTATTATCCACTACCATAGTATGGGTAATACTATCCAATACCACATTTTTTTTTTCTTTTTTTTCCCTTTCCTCTTCATCTTCTTCCTTCCTTAAACCCTTTTTCCCACCTCCATGGATAGATCCCATTGCCGGCCAAACCTCCGCCCACTGCACCTTCACCTCCGACAACAAGAAGCCCACCCCTCCGGCTACTACCTTGGTCGAAATCCAAAAACATACAATTACCTCCATTAAAAATCACCGGAAACCACCCAAAAAAACGTAACCCAAAAACAAGAGACACAAACTTATGGC